>NW_003852446.1:5108389-5157282 GCF_000181295.1 Otolemur garnettii
GTTTTAAAGCAATAACTGAGAAAATGACATGAAGGCTGTGTTGAGCAGTTTGATGGAAGTATTTCAGATTGCATGTGAAAACCCTACACTGTACCCCAGAAGTGCATTAATGTACATAATTACCATTCAATAAAAAATTAAAAAAAAAAACACAGTGAAAGGAATCACATACGCAGGGAAGGAGAGGCCAATAGACATGAACACAGATATACACAGTGCCATTGTCACTTTCTGAGGCCAGTGACCCTCCCTTGTCCTTGATTGCCAGCACCTAGCTCCGTGCCTGCTCAAGTAGACATTCAATCCATTCTTGATCAATGGATGGATAAGTGAACTAATGAACGCTTATTCCACATTCTCTCTGTGGGTCATGGTTTTGCGAATTCAAACTCCCAGAGACAGTCAGAGGAGCACTGGAGAAGGACAGGATGGGTAGAAGGAAAGAGTTGAAGCCTCAAAATGATGTTTGAAAGAGTACCCACTATGTGGTCAATGCTATCAGGAATTATTGAAGCTATAGGCATGGAAAGAAGGTGGACCCTGCAGTCTTGCCAGTGTGTCAAGAGTATCTCATTCTCTATCAATACTGTAGTCTGAAGCACCTATAATACTAGGTGAACACTGATCTGTTCTTAACTGCTTTCCTCTTACAAATTTATGGTCTACCGTCAGTTACCCATACTAAACAGTAGAGCAGGGCTACATAAGAACAAGAAATTATGCATATTTTATTTAAAGTATAGTTCTTTTAAAATACGGAGAACATTTGTTTTAAGTAGGCAGAGACATATGTATAAGAATGTTCAAGCTGGGCATAGTGGTATGCCACTTGGGAGGCTGAGGTAGAAGGATCACTTAAGGGTGGCACCTGTGGCTTAGTGGGTAGGGCACCAGCCCCATATACCGAGAGTGGTGGGTTTGAACCCAGTCCCAGCCAGCTAAAAATCAGCAAGGACAACACAACAACAATAAATAAATAAATAAAGTACTAGATTCAATTTTTAAAAAAAAGAAGAAGGATTGCTTAAGTCCAGGCATTCAAGGTCAGCCTAGGCAACATAGTGAGATCTTAAAAAAATAAAGAGCCAGGCACGGTGGCTCATGCCTGTAATCCTAGCACCTTTGGAGGCCAAGGCAGGTGAGCTGTTTGAGCTCAGGAATTCAAGATCAGTCTGAGCAAGAGCAAGAGCAAGACCTCATCTCTAAAAAGTAGCCAGGTGTTATAGTGGGCGCCTGTAGTACCAGCTACTTGGGAAGCTGAGGCAAGAGGATCACTTCAACCCAAGAGTTTGAGATTGCTGTGAGCTATGATGTCATAGCACTCAACCCTAGAACACAGAGTGAGACTCCGTCTCAAAAAAAAAATAGAAAGAAAGGAATGTTCAGGGTGGCATTGTTTTTAATAGCAACTGTCAAATACATGTGTGCATAGAAATCTACATATGAAGCATTCTGAATGTCCACTGAGAGGAGAAGAACTACATAAATCATAGTATATCCAGGAAGACATTAAATACAACAAGTAGCTCTACTGGTGTGAAAAGGAGTGCATAATCCATTAGTTTAAAAACATAAGATCACATAACATGTATATTATGGCCCCAATTTTATAAATACGCACATGCACATTCCATAACTCTAAGCACCATGGACTATTTTACTTGCTCTTGATCACCCAGAACCTAGCATAGAGTATGTACTCAAAAAATGTTTACTAATAAATAAATGAATCCATTCAACATTAAACTAATATGTGAAGATCTAATGCAATTAAATGAATGCGAGAACAAACACGTGTATACACAAATACACTTGTGTAAGCACAGAAAATGGTTTTGGAAGACTATACTCCAAGTAATAGTGATAATTCTGCTGAGGCAGACTAAGGGAAATGTGAAGATACTCATTTAAATACTTCTCCACATCAATTTGTTTTTCCCAAGAGCACATAATACATTGTAATCATTTTTTTAAACATCACTGCCACTTATTAAAATAATTACCCGGCATTATGAAATTTATCTTTCTGATCATGCTTTAAAGACATTAATAGTAAAGTGAGTTTCTAGTCTACAAATAAATAAATACCAATTGAATCGAGCAGAAAGGTGTTTTTCATAGGCTGAATGACAAGGGGGTTCTGATCTCCTAATGACTACCAGCTATGGCCAGACCTGCAGGTGTGGAGCCTGCACTAGACATTATTCTGATCAGATGATGCTACAGAACCCTGAAGAGGCCCACCACTGTCCCATCAGTGACCAAGCCAAGGTCGTTTTCTGTGGCCTGACCTCCCCCAGCCATCTCCTTCCAGGTAGAAGGGCCCCATGATGCCCATCTTCTGAGTTTGCTCACTCATACCAATAGGCACGCACACGCATACACACACACACACACACACAGAGTCATTCAGCCATGGGAGCCCCTTCTCTGGGCTCCTCTAACAACTATGCCTTTTCCCTAGTACTACCTTCCCTCCATGAATTTTCCCTATCTATTAGTATAAATTTCTGTTTGTCTCTATCCATTCATTCCTGACACCTCTCACCTATTCCATGAATATCTTTTCCAACCAATTTCAACTCACTTACCAACACCCACATATATCTCATCATGGTTATGATGATGTCATTTCATCACAAATTCCCACTCTCCATCAATATGTGGACCCAGGTGCCATATAACTAGAAAATCCCTGATCCAGTCCCTCCTCAATCCTAAGAACTTCAAAGTCTAATAATGCCTTGTTTAAAGCAGCCACTGAAAGCATTCTTAAAGTTGTAGTCAATTTTCATATGATTTCCACCCATCCCTCCCAAAACTCAAGCCTCTACTGCCAGCATAATATAGAAAGGAGCAATCCATTTAATAAACTGAGTTTCTGCAAAGAAGAGCTGCATGTGGATATTTTTAATGTTAGTGCTATCATCTGATATTTCCTAAAAGCCACATCTGTAACTTTGTTGCCATGGGCACGAAGAGCTCAACCTCTTCCACTTCAACCATCTCATAGAAATGGTGAGTAAATTAGCCATCTGCAAGGAAGTATGAGCTCTGATTTCACTTGTGATAGATACACACTCTACACAGAAGGCATTAAAGCACTTAAAGAGAACCCTGGGCTCACAGCTCAGAAGAGACACATAGCTCAATAGACCTAGCATTGCAAGCCCTGCTCTCACTACTTTACAAGAGGGCTTACTTCCAACCTGACTCCCTCCCTTTTTTCCATTTGGGTGTACATTTAGGAATCTATAAAAGGCAGCTTTGTTAATTATTTATACCAGCTCAACCAATTTTCTTTTCACTAGCCTTCTCTTCCCTTCCCATCAGGGTGAGATAAATGAATCACATCAAAATACAAAGTCAATGATGTTATTAAAGGGCCCTCTGCTTTTCCCCTCTCCTCAGGCTGGTCCCAGGCACTGGTTTTGGCCTTTCAGAATCCCACTTCGTTCAAGTGACATAAGCTACAACAGGCCACACCAAGGGACACCTCCCAAGGTGTCCCTGGACTGACTTGGATGGAGTCTGGAGTTTCAGAGGAGAAAATCCAATACATAAAGTACACTGCTTTTCCCTGCAAGGCTGATTTTGGCAAAATGCCCCAAAGAACTCAACATATTTATAGAGTTTTGTTTGATCTACTTTTAAATTCTCCATGCAGAGTCATTCAAGTGAAATGAGAATACAGAATTTCAAAGGAAAAATTAAAGGAAGATTCTAAATATAAGTTATTTGTTGAGCATAAACAAGATTTCTCCCTTCTATCCAACATACTCCATTTAACATATCTATTTTTAAAGGCATTCTCAAACTTTGCTGACAAATGGATATATCAAAGGTCTAACTTTTATAATGAAAGGTAGGGTGGGCAGGGAGAGAATAGGATGAGGGGACAAGAGGAGGGAAGGAGGAGAAAGGGAGACAGGGAAGTAAGGAGAGAGCACAAACATTTTAGGAACTGTGACAAAAGTCTAGAAAATCCTAAAAATCCTCACCTGGGTCCTTCTTTTCCTATTCTTAGAGAATTCTGCGGGGGTGAGGGAGATACCCCCCATAAATAAATCTACAGAGTTTCCTAGTTTTTAAAATAAGCACCCCCAAAATGGCCATTGTGCTGGCAGATTTAGAGAGTGACAGAAAATTCCACATTATCTTTTCCTTTTAGGGGGTGGGAGATTTTTGTAACTGGTAGTCAAAATATTTTAAAATTTGGACTCATTTTTCATAGTTTCCCTTCTCATCCCCATCAGAATAAAGAGGAGGAAAAGCCTAGGTATTTATTATTTTCTTGATACAAATGGGAGTTTATATCCCCGTGATTCATTCTTCCATATCTAAAAGGCTAAACCCCGTAAGGCTTAACCAGAGGTCCTTAACTGGGATCTGTGGATAGAATTCAGGGGATCTAAACTTAAATAGGAAGAAAAAAATACAGATTTTACTAATCTCTCACTGAAACTTGGCCTTTGTTTCCATTATGAATTTAGGTAACAAACCACACCAGTATTAGCAGTAGCTATAAATTTTATTTATTTCCCAGTACATGGATAGTTGGTTATCTGGAAATATCATTTACATTCATCCCTACTTCAAAATTATGATTGCCTCTAGACACACTGCTGGATCTTACTATTTAATGCATCCATAAAGAATATGTATTACTTATATTTTTATAATATTTCAATAACTATTTCAATATAATTGGTTTCCTTAATAATCCTATGGATTCTATTTTATTCATTAACCAACATTATTCTGAAAAGGGATCTGATTGGCAAATAGGTTCCATGGAAATTTTAAAAAAATGTTAAGAACCTTAATTCCTGCTTTCAAGATTATAGTTTCCAAAGAAACCCAAAGATACAGGGGAAAATTATTTATATATAACGAACCAGTAAACATAACAATTGAACTCTGTTCACTGGAATGTTTCCTAGGCTTTGGAGGAACACATCATAACAAAAGAACTACATTGGGCAACTTCACAAGTCCTGATCCACAAATGGCCACGTGGCACAGTGTTTGCAAGGCTGCCTGCCAAGTGCCCTCTTATTACTTGGGTCAGTGGCTGGCGAAAGCCCTGCTCTGTCATCTGGCGCCTTGGCTAAGCTGAGCTCAGTGCCCATGCTCCCATGCAGGGAGCCAGCACAGCTAATTTGTAGGCTGACACCTGCCATGGCCTCACCCCTCCTCCATCTTGGCCCGACTTTTCTCTCCTTTTTCTAGCTACTGAAATTCTGGAAAGCAGCACAAGTTTTTCCTTCTCAGGGATAAGGAGATCACTAGGGTTTCTGTGTAACCACATGGCCTCATACACAGCATCCAGCCCTAATCAGCAGCAAGGTCATGCTTTGTGTATGTGTCCCCAGCATCTGCTGTGCAGTGAAGACATAAATGTTCTATGGAGGGAGGGACGGTTATGCCAATGTTTTTAAGTGCATAGGATCTGCCTAGAGGGGCCATCTAACTTTCATTGAGGTCCCATTTCTGTGGCATCACTAGAGGATGAGGGACTCTAAAATTACTAAGTCCAGCTGGAACCAGAGGGATCTGACCAGTTCTTCAAGAGGGGGTATCTAAAGAAAAACCCAAAAATTCCACTTTGAGGAAATCATATTCCTAGTTACTCACGTGAAATGTGTAAAGATATACACATAAAGTTCATGGTTACATTATTCAGACCAGTAAAAAACCAGAATCATCCTAAATGTCCTTCAATTAGGGGAGTGGCAAATTAAGCCATAGGTATATTTCCACACAGACTTCTAAAGAGAGGTGTAGCTCTGATATGGCAAGATTTCCAAGATTCTCATCAACCTAATATAAAATGGCAGTGTAGCATAAACAGATGATCCCATCTGTGTGTGCTCAGATTAGATTGTGTCATATAAAATTGGTATTTTTGTGGTCAAATGAATACCAGCATCTGCTTATGGCTCTTCCCAACATCTAGATCAGAGATCTAGATCTAGCAGAGATCTCTTAGAGATGTCTATGAACCAGGTCTCTTCTGGGAAGTATGACTAGGGGAAGGGATTTGATATGATTCTTTACACATCTTCCGTTTATTCATTCTTTTTATTTCAGAATAATTAGGGGGTACACAGATTTTGTTTATATACTATGTTTTTGTACACATCGAGTCAAAGTTACACATGTACCCTTCACTCAGTGTGCACTGTACCTAATAGCTGTGAATTTACTCCTCCCTTTCCCCTCTCCCCCAGCTTGATTTTCATTGAAATTTACTTCCATATATACACTTAAGTGATTGATTCATTCCATTTTGGTATTGAATACATGTGTTTATTTCTCCATTCTTGTGATGTTTTACTTTAGAAGAATGGTTTCCAGGTCATTCCAGGGTGTCCAAAAATATATTAGATTGCCTTTTTTATGGCTGAGTAGTGCTCTATAGTAGGCATATACCACATTTTATTAATCCACATGTATTGATGGGCACTTGGGTTGTTTCCATGTCTTTGTGATTGTGACTTGCGCTGCCGTAAGCATTCAAGTGCAGGTGTTCTTTTTACAAAATGACCTCTTTCTGTTTGGTTATCTAACCCGGCAGTGGGTTAGGATTGCTGGATCAAATGGTACACTTAACATGTATTATTTTTATAATGAGTAAGAAAACTCAGAATGAGGCTAAAAGAAAATGTTCAATTCAAATCTTTTTTAAAAGAGCATGGACGTGTAAACAACCAAATAGCACAAAAGCTGCCACACTGAGCAGATGCTTGTGTGTGGATCAGAAAAATAAAGCAAATCAGAACTGTGGGCTGCCCACAGAGGCTGCAAATGGTTTTGTTACCAAGGCTTCTCTGGGCTGTAGGGCAGGGGATCATCCAGAAAAGGGCAGGTTTCCAAGCAAACGAATGATGCAGATAAAGGGAACAGGCTACCTGCAAGGGAGGATTTTAAGCAGACTCACCCCTCCCCCCCAAAAAACAGGTTCGTAATACATGTATTATCTATTTGTCCAAAGCAAACAAAGACTTTTCTTACTTATTTAAACAAATCCTACCTTCCTTATAAGTACAAGAAAGGCACAAAGGTGCATTTTTTTTTAAATGGGTATCTCACACTCAGACTTTTCATTTTCCAAACTGATCTACACCTTTACTATTTACACTCCCCCTCAGGAAAAGGGAACCAAGTATTATGAAAAGTATAATTTTAGAAGTTGTAAATCTATAGTGTGTCAATCTAGAAATTTTGAGGCAAGAAAGTGAATGCAGATTCATTTGTGAACTAGAGAAAGGAACAGCAGAGAAAAATAGAGACAGCAGAGAAAAATAAACGCACATTAACCTCCCCAACAATCCTTTTGTCAATATTTCAATTTTTTTTTCAGCACTTATATGTCTTTACTTCAGTGGGATTTAATATTAAGTTTGCTGGATATTACACATCTTGAAAGATGAAATTTCCTGGCGGGCAGGAATTGGGTTTTTCTACTGGTCTACAGCAGGGGTATAATAAATCCCAGAATCACAAAGTACCTGGCACAGAATGCTCTCTTCACCCTGCACATGCTCCCCAGGGTACTGTCTGATTTTCAAATCCTAGACACTTAGAAGCAGGAACTCAGCTGGCCTACTTGTGGGTTACTATGGGCTAGCCCAGAGCCCAGTCCAGAAAAGGCTTCAGTAATGGTCTCATTAACAAAGAAAAGGACAACATAGACACAAGGGGATGATAGCAAAGGAGGGGGTAAAAATGACCCTGAAGTGCTGATGGGAGGAAGTGAAGGTTGGTAATGTTACCAACTACAATGGAGAGTACAAAAGCAACAGGAGTCTGACAGGAGGGAGAATCAACCCTACATGGGGACAGTTGAGAACACAGCCATTGCCTCCTATCCGCCACTCTACCATAGGCCACCAGACCTGGGTCAGGTCCCCCTAAGAATGGGTTCAAGGTTGGGCAGGCAGTCCTAAGCCAGAGGGGTGGGTCACAGTGAGAGTCAATGAAGTCCCTTGCCCTTTCCCACTGGATGTAAACTGGGAAGCCACCATCACTGCACTTGCTGGCCATTCCATGGAGTAGCAAGGCACAGAGAAGAAATCTGGGCCTTCAGGAACCTACCCTGCCTGTGAACTTCCTGTTATGCAAAACAGGCATTTCCTTACAACCTAAGCCAAGTGGAACCAGGGCGTCTGTGACTTGCAGCTTAGAGACCAGAAGCCAACGTGTGTGTCTAAGAGTAGAAGTGAGTGATGAGAAAAGCATGGGGCGGGCTGGCCTAGAGGTTGGGTTTGGTGGGTTGTGCACTACATGGCACTGGCTAAGCCCAGGAGCCAGTAGACAAAATAGAAAATGCCAAGACAGGACCACAGAGACATCTTACAATTAAAAAGTTAGAGGCGTCAACAAAATATAATAGAGAAAGGGGTAGAGCAGGGTGGGGGGGGGGCGGTTAGAATGGGGAATACAGAGGCATGAAAGGCAAAGCAGAATGTTTCCAGAAAGAGGTGGGGATCCAAAGTGCTGCATGGAGCCAAGCAGAGGCAGCATGAAGAAAGAAGTTTTTCAAACCCAGGTTGAAACCCAAATGATACCACTCACTAACTGTGACCTTGGCTAGGTCACGTAACACCTCTCTGAGCTTCGGTTTTTCCAACTGTGAAATGACAGTGATGCCACTTACTTCTCAGGGTTATTTAAAGGACCACAAATATGTCTCTACAACATACAACACTCTGCTAGGAGAACACTGTGTACTACTACCTCATTAAGGCCTTAATTCTACCCCTTCCTTCTGTCACCAAGCCCTTTGTCACATGATTTTACAGTGTTATCTTGAAAGACAGAGTTGAATACATCAGCCCATGTGATTTGCTTTAGGAAACAAAGTGAAAGGAAAGTGGCAGCGTCCAGTTCTACGCCCAGGTCTCAAGAGACCTCATAGGTTTCCACTATCCCTGCTGCACCTCTGCCATCACCACGCAAATGTGTCCACACTAGCCTGCTGGAGGACACAAGCTACACAGAGCAGCTTAACGTTCTAAACCACCGAGGTTTTGTGGTCATTTGTTATATAGCATTATTGTGGCAATAGATAACTGATACAATACTTGTTATACAGTAGGGCCTCAAAAAATGTTTACAACCAATACTCAGGGAAGATGATGTTTGCAAATATTTTATAAAATTCTTGTATTCTAGGAAGTTAAGTTTTATTATCCTTAATTTCATCTCCATATTCATCAGGGCCTAAATGTAAAAAGAAGTTGCTAGACATTTCCACAAACACTAATTTCAAAGGGGAGGAAAATGTTATTAATTTCTGACTTGTAGTTCATTTAAATTTATCTAACAAATACAAAGATAAAATGAAATAGAAGAAAAGCTCTTCAGACACAGAATTCTCTTACCAAATCTTCCTTTTTGCCTCAAAAAACATACGCAATGCAATTGAGACAGGGTAACATATACGATAGGACAATTGTAATAGCTAATTCATAAAATCCCATAGTTGGTAGTAGGTAGATGGGTATTGAGTATTTGTCATATTATTCTTGATCCCTTTTTTCATTGTAGTAATATATATAAAACATAAAATTTACCATTTTAGCCATTTAAGTTTGGTGGCATTAAGTACATTTACATTATTGCATAATCATCACTATCATCCATCTCTAGAACTCTTTTCATCTGCAAAACAAATTCTATACCCCTAAAAATAACTCCTCCTTCCCCCTTCCTCAGCCCCTGGCATTCGCCATTATACTTTGTCTCTATGAATTCACATAAGTAGAATCATACAGTATTTGTCCTTTTATGACTGGCTTATTTCACTTAGCATAATATCCTCAAGGTTGATCCATATTGGAGCATGTCTCAGAATTTCCTTCTTTTTTAAAGCTGACTGGTAATCCATTGCATGTATATACCACATTTGTTTACATTCATCTTCAATGGACACTTGGGTTGCTTCCACCTTGTGGCTACTGACAATAATGCTGCACTGTACATGGGTACACAAATATCTGTTTGAGCCCCTTTTTGATCCTTTTTTTTTTTTTTTGAGACAGAGCCTCAAGCTCTCCCCCTGGGTAGAGTGCCATGGCATCATAGCTCACAGCAACCTTCAACTCCTGGGCTCAAGTGATTCTCCTGCCTCAGCCTCCCAAGTAGCTGGGACCACAGGCGCCTGCCACAATGCCCGGCTATTTTTTGGTTGCAGCCGTCATTGTTGTTTGGCTGCCCGGGCTGGATTTGAACCCGCCACCTTAGGTGTATGTGGCTGGCGCCTTAGCCACTTGAGCCACAGGTGCCGAGCCCCTTTTTGATTCCCTTTTATGGGACTTTATTAAAACTTCATTCTGGCTTGGCACCCATAGCACAGTGGTTACAGTGCCAGCCACATGCACTGAGGCTGGCAGGTTCGAACCCAGCCTGGGTCAGCTAAACAACAATGACAACTGCAACAAAAAATACCTGTAGTCCCAGCTACTTGAGAGGCTGAGGAAGAGTACCTGTAGTCCCAGCTACTGAGAGGCTGAGGCAAGAGAATCTCTTAAACCCAAGAGGTTGAGGCACAGGCAAGAGAATCTCTTTAAACCAAAAGTTTGTAGTCCCAGCTACTTGAGAGGCTGAGGCAAGAGGATCTCTTAAACCCAAGAGTTTGAGGTTGCTATGAGCTGTAATGCCACAGCACTCTACTGAGGTCAACATAGTGAGACTCTGTCTCAAAAAAAAAATTAAATAAATAAATAAAATAAAATAAAATAATAAAAAAAGGCTTGGTGCCTGTAGCTCAGCAGCTAGGGCACCAGCCATATACACCTACACAACCTACACAATGGGAAAGGATATTTGCACATTTTGAATAAGACAAAATCTTAATAACCAGGATCTACATAGAATTTCAATTAATCCACAAGAAAAAAACCAACAACCCCATACATCAATGGGGAAGAGAGATGAACAGAATCTTCTCTAAAGACGACAGATGAGTGGCTAGCAAACACATGAAAAAATGCTCATCGGCTCGGTGCCTGTGGCTCAAGTGGCTAAGGCACTAGCCACATACACCTAAGGTGGCAGATTCAAATCCAGCCCAGGCCCGCCAAACAACAATGATGGCTGCTACCAAAAAAAAATAGCCAGGTGTTGTGGCGAGCACCTGTGGTCCCAGCTACTTGGGAGGTGGAGACAGGAGACTCGCTTGAGCCCAGCAGTTGGAGGTTGCTGTGAGCTGTGATGTCACAGCACTCTACCCAGGGGAACAGCTTGAGGCTCTGTCTCAAAAAAAAAAAAAAAAGAAAGAAAAAATGCTCATCATCCCTAATTATTAGAGAAATGCAAATGCACCCTGAGATATCATCTAACCCCAGCAAGAATGGCCTATATCACAAAATCTCAAAACTGCAGATGCTGGCATGGATGTGGAGAGAAAGGAACACTTTGACACTGCTGATGAGACTGCAAAATAATACAACCTTTTGGGAAGGAAGTATAGAGAAACCTCAAAGAATTCAACCTTGACCTCCCATTTGATCCTCTAATCCCATTACTGGGCATTCATCCAGAAGGAAAAGAAACCCTTTTATTATAAAGACACTTGTACTAAGCTATTTATCACAGCCCAATTTACAATTGCTAAAATGTGGAAACAGCCTAAATGTCCTTCAACCCAGGAATGGATTGGCAAGCTGTGGTATATGTATACCATGGAATATTATTCAGCCATTAAAAGAATGGAGATTTTACAGCATTTGTACTGACCTGGATGGAAGTGGAACACAGTATTCTTAGTGAAGCATCACAGGAATGGAAAAGTATGAATCCTATGTATTCAACTTTGATATGAGGACAATTAATGACAATTAATGACATGGTGTGGCATGGGGGAAGGGCAGACCAGACAGAGAAGGAGGGAAGGGGTGAGGGAAAGGGAAGGAAGAAAAAAGAAAAAAGAAAATAGTGACTAATTCTCACATAAATTGGATTTAATTTTAACCAAAGTATATCACTTAAACATTAATTTTTAATTCAACTTGTTAATATGTTGTTTAGGATATTGCATCCTCATTTATAAGTGAAATATGTTTGTAATTTCCCCTTTATAATAATATATTTTCTCCAATTTTAATATCAGGTGTATCCAGATGAAGTAGAATGATTTTGAAGTATTTCTTCTTTTTCTATTGTCTATAAGATTTGGCATAATCTGCTTTTTGAAATTATCTTTTACTTTTATTTATAAGTATTAGTTGTCTATTTTTTGAGACTTTGGAAAAAAATAAGAAGTTAACTGATAAGTCCATATTGAACCTTATACTCTTATTTGACAATGTGAATGTTACTTTCTTTGCATTATTATTATTGCTTAATATTTCGATGCAGCAATCATCTGATTTCTTTTCTGAATGTATTTATCTTCGTTTTTTATGAGGTTTTTGTTTCTAGTCCTTATCTTAAACATTGTTATTGTTATTAAATTTTAAGCCTTCTTCTTTTTTTTTTTTTTTTTTTTTTGCAGTTTTTGTCCAGGGCCGGGTTTGAACCCACCACCTCCAGCATATGGGGCGACACCCTACTCCTTTGAGCCATAGGTACTGCCCCAAATTTTAAGCCTTTTTAATTTTGTGAGGGCAAAAAGTGGAAACCTAATAAACACATGTATATGTAAAATTAAAAAAATTTAAAATAAATAAATAAAGGCTTGGTGCCTGTAGCTTAGCAGCTAGGGTACCAACCACATACGCTGGAGCTGGTGGGTTCAAATCCAGCCTGGGCCTGACAAACAATAATGACAACTGCAACCAAAAAATAGCTGGGCATTGTGGCGGGCACCTGTAGTCCCAGCTACTTGGGAGGTTGAGGCAGAAGAATCTCTTAAGCCTGAGAGTTTGAGGTTGTTGTGAGCTGTGATGCCATGGCTTGAGACTGTCTCAAAAAAATAAGTAAATAAAAATTTAAAAAAAAAAACCTCATTCTGAAACATTAAATATGCTAAAATAAACACATCACTTAGCTAGCAATCTTCAGCCATCACCTAACAAGTTGAAGAAGGGATTGGTACCTAGAATTTGCAATTCAGCACAATTTACTATAAATAATTTTATCCCATATCTATTGAAATAAACATGGAGATGATACGCAAAAGCCTTTGGAGGAGGTAATACAGGTTGAGTATCCCTTATCTGAAATGCTTTGGACTAGAAATTTCGGATTTTTTTTTAGACAGAGCCTCAAGCTATCCCCCTGGGTAGAGTGCCCACGGCATCACAGCTCATGGCAACCTCCAACTCCTGGGCTCAAGCGAGTCTCCTGCCTCCGCCTCCCAAGTAGCTGGGACCACAGGCACCCACCACAATGCCTGGCTATTTTTTGGTTGCAGCCGTCATTGTTGTTTTGGAGGGCCCGGGCTGGATTCGAACCTGCCACCTTAGGTGTATGTGGCTGGTGCCTTAGCCACTTGAGCCCCAGGTGCCGAGCCGAAATTTCAGATCTTAATGAGCATTTGCTTTGAATGTCCTGTCAGTATTCAAAAAGTTTCAGATTTTGGACCATTTCAAATGTCAGTCTTTTAGACCTAGGATACTCAACCCGCATACTGAAGCATGCTGAGCTGAATGCAAAGTGAATACATATCTCACCACCTGCCCAACCCATGCAATAGAGCTGAGTAAAGACTGGCAAAAACCCATGCTACCGTGAAGTGGGCAAGAATGTGTGGTTTACCAAAGATAGAAACACCCTTTTAACTTCATTACTCAACAAAATTATCATTGGGCTTTCCAAACAAAGAACCAGAATCCTCTAAAGCTCTCCAGAAGTTCCTGACAGGTCATATGGGAACCTGATTTGTTCAACAAATGTTTGTGGGCTCTAAGAGCTAGAACAGGATGTTGATGGTATATAAAGTAGACCCCAATATTCCTTCCTAGGGCCCCTGGGAAGGGTTTGCAAAGCAAGAAGTGAAATCTTCAAGCTTTTCAATATCTCAAAAAGCTTAACTGTCAAATGATGCCAAACAGACTGAAATGCTTTGAGAACATTGAGACTCTGTCTCAAAAAATTAAATAAAAATTTTTAAAAAACCTCATTCTGAAAATGAGGTGAAGAACTAGTTATGAGCTGAGGAAGACAGGAACAAAAACTTTTAGAAAAACTCCCCAGATTAAGAGATAATAGAAATGTTCTCAGTCAAACATTCAACTTGCAGGTGAAAAAGCTGATGCTTAAAAAAGTGAAATGACCTTCAAGACTGATAATGGCCAGTGGAGCTGCGAATTATCCAGATGTCTCACATGCCCTCAGATGAAGGTCTCTAATCATCCTGGGCAGAGTGAGAGATAAAGGCATATAAATGGTTTTCCAGCCTCAAGGAACAGTTCCAAGTCTAGTTGGAAGCCAGTGAAAATGGATAGGTTATTTGTCAACTATTATCAAGTCATGCTGTTTACCCCTAGGCCCATTTGCCTCTGGCCACATAATCTTAGGACTGAAAGAGCCATCTAAGCCTGTGTGGTTTTGTTTGTTTTTGTTTCAGTACAAAGCTGACACTCATCAGCTCTAATAAATGATCACTTTCCATTTTCCACTTCAACTTGGGCTTTTGATAGAACGAGTTCATATATCAACATGAATAGATCAATATAGTTCATAATTTATGAAGACGTAGAGGAGGGAGGGATCGATCCTACACAACCCCCCCCCCCCATGCTTGCCTCTCTTCCTCTCTTGCTTCTTACCATCTAGGTTTGGTCATTTTTTAATTTATTAACACCTCCACCTGAGAGGACCAGCAGGGAATGAGAAAAGCAAAATAGCATCCTATATAAACCTTGCTAATAAAAGTTTTACAGGTAAACTACAAAAGGGTTTCTGTGGGTTATCCCTGGATTTCCATGGTCCATGTTATTCTCATCAACTCTGTATAAATGTAAATAAGAACCACTGACACTTAAATATATGTGCATGTGTGTGCACACACACATCTCCCCCAGGTTCCTACTCCAGGATGGGATGGAGCCCAGAAAGTAAGGAGGAGAGGGATGGAGAGAGAAAGCTGGAGGAAGAAGGAAGGAATTAAGAGGGAAGAAGGGAGGGAAGAAAGGAGTCTTTTAAACACTAATGCAAATTGCATAAGAATTCTGTGAAAGAAGGGCAGAGCTACAGAGCCAAAGCTTATGAGGGAGAATGTGAATATTTTAAATTGTATGTATATGTATGAAATAGATACAGAATTTATATTTCTAGCTTGTGCTGGTTTTCCCATCCCTGCCCACATAGTGCCAGACACATTGATAACTGGATGAATGTTTTCTTCTTCATACATAACTTCAAGTGTCTTACCTTTTTTTGTTTGTTTGTTTGTTTGAGACAGAGTATCACTCTATTGCCCAGGCTAGAGTGCCATGGAGTCAGCCTAGCTCACAGCAATGTCAAACTCCTGGGTCCAAGCAATCTTTCTGCTTCAGCCTCCCAAGTATCTAGGACTGCAGACGCCCACTAATTTTCCTATTCTTAGTAGATACAGGGTCTCATTCTTGCTTAGGCTGATCTCGAACTCCTGAGTGCAAATGATGCTCCTGTCTCAGCTTCTCAGATTTCTAGGATTACAGCCACAGTGGCTATCCAAGTGTCTTACTTTTAACCTCAATGATTTAGTCCAAAGTTACAAAGGAAGTTAATTTCTTCAAAAGAAATAAACTACTCCTAGTGATAGTATCAAAGAGTTTCTCTAAAGATTTTTAGAAGTCAAACATAAAACAACTAGTATCATTTTTCTCTAAACATTAAAAAAATAACTAAGCATGCTGTGTTCATTTGTTTGCTTTAATCAACCAAATAATGTGGCCTAGAAAAGGGTTAAATAAATAAGGGGAAAACTGAATGGCAAAACATTCTGGAAATTTGATTTGCCTTTGCAAGCAATGACAATACTGAAGAATCCATTCAAGTTAGCCCTAGGGAGAAAGGAAGGAGATACAGAGGGAAAAGAAGCAATGAAAGCTGAAGGGTAGGAGGGGAGAACAGGGCTCCTCAGGCCCCCCAACAGGAACCATCATGCCCCTGCTCCAGCATCCCATCATCTTCAAACTACATGCAGTTAGGCAGAGAGATTTTACTTAAACTGAAATCTTAAAACAATACTAATACCAGGTGGGGTGGCTTGTGCCTGTAATTCCAGCACTTTGGGAGGCTGAGTCAGGAGGATCAATTGAGGCTAGGAGTTGGAGACCAGCCTGCTCTCTAGTGAGACTCAGTCTCTAGAAAAAAATAAAACAATTATTAGCTAGGTATGGTGGTGTATACCTGTCATCCCAGCTACTTGGGAGGCTGAGGCAGGAGGATCACCCAGGATAGCCCAGGAGTTGGAGGCTGCAGTTAGCTGTTGATAATGCCACTGCACTCCAGCCCAGGGGGCAGAGCAAAAGCCTGTCTCACAAAAAAACAAAAACAAAACCCAAAAACCCCACACAAAACACCACAATGCTAATCACTGATCATGCCTAACACTAGGTTTCTGACAAGCAAAAGTGACACACAATGACATCTATCCTTTTTAATTACTATGTTAACTTTCCCTCCCTGGTCCTGAATATGGTGGTGATAGGCAATCAGAGAGAAAAGCTTCTTAAGGAAGGAATCATTCATGGTAAATTAGGTTGAATCACTAATTCTAGGTGCCAGTCCCTTCTCAACCTTGTTAGTGATGACTGAAGATTTCTAGCAAAGTTAGTGTTTCTTTTAATATGTATATGGCCAGCTGGGCACAGTTAGAGTGCCGTTGCAGGGCAGCAAGTTTAAACTTCGCCTGGGCCTAATTATGAACAAGAAAGAAAAACAAAGCCCTGCACGGATGCTCAATATGTATACGTCCCATATATGTCAACAAAAAAGGAAGAGTGCAACACACTGTTGTATATAAAATAAACTACACTTTATACACTTTCATTTACCAAACCTTGGATAACAGTATAAAATCAAATACAGATAAAATGATCACATGAAATCAAAACTTTCCTTTGTCCTGGAAACATTTTCCCACTCTGTTATACAAGTAAACATGAAAAATTTAGGCACCTTCTCTTCCAGCACTAAACTACTCTTCTAACTTAACTCCACCTTCAATCTCATTATTTAAGAAAGATCTAGTTCAAATTTCCTCCTTTGAAACTGCATCTTGCTTTCTCACTCACTACTAACTGTTCATTTTCAGGGCAAAAGCTAGGTACAGTATTTATTCTCACGATACACTTTCAAAAGCAGATGCTTAATCAGTCTTTCTTTTAAAGTGCTCAATAACCAAAGACAACTCTGAATCACAGAATTTCCATAGCCTCTCCTTAAACACACAACATAATAAGCTTGTTCGCTCTCTGGTAGTTTTCCTCTTGGTAACTCATTCTAAAGACGGATTAGGACATCTAAGTACAAGGGCATACTTTCATTTGATGATTAAAGTTAACACTAAGATGACTAAGGCACGGCTTCTTCCTTCTAGGAGCTTAAAATCTGGTAAAGAAAATCAAAACCAGAACATGTACAAAACTCAAAGAATAAAGGTGCATGAATAGGATGTGGCCACAAGTACCCCAAAATAGTTATGTAAGATCAGCCATTCACTAGGGCTTTTTAAAATTTAATATAATTTCATTATTTCAAAAACAAAATAAGAAGTTGTTATCATAATATCAACTAATGAAAAGGAGCTTTGGGGGGACTAAAGGTGCCAGCCACATACACCACTTTTTTATTTTATCTTTAATTAATACATGGTAATTGTACATATTTATGTGATACAGTGTGATGTTATGATCAAATTGGGATACTCAGTTTATCCATCACCTCAAGCATATGTCATTTCTTGGTGGTAAGAACATTCAAAACCCTTTCTTCCACTTATTTAGAAATATGTAATATAATGTTAACTACTCTATACATACATAGATACACAAAATTCCTTAACACTCATATACGTGTGCACATATATACACATACATACATACATACACATATTGTGAAGTTCTTTCCAAGTTAAGAAATGTTTGATCCTAAAATGTTATTTGTTCAAATATAGTATTTTATAATTTCCACTCATCCATCTTCTGAAAGCTAGTGACTGGTAAGTACCAATTTTCTTTGTATCAAAGAGAAACCTTTTAAAATTAACTAGAGTGTTCCCCAAAAGGGCTATTATGTGTAAGAGCAATACTCAAAAGTTAAATTCTTCTATGTATCAGCAATAGAAAGAAAATGAAAGGGAAAAGATCCTATTTATAAAATCTAACAATAACCACTACCTATCTAGAAATAACATTATAAGAATTAAACAAGATTGCACAAATAATACTATAACACACTCAACCAGAGTGATATCCATGTCACTGGATGACTAGAATTAGCTGTTTAGAATTCAAGATAGGATATATGTTTTAATTGGCAAGAATTAGATGCTTGAGGAGGAATGATGGGAAGAAAAGGTTTTCACTTATACACTTGTATATAAAGATGGCTTGTATAACAATATAAAACTTTCAAACAAAAATGTTAGAAAAATGTCAATTCTTTCAATATTAACTTATAATTTTAATGAAATTCAAATCAAAATCCCAATGGGATTTTTTAACTTGATGACATGGTCTTAGAACAGCTAAAATACCTTTGAAAATGAAGAGTGATAAATAAAGACAAAATCTTCCCATATTATGGCTTGGTGCCTGTGGCTCAAGCAGCTAAGGCACCAGCCACATACACCTAAGGTGGCAGGTTCAAATCCAGCCCGGGCCATCAAACAATAATGACGGCTGCAGCCAAAAAATAGTCAGGCATTGTGGCGGGCACCTGTAGTCCCAGCTACTTGGGAGGCGGAGGCAGGAGAATCGCTTGAGCCTAGGAGTTGGAGGTTGCTGTGAGCTGTGATGCCATAGCACTCTACCCAAAGTGACAGCTTGAGGCTCTGTCTCAAAAAAAAAAAAATCTTGCCATATTATAATGTGTTATAAAGCCACAACAGTTATATTGATAACTATACAATAATTGTATTGATGCAAGAATGGTAAGACAAATTAGTAGTATGGAATTCAAAGTTCACAAAACCACCTAATATACATAATAATATTAGACAATAAATGAGGTATCACAAATTAATAGGGAAAGACTGGATTATTCAATGAATGTTCTGAAAAAGTAGCCATTTCAAAATAAAAATCAATTTGCATACTAAGTTCATGCTAGATATCAAAATTCCATATAGATTAAAAATTCAAAGTAAAAAGTGAAGCCAGTATATAAAAGAAAAATTAAGTGAGAATTTATTCAGAGAAATCACACAAAACGTATTAGTTATATTAATATACGTTAAAATGAACTATTTCTGTACATTGAAATCAATAATAAACAAAATGAAAAGCAAACAAACTGGGAAACAAAATTTGCCTCAAATGGTAAAGGGTGAATACACTAACTGGTAAGAAAAATATAAAGATCTCAATATAAAAAGCAAAGATGATAGGAGAAAAAATGTTCGTGCACTCTATTAATCAGAGAAATTCAAGCTTAAAACACGAAGAAGCACTCTGGCCACTTCTAGTGATTGCACGGACTGGTACATCTCTTCAGGAAATCAATTTGATAATATTGAATCAAAGTCCCATAAAATATACACACGCTTTTGTCCAGTAATTCTACATCTAAGAATCTTTCCTAAAGAAATCATCAGAGCTGAGGATAAAGATTTATGAGCAAAAATAGCCAATGCAGAGTTACTGACAATGGCAAGAAAAATTGAAAACATAAATGGATTCTTTCCTTTCCAGAAGAGGCTCTCTCTATGAGGTGCAGAATTTAGAATATAAGAGGTTTGGCTTTTGATTTACAAGGAATCTGTTTTTTTTCCTCAAGAAATGAACAATGGGATGCTACAGTGAGTTCTCTATCCTTTTCAAATAGATTATCTAATATTTAGGTCACCCCTAGCAAAAGTGTCATTTTGATCCCTCAGACTTGCTATCTCCTAGGCAACTGATTGAATAAAGAAAAATATAAAGCTGCACGGAGAAATATATAATTTTTAAGACTTGAATAAACGGAATGACATATCTTATCCCTCACCTGGTGTGGGAGGAGGGTATCTGTAGGGGACATTAAAGAGAAAGAGCAGGCAGACAATCACAGCATTTGAATACCAATTGTGTGGTGTTTTTAAGCAGCTTTATTGAGATATAATTTACATACCATGAATTTCATCCATTAATTAAATGGTTTTTATGTATCTACAGAATGGTACAACCATCGCAGTTGTCTAATTTCAGAACATTTTTGACCACCTCCCAAAAGAAACCTCACACCCGTTAGCAGTTACTATCCATTCCCACCCCCAGCTCTGGCAAACAGAAATCTATTATCTACCTCTAGGGATTTGTTGATTCTGACATTCATATAAATGAGATCAAACAATATGTGGTCTTTTGTGTCTGGCTGCTCTCAGAATAATATTTTCAAGGCACATCCATGTTGTAGTGTGTCTGTCCTTCACTCCTTTTTATGGCCCAGTAATATTCCATCGTATGGATATACCACATTTTGTCCAGCCATTCATCAAATAATGGACATTTGGGTTATGTCTACTTTTTGGCTATTATGAATAATGCTACTATAAATACTGGTGCTCAATTGATGTATAGAGATATATATGTTTTCATTTTTCGTGGGTGTGAGCTAAGTCACATGGTAACTCTGTATGTAACAGTTTGAGGAACTACCAGACTTCCAAAATAGCTGTACCATTTTCCATTCATTTTCCATTCATACACTGTACCAGCAGTGTATGAATTATTCATCATATACCCTTATAATCCTTTTAATTTCTCTTAAGATTGGTAGTGACAGTCACTCTTTAATTCTTTTTACAGTAATTTAAATCTTCTCTCCTTTTCTCTTGATTAGTGTAGCTAAAGTTTATCAATTTTGTTGACCATTTCAAAAACTTTTGGCTGCATTAATTTTCTATATTGTTTTTCTATTCTCTATTTCACTTATTTCCATTGTAATCTTTATTACTTCCTTTTTTTTCTGCCTGTTTTAGGTTTAGTTTGTTCTTTCCTAGTTTCTTAAGATAGTTAGGTTATTAATTTGAGATCTTTTTTTAATATAGGCATTTGCAGCTGTGAATTTCACTCAAAGCCCTGCTTTAGCTACCCATATTTTTGTATGCCATGTTTTCATTTTCATTCATTTCAAACTATTTTATAACTTTCCTTGTGAATTATTCTTTGACCCATTGATTACTTAAGAGCATGTTGTTGAATTTCTACATATTTGTAAATTTCTCCAACTTCCTTCTCTTGTCAATTTCTAATTTAATTCCTTTGTGGCTAGAGAACATACTTCTTACAATATTAATCCTTTCAAATCTACTGAGACTTCTTCTATGGCCTAGCATATGGTCCATCCTAAATGATATTCCATGTGTGTCTGATCACTGGTTGCTTCCTGAAAACAATAATTTATTATTTTCTACAAATCTCTAATTTCTTCCCAACAGTCTAGGGTCTCACTTGCATCTTAGCACTTTTAATAACTACTACTGTATTCACTGAGTGACTCCCCACCCTCCTTCATTCTATTGCCTCCCTATCTCTTTAGTCATTTTTTTTTTTGAGACAGAGTCTCACTACATCGCCCTCAGTAGAGTGCTGTGACATCACAGCTCACAGCAACCTCAAACTCTTGGGCTTAAGCAATTCTCTTGCCTCAGCCTCCCACGTAGCTGGGATTATAGGTGCCAGCCACAACACCTGGCTATTTTTTTTTTTTTGCAGTTTTGGCTAGGGCGGGGCTTGAACATGCCACCCTACCACCCCCAGTATATGGGGCTGGCGCCCTACTCCTTGAGCCACAGGCGCCACCCAACACCTGACTATTTTTTTATTGCAGTTGTCATTATTTAACTGGCCCAGGCTAGGTTCAAACCCACCAGCCTGGGTGTTTGCGGCCAACACCCTACCCACTGAGCTATGGGCGCTGCCCTCTTTAGTCATTTTTACCCTCACAATTGCCCCAAGGGAATTAATAGACTACTCTCCTTATTTTATAGGTAGGAAGCTTGAAAACACAGAGTGAGTTTGCAACTTGTCTAAAATGCCACAGAAGCTGTGGAGGGGCAGCAGGAGTGGATCTGGAGCTTCCCAACAGACATTGTCCCTGCACCAAGGCCCTGCTACCACGAAGCCTATTCAGGTCTCCAGAGAAACACAAATGGAATGAGTAGTCTATTCCTCCTCAAATGCTCTTTCTCATTCAGGCACATGCAGGGAAGTTTCTGGCTATTCTCTCTTTCCCTTCCTGGTGGAACAATGAGGACAACCCACCTGGCATTGCAGCTGACCCACTGTCAGTCTGACCAGTGGTGAGAAAGGTGGGTCATGAAATGGCCTCATTATTTGGGCACAACAGTCTCAAGGCTTCATAAGCACAAAAAGCCAAGAGACCAAAGACTAAACTGAGGCTGTACTTGGCATCAGGGGGACCAGGCTGTGATGACAGATCAATAGATACAATTAGATGGAAGTGCCCCTTTTCCAGAGCTTACTGCAAGTGAGTACAGCTGCCATCTCCATGCAGTGCAACAAATGCAACCAGCACTTAATCATCTATACCTAAGTAATTACCTTTCATTAATCTACCAGCTCTATACCCAGAAAATTCTTTGTAAGGTGACTCCCATGCGAGGTTTAGCAAAGATCAGTCCTCCAGAGCCAAGGGCTGTCCTTTCAGGTGCCCTAGGCAGAGGATTTATGTTCTCTTGCCTAGCATGTCAGTATGTGGTTTCCTCCATCAGGGACCCTCAACCACTTCAGTAATTATGTGATTCCAGAACTCTAAAAAGGAAGCCTATGTGGTTTTTCCTCATGGCCCCATGTGTGGATTTATTACTTGAACTCAAATGGCAGCCTCCATCACTAATAGGGAGAGAGACGGAACAAAGCTCTTCTTTATATATTTTCAGGGTTTTTTTTTGTTTGTTTTTGTTTTTTGAGACAGAGCCTCAAGCTGTCACCCTTGGTAGAGTGCTGTGGCATCACAGCTCATAGCAACCTCCAACACCCGGGCTCAAGTGAGTCTCCTGCCTCCACCTCCCAAGTAGCTTGGATTACAGGCGCCCGCCACAACACCCGGCTATTTTTTGGTTGCAGCCATCATTATTGTTTGGCGGGCCTGGGCTGGATTCGAACCCACCAGCTCAGGTATACATGGCTGGTGCCTTAGCCACTTGAGCCACAGGCGCTGAGCCTATTTCAGGGTTTTAATGGTATCGAGAAAACAAAGATTTCCTATATTTTAATCAAAATAGGTAGGGAAAGTAAAGGGACTATTTTGACTATGTGGGGCCTGTCATCATTATAAAAATCACTCCTGGTATTGCAGGTTCAATCCTGATCCAAGTTCTAGGTAGAACTGAACAACCTGGTCTCACTGGTCACTGGGTTGGGCCCCCTCAGCCCACTTTTTGTGACAAAGCTGACCCCCGGGAGATACTCTTAGACACAAGGACCCAAGAAATGATCAGAGGGAAAATTCTCTTTTGCCTTGTCACTTTACAAACTACCGAAAGGACTGGCTTTCAAGTGTCAGATTCAGGAAATGTTCTCCTAACATCATCTAACTCATATTTTCACAGACACAGGCTTAAGAAGCCTCATCAATCATTTCTGTCAAAGCTTTCATTCCCCATGCAAAGTAGAATCTGCAGATTATCATAAAGATGCTTAGCGAACTCCTGGTCTGGACCTGCGTCTTTGAGCCCAACACAACCCCAAGTGGAGTCCTAGCTAGTATTCAGTAAAAATGTGTTTTCCTGATCAAAGATAAGCAAGTACCCTTAGCTTAGGTCACCTGAGAGCCCACAACATGCTAATGTGCTAATCTCTAAGAGTGTGTTAGTGCTGCAGCTGTAGCTGAAGTTTGACCAGAAAGGGGATTTTCTCTTAGTCTTTGTGTGTCTCTCTCTCCCCATCCCCCTTTTGTGGAACATTTTGCAGGGCTAAAATTCTACACAACACACATAGGGAAATAGTGGCCTGGTTTCTATCTGAACATGTCATGCTTATTGCACTGTCTCCTCTCTAGTAGATGGAAACATGCAATAACACCTCTTTTGACAATGTGCCTCATATAGACAAACTTGGGCACACTAAGATTGAACTCAGGCTCCTGGAAAATAAGTAGTGGATACAATGGTGGAATATGCTCGAACCCATGGCTATCCTCAGAGCCTGGTATACAATATGAAGCTTGTACAGTTCCAGCATTCTCTACTGTGATAATTGTAAACTCCTCTACAACATAAGCAAACTTCAGTCATCCCCAATTATGTAGAATCTCTGACTTTTAAAAGGTAATTAAGAATTCATGCCAGCAATATAAAAAAAAAGTCAGACTTGCACATGCGTTATGCATTGGGAACTCTGAATGCATTTCCCCTTAGAAGCAAAGTTATAAATGGTGATTAAATTCCCAGACTAACCCACAGCATAGCTAAAATAAGGCACATCTGCAGTGTTGTCAACTAATAAAAACTGAAAAAGGAGATTACAGAAAAGACATTTTTATTTATCAAAAAATACTTATGCTCGGTGGCCTACCAAGTGGGGCAGTCCACGCCCAGGCAAGCAGGGGCTGCCTGTAGAGAATTTAAAACAATAATGAAGTCAAAAAAGTCAGTTGGTTTTCTACTTTTACCACCTGCTGACAATTAGAAATAACATCTGTTGGCTCAGCACCCATAGCACAGTGGTTACAGTGCCAGAGACATGCACTGAGGCTGGAGGGTTCGAAGCTAGCCAGGCAAGCTAAAACATCAATGACAACTACAACAAAGAAAATAGCCAGGCACCTATAGTCCCAGCTACTTGGGAGGCTGAAGCAAGAGAATCACTTAAGGCCAAGAGTTTGAGGTTGCTGTGAGGTATGATGCAACAGCACTCTATTGAGGGTGACATAGTGAGACTCTGCCTCAAAAAAAAAAAAGAAAGAACATCTGTAATAAGATATTGCTCCTTTGGAGAAAAAATGGGTTCAATAAGAAGTGAAGAAGTAGTTAAGGGTACTTGGAACTATTAAAGAAAAGACTCTGGCTTGTCCATAGGGATTTTAGTGTGATTATTTATTGTCTCCAAATTAATATCCTTACGTAGAGTCACCTCTACAGGAGTCCTTTTATTTTGCTAATGCTCATCAACAACTAACCAGTCCTGGTTAGTGGAGGTATCACAGACAGAACAAGGATTAGGAAACAGGTTCTATGAATTCAATGACCAAATCATAGACTAGAAAGGAAAGGGGCTAAATAGAATCTGTGTGTAATGTGAGAAACTACAGGTCTCAGATGGAGTTGCATCAATTGTGAACACTGAATTGGAGGAGCCAAAGCATCCTTGATGAAGTTCTCCCAAGGAGAACAAAAGAAGGCAGTTATTATTTTCCCATTCTTGAGATACATCACTTAGGATACTTCACTTTGTTCCATCCAAACTGCTGCAAAGGACATTAATTAATTTCTTTTTATGCTTGAGTAGTACTCCACGGTGTGTGTGTGTGTGTGTGTATACGCACATACCAAGAGGGGAGGGAGAGGGCAGGAAGAGAGGAGTAAAAACCTACCTAAAAGATACAATGAACACTATTCAGGAGATGGGTACACTAATAGCCCTGACTTAAGCATTATGAAAGCTATCTATGTAACTGAAACAATTGTACCTCCTTAATATTTTGAAATTAAAATTAAATCCAAAAGAAAAGGAGGTGGGCAGGAGGAAGCGCTTCCTATGAGAGCCACCAGGGGGAGCCACCACCATAATCCCAATTCATAGTTCATCTGGGTGGGCATGGGTGGAAACCCAGCAGGAATGCGGTAGAATCTAAATTTACCACTATCCCATGGAACGCTCCTTATTTAGTGTTAATGCCTTGAAACCAGGACACAGAGATAGAAAGGAGAGAAATATAACAGAAGAAAACTTCTATAAACCAGTTTTGTCAGTGACTCACACATAAAAAAACATAGAGAAAGTACAATTGTGACACCCCTCTGCATAGCTTCTTTCCACCCATTTCACCACCCCCACCCCTGGGCTCCATAGGCAGTACTACTCAGATAAGACACGAACAAGGGCTACACTCTAACATCAATCACTGGTGCTAACATGGGCTCCCAATAAAATCTGTCCAAAATGCAGCCAGGGATCAGTTAGTTTAAAAGACCTCTTTAAGGGCTCTTTACTCTTAAGCTTTTAAAAATGAAAGCCCAATGTAAAATGAGACTATAAATGCATATACAGATATACTCACACAGACATAGATATTATTGAGTGACTATCTATCATATCCATCCCCATTCACTGCCAGGTTGCCAGCTTTATTTTCATTTCCCTTGGGAAAGACCAGCTCAGGAGATGGCCAAGAGCTTCCACACGACATAAATGCCTTCTTCTGTTAACTCTTACTCTTCTATCAGGCCATAAGAGCCTTAGGTTAAATCAATGGATGATTTGGAAACTAGAAGAAAAACCTGACTTCAAAATATTACTTTTTCAGATTCCTTTCACCTGGAGAATTCCCGTTTGTCCAATAGGAAATTTGAAAGAAAAAAGTTTCATCTCTGCAAACAGATCTCCCATTGACCTCAATCCAGAAACCACTGGAAAACCAAAGCAGTTGACATTTTTTTAAATTCAAGACATACTTTTTTCCATCCTTTGCTTAGAGTTTTGTTTCCAACATAGAGCCCACAGCTTATCAAGATCTAATGCCACTGCCTTGGAGCCATGACAAGCATTCCCTGGCAGCACACGTGTGTTTACACATGCATGCACACACTCACGCCCTCACCCACTTTCTCATAAACCCGTCTAACAGATAACTTGGGAATACTATTCTGAGCAGCCCAGTAAATGCTAAAGAAACGAAAGCCTCCCCCCAAAAGAACATTTCCCCTTCAAGGGAAGAGAACAAGGGAGAAAGCTGAGATCTGATTGACTAGGGTCAACACTATGAAGGGAAGAAAGATAGACATTAGGTAAAATTCTTCCAACAGCTACAGGCAGCAGAACAAAATGGAGAGCCCATCCATGTGGCAAACATAAGGCCCGTGTTGAGGCGGAAAGGCATGTAGATAGCACCCATCCACACAGGAAACAAGTTCTAAAGAACTTCTGCACTAACTTTTAAAGCAACAGTGTGTCACCAGAGGCAGAGCAGCTGTTGGTCCTTCTGTTAAGGAAAACTTCTGAAATCAAACCTGTCTAAAGGGTTAAACACATCAGAAATGAGCCCACAGAGCAACGTTCTACAAAGTCATACCCACGTACCAACTCAGACAGCAACCCTCCCCCATCATAACTTAAATCTCATGTGAGACGGACGATCTCACCTCATAGCATCAGAGCTAGACCTGTTACAAATAACATCTTTTAAACTGTCAGATCTTTCAGAATTAAACTCTGGAAGGGGCAGTAAAATGCAAATGAATAACAAACCTTAAATAAAGATGGTAAAAGCAGTTTATCTTTGGGAAGGCAGATGCCAAAGTAGCAGAGCGACTTAAAAAGATGATTATAAAATACATTTTATATCAGGAGAGCATAACAATAACATTAACAATAATAGCAAAGAATAAGTATGCAAAATACAATAGAGACTTACCAAACACTGAATTCATGATAAACTGGAAATAGAAACAAGGACATATAAAGCCAACCAGAAACCCACGGAGTGGCTTCACATTCAGAATGACAGAAGTAAATAAGAGACATATCCCCAACCTTGCCATCAAAAAGATATGAAAAACACGTAGCATGTTCTCAACATTTCCCAAGGGACACAACAGCCTGAAGCTGCTTGCATGTAGAACTAGCTGGTGATTTTTTAGTCTTTATATCTGCCAAGCACAGGGCCAGGTGCATAGCAGGTATGCAGTAATCACGTGCTATTGAATGTTCATTGGTGTTCACCAAAAAGTGAGGAAGTAACAATGCCCCAAAGTACAGGCAGTAGCAGGACTTCTGAGAGGGGCAGAGACAAATCTTCCCCACATGGTCTGCTAACTATGCAAACTAGAGCCCTGAATTAGAACCTGGTCCTCACACAGACCAGCAGGTCTTGATTATAGCCTGGATACTTAACTTATCACATGGATAAAGTTAGTCCAGAAATCCCACTAAGGACAAAATCAAATAATTTTTAAATTTATTTTTAATTCAAGTAGAAAAAGTCTATATTCAGATGGACAAAGTCCACTGTTTATTTTCAAGAACACATTTGGAGTATTTGCTATTAACTTAAAACTAACATTTTATTCAGTTTTACTTTTTTATTCAAATTTTGACATTTGAATGCTTTTCTGAAACATTCTTTTACATAGCAATTTTCCAGTTTAGGATGGTCCATCATTCTCTCATATGGATTTAGTGATAGAAGAAACAAAAGAATAAATCAGTCTCAGAAGAAAACAGATAACTCTTTTCTGCCTGGTCCATAAGAATGACAATTGGCTCCAAGGAAAATTTTCACATTTTCTGGCTGCAATTTATCAAAGTATTAGAGTCTGTGATAACTTGAGCATATACGTTTATACTGCTAGTTTAAATGAAAAATGACTTCTTATTCCTTAGGAAAATCTTGTTTCAAACAAGAAACTCTTTCACTATGACTCAGGTAAAGACCAGAGAAATGGCCAGAGGTGAGAAAAGGTACAACTGCCCCTAAGGTTCCAATGCCCAGGATGTACAGCGAGCAAAGGGCTGCCAAGCCAGCTGGAAGGCTCTACTTTCTCTCTCAGTTTCGGTCACATTGTCTTCTCAAATGAAAAACCCAAGGAGTCATTCCAGTACCTCCCTAAATCAACTCTGTAGAAATTTACAAAGGTTAAAGCTGCAAACTGAAACTAATCAGTCCCCCACACTCAAGTTTCCACAGTCCTGGCCTTTTCTCAAGGCTATGAATAGCTTCCTTCAAACCCAAGGTAACTTCTCACCTTAGATAAGTACCTAGGGAGGGCAAGCTCATCCACAATTGTGAGGTACTACAACCTGTTTGCAACACTGCAAAGTAAGGCATGTCATAAGGTGCAAAAACAGCTGCACACAATTGGGCAAACTTCTTCAGTTAAGCCTATCTCAAGTCCAGGACTCGACGAAGTGGTACAGTTTCAGACCCATAATAGAAATAGACTTCAAACCTTCTGCAGTAAACCAATTCCCAGCATATATCAAAAGATAAGGCCCACATGAAGAAAACAGTCACCTCATCTTTCATAAAGTTGAAGGGAAAGAACTTGTGCTAATTCTAGCTAATTCTCACAGGGTCCAAGGCTGATCACAAGGTAGACTCATATACTCTAAGATGGCTCCCATGTTAGCTATTCAAAGCAAGCTGTTAATAAACCCTGAAAGCAACTTCCCTCCCTCACAGCAATAGCAATAGTAATAGACCAAAACATCTGAAAGGTTGCTAGGGACAAAGCTTGATGGAAACAAAGGGGAGGAGGAAGACTTCATTCAGTATATCTCATAAAACATTAAAAATTAGGTGGATGGAAGTGTTTACAAGTGGCTAGAATCATCCCACAGATTTAGCCTATGATCCTTGTTTTAAGGGGAAAAAGTGTTTTTTCATTGATTTTGGGTGGGAAAAAATGTAGCTTTTGAGCTCAGTACAATGAACTATTTATCTGGCCTGACAAGGCCAATCAATCTACCCCTGCTGTTTATAAGAAGTAGTAGAATACTGTTAGTCTTGATGGGTGGGGGAGGGCCAAAGGCAGCACTGGTCCTGGTACACAATGCTTCCCTTCAACTGGAAATTTATGTTAGGCCCAGGTGACCCAGGGGGTCAGGGTGAAGCCTGGGAAGGAATGAAGATGGTTTGGTACGTGCTTCATATTTACAGAACGCCTCCATGTACTCAGCTTTCACATCCACTGGCTGATCCAGTATATGAAGTACCTAAGAGTAAAAGGTTGGTCATAACCAGGCTGCAAGCCTAAGGTAGAAGGCTTAAAAAAGGAATGTAAGTCAGTCAGCCACCCCCTTCTCATTTCATTTTTTTGGTGAATGAAAAATTCCACGGGGGAACTCAAAGGCCAAATCTGCAGTTGTAAAGAGACAATTATCTGAAAAGTTCTATTCCTTTGTTGATTTAAAGTTCTCAGGTAATTTTATAGAACTCATCCAGATAATTACCTTAATTCCTTTCCTTAATTAATTCCTCCTCTTATTCATTAATTACCTTACATCTCTTCTTGACTTTACAAAAAACAGCTGGCCAGAGAGGCCTCATCGCCACTCAATGTTCAGGCAACTGCTGGGTCCACTGACCTGAGAAGCTGCTGGAGAAACAGGGAGGGCTTAGGCCAGCCAGGGAGGTTTGGAAATGCAGAAAGATGCACTGAACTCCAGCTTTCCCAATCCAATGAGTGCAGGTCACAGGAGTTTGGAAGCTTACTTGCAAGGATGCAGGAGGCATTTGAGAAGATGACGGTTTTATAGCAAAGTATGCTCAATTCTTAAAATGGGAAATCCCCTGCTTTGGTACGATGGGATTTAAAACATATATATGAAAAGAAAGAAAATCCTATAGCTGCTAACTAACATGGGCCTCCAGCCAATATTTCATCTGAATAATTCAAAAAAGGAAATGTAACTCAGGGCAGCTGGAGGCAGCAGAGGAAGAGGCAGGAAGGAAGAGAAACACAAAGCTAATGGTTTGGGCGCTATGATCAATGGGCAGTTTATTGGACAAATTCTTATGCTGTCTAAATTTTATGAAAGATTATCTGTTCTTCTGTCCCATGCTTACGTAAACTTGCTTCTTTTTTCTTATTAATGAACCCCACTGCTAATACACTTCTTGCTCCTGCTTTGGAACACCTCTCTAATTCTCTTTGAGGAAGTAATAAGTCCATGAAACAAGCCAGCAGCTGACTGCTGACCTACCAGTACACTCAGTGTGTGCCCTGGCTTGAGGTCAGGGAATGCTGAGAGAACCTAGTACTTCTCACGGTATAAAACTGAGTAGGGTCATCTCCGTAGTCTGATATTCTCCCCTACATAATTTCAAACAACAATTACCATCACTAAGTGGAGGGACAGGGGAGAAAAACAGACAAGCTGATACCTGAAAATCTGCCTTGAGGTCTCAAAAGAGGAAAAACTGAATTGTTAAAGGTTTCCTGATTAGATGGATGCATTGGCTGTATCTTCCCACATTCTGCCTCATAAACCCAGAGAGGCAGGGTCTGTGTTAAGGAGCCTATTAGTTAGAGAAAGATGACTCTGGTAAAGTTTGCCTTAAATTAAAAGGAGAGTGTGGTTGGACACACGCAGCTGAGACATCCACCATAGCGTTTGCTAAATTCACCTTTCATCCATAAAAACAGATATGAAAATGGAAGCTAAATCCCTAGAAAAATCATTTACAAATTTAGTTCACTTTCCCATTGTCAAAAAATGTTTCATTAATTCCTATATTATAGTTACCATATAGTTACTTGCTCTGTGCACATCCTAAATTTATACCAAAAACCAAAAGGGCAAACTCTATTCAATTTTTTAGCAATGTAAAATGTGACACAGTTTACCTAGAAGTTTCCAGTTTTTATTTGCATGCGGGGAGAGGGACCCTCTCCCTTTCCATACCTCTCTTATTAGTTCTTAAAATCGTTTCAGAAGACAGCAAAGAGTTTCCACTGGACACTTCGTGCATGGGCTTTTCTGGAGCTTTGCTGGAGAGAGGATCTTTCTTCATCTCTTTCTTTATTTCCTATAAGGACAGATAAAAGGAAAAAAAGATTATAGTTTTAAATTTAGAATGGCTCTTTGACTATCTCAAGGTTCATCTTTCTGCAAATGAACTATAGTGATGTCAACTGAGCATAATGTGATATTTTACAAACCTCATTTCCTATATTTTTGTAGTTTTCTCCTATATGTATCAGAGAAGCACCTGGTCCTATAAAAAGGAATAAGGCCCAGCATGGTGAAGTGGCCTTATGAGATTATGGCCATTCCATGTGACCATAAAGAGAATGAATAAAAGCCACCATGCAGTTCTAAGTGACAGCCTGTTCTCCTTTTTGAACAATGACAAGCTTTGGCCAAGCAGTCTTATCCCTTCAAAAGCCTTCTGATTTCTATTCCTCTCAACAGCGATTTAGAGAAGTATATTCCCAAATCACCATTGTGCTCATAATTGTATTAAACCCAAAAGAAGACGATTTAAATTCATTTACAGTCAGGTTCTAGCTTTTCAACTCTTGACAAAAAAAAAAAAAAAAACAGACTAAAATAAGGACTATCATTCTAGATGAGGGCTTAGTAAACTATACGCCACCACCCAGTTTTGGACATATAGTTTCATTAGAACACAATCACGTTCATGCGTTTAACTAGTTTATAGAGCTGCTTTGATGCCACAATAGCACAGTTGAGTAGCTGCAACAGAGATCAAAGCCTAAATACCTCACCCTTGACAGAAAAGGTTCACTCACCCCTGCTCTAGGTAGACTCTTACCAAAGCTCTCTTAAGATCTAGATTTTTAAAACCTGATGGCTGATATGATTATTTCAAATTACTTTAATAGCTTACACAATTCTTTTCAAAAGCATTAAGAGTCCAAACTGACAGCATGTGAAGTGCAGGTCTGTGCACAGGAATTCTTCCCAAAGGAGCAAGGGGTTTCCAGGCTTGTCTGAATCCACGTTCATGCTAACTTGGGAAAATGAAAGCTCAGGAGCTCACCCAAAGCATGGCTGAATAGTGAGAAGGAGTGAAAGATGAGGGATGTGTTCTTGAGAAGTAGCATGAGTAAGAAAGGGGGGGGGGCTTCCTCTATGGAATGAGCATGAGGATGCTACATTTGATAGGGGACCACAATCAGACCCAAAGAGGGGGCAGGGGTAGAAAGAAAACAAAGAAGCGTGTCAAAATATTGCTACTTCCCCGCAGCTTCCTGCACAGCTGCATGTGTGTTACCATATCCAATTCCCCAATTGCTGGCTCTGTTCACAGCAGCCTCACCCTCTCTTCCTCCCTTACCAGGGCCCCACCGGAAACCCAGCAACTGGGGCTGGTGCTTTGTTGGCTTGAGAATTTCAGCTGGCAGCCCAGAGGACTAACTAGGCAAAACTCAGCCCCAGGCCAACACCAGTACCTCTGCCCGCCACACAAAGCTGTGTGTGCATGTGTGTATACACGAACACCCACCCCAGCAGCTCCAGCACCTGCTAGAACAGCAGTCACTGGAGGCTCCTGTAGCCTCACAGGCAGATGGCATCAGGGGACAATCTGCAAACATTGCCCACCTGAGCCACATGATGGGATGCTTTCTTGGTGATGGCTGCCAGGCTGCTATGGCTTTAGAAGTAAAGATAAGCCACCAAGTAGGCTCATTTCCCCACTGTTTGTTTCTTTGGGGAAAGAACAGTTGTTCAAATCTCACTTTCCATCACAGTGTGCACATGACTGCATACTCACAAACTCCCAACCTAGACACAATGCCATGCAGCAGCACAATAGCCAACTTTGTCAAGGAGTAATTCAGAGCAAGTCGGTGGGCTGGGAGCAACATGGCAAGCATTTGCTCAGCACTAGTTGCTGATAGCACAAAGCTGGGGAAGAGTGAGGGAAGTGGAGCAAACATCTTGAGGCTAGGGTGCTTACAACCTGTGGTTTTAAGGCCACATGTGGCCCTCAAGATTCCCAAGTATGGCCCCTTGACCAACCCCAAACTTCATAGAACAAATCCATTTATTAAAAAGATCTGTTCTCTAAAATTTGGATTCAGTCAACAGTTCTCTAAAATTTGGATTCAGTCAACAGATCACACTCATGGATCCAGAAAGTCACCTGGGGCTCCAAGGCCACAGGTTCCCCATTCTTGGCTCAGAAGTCATGGTTCTCAAGAATGCTCCTCGCTCCCAATGCTTCAGAGCAGTACACCATGACAGGCTGCTTGGAAAGGACTTGTCTGATCAAGAGCAGGTGTTCAAGGCTGAAAAGTCAGAATAGGAGAGAGGCTGGCCCACAAATCCTAGATGCCATCATTCCCCCAATTTGCCAGATAGAGAATACAAATGATGAGCAACCTTAAGTTGTTTCTTAGGTAGAAACAGGGAGAAGACAAAACTTAAAATATGTCTTTATTTTTTTTTCAGAGAAACAAATCAGACACAGGGACACAGCAGTGAATTTGGCAAACTCACCATCTGGACAATACCCAGGCTCAGTGTAGCCCCACCCAAAGCCAACATTTTCCTTCCAACTTGCCCTTTCTCCCAGGAGAGGTGGGTCTGTCTTGTTTGACACCCCCTTATCCACCCACTTACCCAGGCTGCAAAACTCAGCATTAACCCCCCCCCCCCATCTAACCTGTCACCCAGTCTGGCTATATCTACTTCCTCAATCTGTTTCTTTCCATTCCTCCTAAATTACCTTAAAAAATATAAAGAAAGGGGAGAAACAAATATTAAGCAAAGGACTTGAACAGACATTTCCCCAAAGAAAATACACAAGTTGCCAATAAACATATGTCAATATGCCTATCATTAATCCTTAGGGAACTGCACATCAAAACCTCAGTGAAATGCCATCACACTCAGTAGGAAGGCTATTGTCAAAAAGATAGATAATAAATTTTGGTGAGGATATGGAGAAATTGGAACCTTCACACACTTCTGGCAGGAATGTAAAATGGCACAGTTGCTCGAGAAAGCAGTTTCTGGCAGTTGTCAAAAGGTTACAGGCAGAATTATCACATGATCCATCAATTCCACTTCTAGGTATTTACTCAAAAGAATCGAAAGCAGGACCCAAAACAAGTGGAAAGTTTTGCCACAAAGGCAAACTTCTTTGCCAATATTTATTGCAGCATTATGCCTAATAGCCGAAAAATAGAATTAATCCACAGCCTATCAACAGATGAATGAATAAGATGTGGTATATCCATACAATGGCATATTATTCAGCCTCAAAAAGTAATAAAGTTCTGATATATACAATGACATGGATGAACCTAGAAAACATTATGCTAAATGAAACAAGCCAGACACAAAAGGACAAATACCATACAATTCTACTTATATGAAATATCTAGACTAGACAAATTCATAAAGACAGAAAGTAAATTGGAGGTTACCTGAAGGTGGGAAGGGAGAATGGGAGTTACTGTGTAATGGTTATAGGGCTTCTGTTTATGGTGATGCAAAAGTTTTGGAGATAGATAGTGGTGATGGTTGCATAACATTGTAGATATAATAATCAATGCCACTGATTATGCACTTAATTAGTTTAAATGGCAAATTTTATACTCTCTATATATATTGCCACAATAAAAATGGGAAAAATCTCACATGAATAGCAGTTAACATTTGAGGGCTTCCCATGTGCCCAGCCATTCTCTAAAAGCATCACCTGGTTGCAACTTTTAACCTGCATAACCATCATATTCACAGATACACCAAGACACAGAGAGTTAAGGGAACTTGCTCAAGGTCAAACAAGTAGAATCCAGAATCAGAACCCAACTGGCCTAGCTTCAGAGCTTATCTCTTAACCATTCTTCCCCTGAATCCTACCTGGATTATAGTCATATCCCATCTATCTCTAGTCTCTCCCCTCCCAGTTCAGCCTCCACATTGCCACAAGTGACACTCCTAAAACAAATGTCTGCTGAGATCTTCAGTTGCTTCCAAAAAATCATAGTATAAACTCTTTTATTCAGAAACTTTTCAAATTGCACAGCAAGTCACAAATCCCTGTGTACTTGCTTTTGACATGCGTACTGACCCCCGGTACCAATCACCATGCATAAACAAGTTGGAAAGGGTACACTTATAAGACAACACCTTACATTTACAGAATTCTGCTGTCCCAGGCTGCTATCGATAGGCTAAAAATAGGTGACGATGCTAACAATGATACAATCTTACACTGGCAAAGGCTTATATAAATTAAAGTGCTTTAGCACATACTTTTTCACTTGCTTTTCACAAGAATACTGTCAGGAAAAAATATACTCGATTTTGCCAGACATATTTTTAGACATAAAAATAGTGAAACCTGTTGGAGAGGATGCAAGATCAGACGAAGGCCACAAAGCTAGTGAAGGGCAGAGATGACCACAAGACCAAAGGCGGAGTTCTAAGCAGAGCTCTCTTTCTACATCTCACCTCACAAGAAGAACCTGCATCATGACGGTAAGAGGGAGGCTCAAAACCACTCCTGTGGCTCCAATGAGAACCTTAGCTTCTCTCTACACTTAAAGAATGTATTGCTTTACTTATAAGCTCAAGACTATTGAGGCCCAAGTCCCTGAAGTCCCTTATTATCCACATAAAAGAGTCCCTTCCTGCAGAGGAAGGTGGACTTGGCACTAGGGCATCTTTTGCCTGTGTATAGCTGCCAGCAGCCATGTACTTGGAGCTCTCCGAGGTTCTGATCCAGGTGTTAGGATCTGGATTTCCTGGAGTTAGAAGGTTCCTGGCCCCTAATCTTCAATCTTACCTTTCTGACCAGCAGGCAAATGTTTTTGACCATTTGTGAAGAACTTAGGTCCTACTATTACAGTCACAGAGGCCATACCCTGGGCCAGAATTATGGGCCATGGGGGGTAATAGAAATGCATATATACAGAGGGTGTTGAAAAATGTATACACATTTTAAGAAAGGTAAAACTATATTAAAATTGAATACTCTGGTGGTGCCTGTAGCTCAGTGGGTAGGGCACTAGAAATGTACACCGAGACTGGTGGGCTTGAATCTGGCCCGGGCCAACTAAACAACAATGACAACTGTAACAACAACAACAAAAAAAATAGCTGGGCATTGTGGCAGGTGCCTATAATCCCAGCTACTTGAGAGGCTGAGGCAAGAGAATCACTTAAGCCCAAGAGTTTGAGGTTGCTGTGATGCCACAGCATTCTACCCAGGGTGACAGCTTGAGACTCTGTCTCAAAAAAAAATTGTAATACTCAGTATATACCAATAACATTTGTTATCCTGTATATTATATCTTGTATCTCTTGCAATTGCAGAAGTCAAAGGTGACTTGAATATTACAATTTTAATGTAGGTTTTTTACTTTCTTAAAATGTGGATAGATGTTTTGGCACCTGCTGCGTATGCCCACATGTATAAATCAGCAAAGATTTCACTTGCTTAAAGACAATACAGAATACATAGGGTATCAGCAAACCTCTTTAGAAGGCAAAGGAAACCCAGCATCTCATTATGTAAAATCTGATGCCTTAACAATAAAGACCCAGCATGAACAGTAAAACCAAGGCCATCAATTAGCTACAGATGCCCTAATGACACTTGAGAGAAAAAGAAGACAAGAACTCCTCACACTACTCTGGCTTCCCAAAAGAAGCCAAACAGAGCCCAAGATGGCTTGCCTGGATTCAAAGGCCAAAAACCTCACTTATGTCACTTTAGAAAAATTCTCCATGACATATGTAGTGGCCTGCAAATAACAGTTTCACTGGTGAACATACGATTTGTGTGAAACTCAGAGCTAAACCAGGATGGTCTGCTTTCTGATAAGCTGAGATGCTGGGATGTGGCTGGCTGTTGAGCCAAGCTGACTTCCTTTCTTCTCCCCTCCCTCCACATACATTACATCCAATACAGGTGCTGGCGGGGGCAGGGGGGTCGCTGAGCTGAATGTCAGTTAATTGGCCAGTGTCTAACCAAAATACCACAGAGTAAAACAACAACAAAAGTACAGTTTAGGGGGCCTGTCCCTCCTCTCATCTTTTCTATCTTCCACTGACCATAACACAGGTTAAGGCACAGGCTTTGTGATGAATGGAGAGAACAGTGCTGTAAGTCAGAAAACCAGAACTAGTTCTGGCATCATTATTTATCAGGTATGTGACCTTAGGGGCAATACTTAAAGAGTCTAAGTAGCCCTTTTGTCATCTGTGAAAGAATTCTAATCCTAAATGCACATCATAGGTGTGTCTTCAGGATCAAATAGTGAATTGGAGAGTAGTATACACACTGATTATTTATTGGCATTATTAAGTAGAAAATGATATAAACAGAAGAACTATACATAACACAGATGAACTTCTTAGTCATAATATTGGGTGAAAAAAGCCAGACACAAAAGATTACACACTGGATGGTTCTATTTATGTAAAGTTCAACAACAGGAAAAACTAATCATTGGTGAGAAATCTCAGAATGACAGTTACCCTTTGGGAGGTACTGATGGGGAGAGGTACAAGGGAGCCTTACTGGAAGAATAAAATTTTCTATAATTTGGTCTGGTTAATGGTTACACAGGTGTACATAAACCAAAAATTTCACTGAACTGTACTTGTAAGGCCTCTGCCCTTTACTGCATGCATATTTCAATTTAAAAGAACAACATACACGTTTAAACCAGAAGACGCTCTTTTAAAATTGAACTGTGCTAGGATTTTGTGCTACGAGGTCAAAAACAGGAAGAGCTAGTGCTTGAGTTTATCTCAGGTGGTAGGAAGCTTTCTGGGATCAACATTGAGGAGATGGACGGTCAAAACATGTCAGACGCACCCTATTGGGTAGGTAAGCCAAGGTATGTCTCATCTCATTTACACAAACAGCTGAAAAGATGGATCTGCTTCATCCACGGCATCCTTGCTCTCCACCTTGGCTGCTTTCCCCTAGATCTTGCAAGATTGCCTTCTCTCCCTGCCACCAGTTAACACAAACACACAGAGAAGGTTGGTGCCACAGACACCAGGGGGAGCTCGGCACCACCCTGACCAGTGGTAATGCTGGTCCTGAGCCCTCCCTTTCTTTGATTTGGAAGAGCTAAGTGGGGCTGGGCAGGGTCCCCTTGGCTCTGGGTGGGAGGGAGAAGGGAAGGAAAAACACGCATCATTCGTCAGCCTGCCCTCAATCCTGCTCTTTCTTTCTAGAGGAAAGGCTTCTTTTAGAACCAGATGTGGCCATGGGATCACAGCTGTGCCCCTTGCGCTAGTTCATGGAAAACCATTTTGCAAAATTACCACTGGCAGGAGATAAAAGGAAATCACTAAAAACAAACCTTTATACCAAATCTACTGATCAAGAGTGTTTTGAATAGATACAGAATCCTAGAAATAGTGCCTTGCTCCCTCGCATGCAAATCTCCTCTTACTCCCAATGCAACAGGCAAGTTTGAGGAACAGCTGCCCCATGAGAGTGTTCCCTGTGTGCAGAGACTATGCTTTCCCAGCATTTGGCTCTCTTCACAAAAGGCTAGTCTGTCTCAGAACACCTACAAAAATGCAGAAGTATTCCAAAAGCAATAGAGTACAGGGGAGCTTCAGCTGTATCTCTATGATTCTGTTTCTTAAAAAAACCATTTTGGATTACCACGATAAAATACCCATGCTATCTAATCACAAAACGAATCAACTTCATTAAAGAGAATTGTAAAAAAGGGAAAATAGATATATGAAGTAAATATGACAAAATAAGAGGATTTGATAATTCAGGGTGGTAGGCACACAGGTGTTTGTAATATGCTTGAAATATTTCATAATTTTCCCTAAAAATGACACAGTGAAATCATGTTGATGTTTCACTACAACAGCTTTCTCATATTTACAAAATATGCCGCCACTTAGAAAAGTGCTTTGACATATAATCATAAATATACCAATGACATTTTCAGCTCAAAGTTAACAAGGAAATTTTTAAAAATGTAATAGGGTACCTATGGTCATGTTTCTACATCAATCTTCAACTGTTCATTTGCAAAATCATATACTCACAGTATTACCGTCCAAGAATCACTGACAATATCAATAGGAAAATAACAAGACCATGAGAAAAAGAGCAAGAAGTTCTTGACCTGCAGGATCAGAATGAACCCTGTAAAGAGCACAGTAAGTGGTAGATACTGGAGGAAGATGAGAATGGACCTTTGTGTCCCAAAGAGATACCATTGCCTTCTGATGCACAGAGCAATTACCTGCATAACAGATGGTGCCTGTATGTTTGCCCACACCCTGCTAAACTTCTAGATCAACGATTTTCAACCCATGCGCCACAGCACACTGGTATGCCATGAGAAGATCTCATTAATTAAATTATTTTCGAAAGAAGTTCAAAGCATAGTAAGTATATTCTTTTTTTACTCTTTATTTTTGGTCAACATAATTTAAGTGTGCCACAGGAGTTTAATTATAGATTCAAGTGTGCCATAAGGTAAAAAAGGTTGAAAAACCCTGATCTAGATTATTGCCACTGGACCAAAGGATGTCAATAGCAATCAGTTAGTTAGACATACTCTAGTGGGCACACTCATAAGAGAAATGAGCATGACAGTGAGATTCCTGTATGGCAATACCCGTACAGTGCTCACTACACTCTGCCCATAGGCAGAACTCTACAACAATCTGCCTATGTTCTCCTACCTGGAATTATAGCATTTACCTACTGTATTATCATAACATTTACATGTATCCTCAAGCTAGAGTCTGGCTCAGTATACCGTCTGTTCTCACAGCAAGCAGCACACTGCCTGGCACACAGCTAGTATTCACTCTAAGAATGAGAGATGTGGGGAACAGCAAATAATGAACTCTCCAAAAGTTGACAGTCTAGAGAGGGATGTACACAATTTAATTACAATGAGCTATTTTTATCTGTCTAATTGGCAATAATTTTAAAAAATCGACAATGTTGGCAAGGAAAAAGAGGCTCTCATACTTTCTAGTGGGTATAAATTGATATATAAATTGATACAACCTCTGTGGGAAGCAGTGTGGCAATTATCTATCAAAAATTTGAATGCCTACACCTTTTGACTCAGTGTTTCTGCTTCCAGGAATTTAAGCTACAAATACAGAAGGTGACAAAAAAAATGTATGCACAATTTAAGAAAGAAAAAAACTGTGTTAAAACTGTATCACCCAATGTATTCTGATAACAAAAGATAAATACAAGTCATATTTGAGAACCTCTTGTAATTGCACAAGTCAAACATGACTTGAGTATTACACTTTTAATACAGTTTTTTCCTCTCTTAAAATGTATAGACATTGTTTGCTACCTTTGGACATATGCAAAACAGCACATGTGCAAGATTAACTGTTAAGGCATTGCTTAAATTAGCAAAAGGCTGAAAGAACATAAATGTATGTCCATAGAAAATGAGTGATGACCATAAATCTATCCCATGCAACTCTCTCCAGGACTGAAGCCAGTCTGTGTGTACCAAGAAGGGCAATCACCAAGATTACTAGGTAGAAAAGCATGTATGCTAGAATTTGAGTGAATTTGTGTGCATGCCTCAATGTGTAATATAGAAGCCACACACGACAAACTGATAACTGAGGCTGCCTCCAGGGAGGGGAACAGGGTGGCCAAGGGAAGGGAAAGCATCTTTTTTTGTCCCTTTTAAATGTTACCATGTGCCAATGTTAGCTATTCAAAATTTCAGTTAACTTAAAAATTGAATAATTGAAATATGTTTGCTATTTCCCCAATCATGAGACCTTGACACTGTAACTACTTTTTTTCTTTCAAACAATAAAGAAAGCAACATTGCCCTCTAATAAGAGTTTTGCCTTATCCTTTCCACGGCTAGTTTTAAAGGTACCAATCACAGTGACAACATATACAAAATTCTGCAGAAAGTTCTCCAGTCCATGTATTTTATTAAGCAGGGGAGATAAGAAAGCTAAGATGTGGGGAAAAACCATGCCAGACTCAATAATCAATTGGGTTTTTAAAAATTACAGTAGACTCTCCATAGCAGACCATCTTCCTACATTAACCACCTCCTTAAGTTGACCTAATTTTCACAGAATGGACATGCACCACGTGTATGTGTCAGAATAGTAGGCCTAGCTCCTCATGTTGACTACCTCCATATGTTGACTGGTTTGTTACAGTCCCTTGAGTGGTCAACTCACAGAGGATCTACAGTGTTTTTCAACCTTTTTTTTTATCTCACAGCACACTTGAACCTATAGTTAAACTTCCGTGGCACACGTAAATTATGTTGATCAAAAAAAAGAATATACTTACTATGCTTTGAAAAATAATTTAATTAATGACATTTAAAAACTTTCATGGCACACCTAAGATCCTTCAACACATGGCACACTAGTTGAAAATCACTGTTCTAGAGTATACAATATAAAATTCAAGATTCTTGAAATGCAAATGTAGCTAAAGGTATGACAACAATCAAAAAAATAAAATGCACTAGACATCTGATATCTAGTGAGCTAAAGAAGCAAGAAACAGGTGAGAAAGATGTTCATTCGGAAAGGGAAAGTTTTCACTGAAAGTAGGTTTTGGTTAAGACATACAGTATCATGAATTATTTTTCCCAAGTAGGTAAGGTGGGAAGGCTAGAGGAGAAGGTTCTGGGTAGGGCTCAGCTGGAAACTATTAGGGATAGCAGGACGTGTCAAAGAGGAACAGGAAATACTTATTTGAGAAAATATTAATCTCAGGGTTTTTTCCCTAATTAACAGACTTTTTTTTTAGAGCTATTTTAGATTTACAGAAAAATTCAGCAAAAAATACAAAGAACTCCCTTATTAACCCTCCATACACACATGCACACACACATACACCATTTCCCTTATTATTAACACCTTGCATTGGCATGGTACATTTTTTATAATTGACAGATCAATATTAAAACAATATTAACTAAAAAATAAAATAAAATGCATATAAAGAGGCAATATCAAATCTTACTTATAGTTTTATCATGGGTAGAATCTAGTTTTCTTTGGTGCCCAGAGTATAAGTAAGAAGAGAGTTTGGAATTGCTTAATTATGCTCCAAAAGGTTAATTACATGACCTCAAATTGAGTTCCCCAAGGAATGCCTACTTTCCCTATCAAAGTCTCTGGAAAGACTAAAAAGTATTTTTTATAACATGACACCTACTCCATGAAGCAGTACTCCAAAAACAAGAACAGTGACATCACAACCTAGGAAAAAGTTTGCTCTTAGAGGAAAAAAAAAGAGGAAGTGATGTCCAAGGTTCAACAGCCATTTCTGTTGCCTTTGTAAGAGCTTTGACGATTAACAAGAGCCTGTGTTTTTGCAGCTCTTCGTGGAACCCAGCTGCAAAACCCTTACTGGGCTATATTATAAGTATGGGTCCTTCTGTCTATCTCTCAGGGACTCTGTGAATGCCTCAAGGGTAGGGAATAGATCTTACTCATCTTTCATTCCCAGGCATTTAATGAAATGTTAGCCATTATCATTAGTTCTATCATTCTTTCAACAGTGTGCCCAATATAAATGAAAGCAGTACGTGTGTCTAATTCAATGCTATTTTTTATAGTCACAATCGCTTCTAAGACTAGCAATCTAGTAGAAAAATTTTAAATGCACTATCTTAAATATAAAAAGAAAGAGAATATAGTCTTCATTTTCCTAGTTCTTCTAAAGAAAGATGGAATTAGCTTGCAATGATGAAGAGTATATACCATGAACACGATACTCTTCTAATGGCTTACATGGAACAACACATCTAATGCTCACCACCACATTAAGAGGTAGGGTCCATTATTATCTCTAATTGACAGATGGGGAAAGCAAGTCCCAGGAGAGGATAAGAACACAGGCAAAAAAGGCCTGAGTAAGAGCTGATCCAGGCAGTCCTACGGCCATGTTCCTCTACTTCCTAACACTGCTCTTCTCTTGCTCGGAAAGGCCAGCTTCCAGAAACTGATATTTAAAAGAGAAAAGGAAAATGACTACAGTATAAACCTTTAGCAGTGACCAGTGTGAGGGCCAACTATTTGAAAGCCACTCCCAAGTCAAGAAATTCTTCAATTTTTACCAACTAAAGAAGCACCTGTTTACTGACTGTTGAAAGAATGTTTATATATATTTCGACCCAGGATAACTCAATTGTCAGGAATAAATTATTCCAAGCCCGTGACAAAACAATGCCATTTCATGCCCATTTCCTGATTAAAGCTTTTAGACAGCTGGGCATTTTCATTTCTCAGAGCCCTAGGAAGCTATGCAAATTTCCATGCAGCAACTCCAAGATCATTAATCTAAGGAAGGCATGTGCCAACAGAATGCTGGATTTTATATTGTTTCAGTAGAGAAGAGGAGGGGCAGGTTAATCTAATTACCCCATGTGTGGTCACCTGACTGTGGTTAACAAAAAGATCAAATGCTAAACTGTACAATCAGCAGCAAACTCCTAAGTAATGAGGCATTTCACATCACAAAAGAAATGGGAAGAGGGGGTGAAATTCTTACACTGCTTGAAACCAACTACTGCAGCAATAAAAATAATCACGCCGAGTTTACACAAATGATAGGCAGGGCATTTTAATTATCACAAGAAACAACTATAAATCAGCCTCATTCTCTCTTTGTGTGTGTGTCTCTCTCTCTCAGATTGGGAGGTACTTCTAGTAAGGATGGCTACCTAGAGCTGAAGATGTCAGGAATCAGACACAGGTGGGCACCTAGACTCATACTCACCTTGTAGCCATGACCATGCATTAGGCCCATAGCACTCAGGGCCTGTACTGTTATTCCTCTCCCCCGTAGGGAGTAGCTGGGTTTGGAAAGGCTAGCCCAGGTAGCTGACACTTCAGCGCAAGCTCTGGCTCTGATAATGCTGAAGGTGTAACCTCCATGCCTCACTTTTTTGTTAGGTGCTTAAAATATTTTAAAGACCAAATGAGAGCTTGTGAATGAAAGCTAGATCCCAGGATCCTCAGACTCCCTCAGCAGCAGGGGAACCCCATCTGCCAACAGACATGGGCCAGGTGCTGAGAGGTAGCTGAGCATAAAATGGGGAAAACTTCCTACAATTCTTAGTTTGGTTGGTTTTGCAGAAATCTCAAAGATTTGCTTTCAAGTACCCTCTCCTGGAAGACTACTAGAAGGGTATATTCCACCAAATCAAGCAAGAAAGTGGGGAATCCAGGACAGAGAGAGAGAAAAAAAGAAACACATACAGACTCAGGGAAAGAGAGAGACAGAGCGAGACACAGAGACAGAGACATAGATTATACTAAGAGGCACTTTATAAAGTTGTTTAGTTCAGAGCATGAGAAGATTTGAACATCTGAAGACAACCTAAATAAGAAAAATTATCTTTGGTGAAAATAAAAAGTTATATAAGGAATTTATAGTATATTCTTTCTTCAATACCTAATATCAACATTAGTACATTACTGAAAACATTAAGTATAGATTAAAGCAAAACTGGAGATATGAGCATACAGAGAAAAGAGGTATGGGTGGTGTGAGCTAAAATCCTCAACTATTATACCATGACAGTTAACAGAGAATGTCTAGAATCAAACAAGACAAAAGACAGCAATGTATAAATACTATTCAGAAGTATAGCAACAGCTAGAACTCAAGAATAAGTATCTCCTAGAAGACAAGGACACAAGAAGGGACGAGGGGCTGCTGGGTACTCATGTCTTTCAGCTCTGACTTTCAAATTATAATGGGCATATACAATTACTAAAAAATTAATAATTGTACAGGTTTACATGCAATAAGAGGGGATAGACAACAGCAAGATTATCTCATTCTTCTTCCTCCGGGAACCATTAATGAATGTGTCTGTGCGTGTGTGTGTGTATGTGTGTGTGCGCGCGCGCATAGAAGTGTGTGTCTGTCCCTATTTGTTTTTGTTTTTCTTTAATTTCAGAATATTATGGGGGGACATGTTTTGTTTTGTTTACATACTGTGTTTTTGCACAAATTGAGTCAAGGTTATAAAAATGTACATAAAGAAGTAAATGTCATCCATACTTGTCTTTAAACACAAATGGACTCAATTCAGTATGTGCTATTTCTCTCTAAATATCTTTAAGACATTTTCTCCATCAGTTAGAGCTCTCCATCAGTTAGAGCTCCCCTCTTCCTCACAGCTGCACAGAATCCAAACATAGGACAGACCAGAATCAGACTGGACAATCTGGTGGTGTGGGAAAGTAGATTTTGGTCAGAATGGAAGTCTGACCAATCAAAACCACCCAGATTAAAGGGCACTAAATCAGAGCCGGGGACAGGAGAAACATGAGGAGAGAGAAGACTGGAAAATCAGAGCACAGAGGACTCCTTCCTGGACACATGGCTGCTGTCTCTGCCTTCCACTTCCCCGGATGAAAATGTGGCCTTGCTCAAGTGGAGTTTGGTTCAAGAACCAGGGGAGCTGCATGTTTGTACCATATCATAAAGAGAACTACATCGGCTATTGTTGTTGGCTCTTCTAAAATCCTGATGGAGAAAAGACTTGTGGTACAGCAAATTTTGACTATTTCTAAGATCTGACAAAATCTCCCCTGGACCCATATAGACCATTGGAAACCTGGGGGTGGGAATTGGTGCATGAGATATACCTCATGTATACTGTGTCTACTCCCTCCCACTCTGAGTTCATCTCAGATGAATCATAAGTTTCTGTATTCCTGGCTGGTTAAATGGGTACCTTATTTTAATCAGGAGGGGTCGGTTCTCTCTTCTCCAAACTATAACCTACATGAAACCATCCAGTTGTCTCACATCTTTCCTTTTTTAAAATTTTATTAAATCATAATAACACTACATCCAGCATCATCATATCTATGATTTGGCATATATATACAAGTGTAACTGAGACACAGAATCCCTAGAGTGAAATTTCTGGGTTAAAGACTTGGCATATCTTTCCTTTTAACAGATAATAAAAATTGGCCTCCAAAAAGTTTCTCAATTACACTGCCACCAATAGAATGAAAGAGTGCTGGTTTCCCCATCCTGGGTATTTTTAAACATCTTCATTTTTTGCCAACCTGATAACAGAAGATGATATTTAATTTACATTTCTTTAATTAGTAAAAATAAGGTTACACAGCTTTCCATATGCTTACCATCATCCATTTATCTTTCTTTTTCTATGATCTGCTTGTTCACGTCCTCTGTCAATTCTACAGAGCATTCTGCCTTTTCCCCTTTCATTTCTAAGAGCTCTCTGTATATAAAAGAATTGCCCCTTGGTCTATCATAATATATGTTGCAATTTTTTTTCCTGTTTGTCATTTGTCTATTTACTCTATTAATTCTATACAGAAGTCTCTAGTTTTTATGTAGTAAGTTCCAGCAATCTTTTCCCTCAGGTCTTCTTAGATTTGTGACATGATTGCAAAGGACTTCTCCACTCAAAGACTGTTTTTAAGAGACAGGATCTTACTCTGCTACCCAGGTTGGAGTGCAGAGGCACTATCATAGCTCACTGCAACCTCAAATTCCTGGGCTAAACCAATCCTTCCAAGTCAGCCTCCAGAACACAAGTGAGCTAATTTTATTTTTTGGAGACAGCATCTCACTCTGTTGCCCAGGCCAGTATGTCATGGCATCGCTAGTTCACAGCAACCTCAAACTCCTGGGTTCAGGTGATCTTCCTTCTCAACCTCCCAAGTAGGTGCGACTACAGGCACCTACCACAATGCCTGGCTAATATTTCTCCTTCTAGTAGAGACAGGGTCTCTCTCTCTTGCTCAGGCTGGTCCCAAACTCCTGAGCTTAAGGCATCTGTCTGCTTTGGCCTCCCAGAGTGCTAGGATCATAGGTATGAGCTGGTTGGTTTTTTTTTTTACCTTTTTAGAGACAGGGTGTCATTATGTTGTCCAGACTAGTCTTGAACTCCTAGTCTCAAGCAATCTCCACACCTCAGCCTCCCAAAGTGCTAGGATTATAGGTGTGAAGCACTATAACCAGCCCAAAGATTATTTTGACAGTACAAAATACCCGTATTTTTTCCTAATAATTTCATGGGAAACATTAATGTGGACTATTAGAAGGCCTTTCACCCTCCATCTGCACCCGTGCTCTTTTAAAAAATTAAAAGAAACATTTATAAGCCCAACTTAGAGTAATTCATTATGTGTATTACAAAGCCCTGATTTTAAGAGCCTGGTTTCCAATGCTTAGGTTTGGGGATGAGGACATATATCAAGGTGGAAAACTGTCCACTGATAGCACCCAACACAGGAATCTCCTTATTTGTGCTTAGAAAGATCTGCCTTTATTTTACTTGACAGGCCAAAGAGAGATAATGTTAATAAACAAGTTAACAGATCGCAACTAAATGTGGACATTTCTTCTCAAAACAGATTGCTTGTCTTTTACCAAGAACAGGTTCCACGTTTCCCCCAGCTCTGGCCCTGACTGTGTTCTATTAATATAGGCACACCTACACCCGACTCTGTCATGGGACCCAGCAACAAGGACCCAGAGGCCCCCATTAGTGACACTAAAACCTCAAGGACACTATTCTTCAGCAGGCCCCATGAGAGATAAATGTTTTCTACAAAAACTCTTTCCTAGATTTAACCCTATGGCTTCCAGGACAGAGCATCAGGGCAATAGAAGAAAAGACTATGATGTACCATCATCCTTTAGCCACCAAGTGCTAAGTGTTAGGCACTATATCAAGCAGAGGGGCTCAAGATGGCCACTGCTACCTAGGGTCTCACCACTTAGTAAGGCTGGCACTCTAAGAGGAGTGGGCACATGCTCCAACTCTCAATCTGAGTGCCAGTCACTTGGTGACTTTGCATGGGGTACTAACTAACCTCTCTGACCTGAATAGTACTCGTAGTTTCTTACCATTGCTGTAACAAATTACCAAAAACTTGGTGTCTTAAAACACAAACTTAGGCTCAGCGCCTATAGCTCAACCGGCTAAGGCGCCAGCCACGTACACCTAAGGTGGCGGGTTCGAATCCCCAGCCCGGACCCGTCAAAAACAACAATGACAGCTGCAACCAAAAAATAGCCAGGCGTTGTGGCGGGCGCCTGTAGTCCCAGCTACCTGGGAGGCGGAGGCAGGAGACTCGCTTGAGCCCAGGAGTTGGAGGTTGCTGTGAGCTGTAATGCCA
>NW_003852446.1:5157309-5171329 GCF_000181295.1 Otolemur garnettii
AAAAAAAAAAAGAAAACTGTCTATTCAAGTGTTTGCCCATTTTTAAGCGGGTTACTTATTTTGTTGTTGAGTTGCAGGAGTTCTTTATATAATCTGGATATTAACCTCTTATCAGATATTTCCCCCCATTCTGTAAGTTGAATTTTACTCTATTTACTGTGTCCTTTGATGTAGTCTAATTTATCTATTTTTATTTATTGCCTGTTTACCTCCTCTTATAAGGACTCCTGTGATTCTAATCGCCCTATTCTAAGGTCCTTAACTCATTCATGTCTGCAAAGTCTTTTTTGCCAGGAAAGGTAATATATTCACAGGGTCCGAGGATTGGAAAGTAGATGTCTTTGGAGTTAGATTATTTAGCCTACCACAGTCTTCACCTTTAAAATGATAATAATGGTAGCATCTAACTCAAACAGTTATGATGAGAAAATAAAATACATGAACTGAGCTTAGAGCAGTGCCTGGTATATAGTAAATATTGATTTACTGTATCAGTAAATAGTGATTATCATAAATAATAGTAAGACAAAGTATTACAGGAAAGAGATATAAGTATGACTAAGGGTGTGCTGATGAGAACAAAAGCTGAGGCTATTCATTCTGCCTAGGAAAAATCAGGGATGTCTTCTTTCCAAAAGGAACAACATACCAACTTGATCATAAGAAATGAGTAGGCTGTAGAGAGTCTAAAAAGAGCAAGCCAGAAGGGAAAATTTTTATTTTCTTCCACATTCTGACATTGGGCATTAACATCTTAGAGATCTCCTTTCTTTCCTAAGAAGCTGCATCTGCTTTCAGACAGTAGCTGGGAGGTGATTTTTTTCTCTTTATTTATAAGAAAACATGTACAGCTGAATTTCTAAGTCTTCCTTTAATAAACAATTCACAAACTTTTTCCCAGCAAACTATTTTTAGAGTAGAAAGGGATTTAAAAAAAAAAAAAGCAGCAGCAACTCACATTTATAAAATTTGTCCTCAAAGCTTAAAAATAGATCTAAAAGTTTAACACCAGTCCTGCCCCACCCTCCCCACTCAGTACCAGAAAGGCAGACCCAGCACGCCTCTGAAACTGTGGATTTTTTTAAAGTTAGCCTCTGGTAATCTCTCTTCATTGGCATGTTCACACTAAATAGCAAGTAAACGGAATAATGAAGGAAAATAATCACTATTGATGTTATTCACATTTCTCCTTACAGACATACTGGGGAACTGTGATAATGAACTAGCTGAAATACAGAACAATTTCTCAACCTACCCTTGTCCTGTAATGTTAAACCTTCTCCCTGCCCCCACCATCAGAGTAGCTTAACTTCAGTTCATGCAGAGCTTCAGCGGGTTTTGTTTCTTTAAACTTAGAAGTTAATTTGCTATTAACTCAGAGCACACTGGGGAGCCTGACAAATGGAAATGCAGAATGGTTTTAGGTCACACATAGGAGACATGTTGATAACAATGCATCATGTCGGTATCAATTTTCCAATAGACTGCAGTCAAACACACAACACACCAACACATGCACTGGCTGCAATTGATGAGATTTTTACCCAGGCACAGACACACATAAACAGAATCGTAGGATTTCTTATCCTCCTTAGCGTTCTTGTTCTGTGTTCATTTAGGCCAATCAGCTACAACCACCCCAGCCCAACAATAAGAGAGCACCTCCAAAAGGCTGAATACAGAAAGGACATGCTGGTGACTGTTTTAAGGCTCCATGACATGTTGAAGGGGGAAGAAAGTACAGCAATATCTTGGGGCTCAAATTAACAGCATCATTGTACAATCCCCATCTCACCTTATAAATAAGAGATTCAAATTCAATACATTTTACCAACAACCCAAATAACCACATAGGGTGAGGCTAAAATCCACCTAACATGACTCACTCAGCCACACAGCAAATGGCACACATACCATGGGCATCATAGACAGGCCAAATAATTTCAGCTGGCTTTTATCTTGATGCTTAGATAATATGGGCAAAGAACAATGTTCTCCTTGAAAGAAAAGAAACAGGGACAAAATACTTACTTGTGGTGTCTGTGTTTAGAAGAAATAGGAAATGTGAGTTTTCAACATGAAATATATGTTCACAATAGGACGATTAAAATGAAGTCAAAAAGTTTCCAAGACTGATCCCCATGTCTTCATTTATTGATCAGTAATCTTGTGGTATGATTTATGAGTCAACATATGAATACACATGAATTATTTTAAACATTTCCTACACCCACAAAAGCCTAGATGTGGCTGTCGGAAGGATTCAGGTTAAAAAGACAGAACTTGACATTTTACATCTTGTTTTCCTGTCTGCCCAAGTTCAGCATATATATATGTGTGTATATATATATTATATCATATATATGATTGATATATATAAAATCATATATAACTATAATTATATATCATATATGATATATAATATTTTTATATGATATACATACATATAAAAATTAGTAAGATCCTTGTTCTTGTTCTATGTAAAGCTTCCTCTCCTAAAATAAGGAAACCTCCTGTTAAGTAGAAAGAAGTTTTCATTTTACAACAGTATATTGAACAACATTATTATAAAACTGTACAACTGTTTATTTAAATTGCAAATAGTCACGGCATTTTTTTAATGAAATATGATTGTAGATTGAGATCACTTGGCAAACAAAAAGAGAAAATGTCTTTAACTACTTCCCAGGCACAGACACGCAAAGCTATGGTGCTCTGCATGGGACTGACTTTATTCATGACATAAAGTACCCAAAATGCATATGGTGCATTTTGTTTTTCTCAAGTAGATGTTTAATATAGTATGTGATTCTAATAAGCCACAAACCTGAACTCTCACATTCCAGGTTGAGTACTGGAATAATAAAGATAAATAAAACCCCTAGAAAAATTTCCTAATTTACTATAACATAGCCATTGACTTTGGGCAAAGGTTATGAATAGACAGTTCACCAAAGAAGGACTATACATGGCCAACAGACATATAAAAATATACCTAAACTTACTAGTACCAGAGATGTAAATATCAAACAATGAGATACATTTTGAGTCACACTAAACTTTGAAGATTGATTTTACCTAGGGAATGGGAGAAATCAAGCCTTCTCTTATGTTACTGTGAGTCTGAGTTGGCACACTTTGGTGAAGATCAGTTGGCAGTACGGCTTATAAGTCAAAAAGAAACCACCACCAGCTTTGCCCAGTGGCAGTATCGTAGCCAATGAGGTTTATCCAAGGCGCGATTATTGCTAAAAAAAGAAAAAAAAAAAAGAAACCTCCACCATCACCATCATACTCAAAAGCCAGTAACTCTACTTATAGGCAATTATCTAGGGAAGCAATCACAAATGTGTTCAAAACAGGATTTTAAAAGGATGTTCACAATTTGTTCTTCGTAAGAAAACGAGAGCCATCCAAAAAATATTAACAATCAGGGGACAGGTGCAGTGGCTCGCACTTTTCATCCTAGCACTTTGGACAGCCAGGAGTATGAGACCAGCCTGGGCAACATAACAAAACCTTGTTTCTACGAAAAATAAAATTAAAAATTAAAAAATAAAATATAGAAAACTAAGAAGTAGGCCTGTGTACTTTCAAAGGTCACTACTGAGAATGGCCAGGATCCCAGGAGGCCTCAAGAACTATGGGAGGGTAAGTGTGGACTGCAGCATTATGATGAAGCCTGGGCTCCTCCCACCTGCCTCAATGGTACAGCCTTACTTCTAGCCTTTTTGCCTTTCAGAAGAGGATTCTGCAACTTTAAAAAGCTTGCAGAAACGTTACCAATGGTAAAGGTTAAGTGACGTTACATTAAATTTAAAAGTTGGTTATAATTTCATGTATATTTTAGCACAATTAAAGCTTTTAAAATTTGGTTACAAAACACTACCTACAGTGTGATCCCATTTTTGTAGGAAAATAAACATATCCACGCTTAAGATGAACAAAAATAATAGACTACAAAAGTGAATGCTCTTCAACCATGGTTATCCTAGAAGATGAGATGACTGATTATTTTTATTTCTGGTTTCTGTCTTCATTTTATAAATTTTAAATATATATATTATTTAGGAGAGAAAATACCTGTGTCAGAAGTTTAAGAAAATAAAAAAATTCATGACATGGATTACAGTGGAAGAGGAAAAAAAGGAAACAGTTGGGGTAGCGGGGAAATACCTTAGGAAAGTTATTTAAATGAGTGCCAAGAACACTGTCCTTTTTAAAAATTTAAAGTTATCACTAACAATAAGAGTCCCTTCATCTTCCAGGAGCGTTGTTAGGAGAAATCCACTGCTACAAGTGAAAAGGAGTCTTTCCTCTAACAGCTTTGGGACCCTCAAAGTAGAACCAAGGAAAAAAGAAATGGAAGGAGAGAGGGGTCAAAGGAAACCTAGAAATCAGAAAATAAGGTCCAAATAGCGTGAGGCCAGTTTTTAAAAATTCATAGGGAAAATTCTAGACCCAATAAGAGGTTATTTCCTTAGCTTCCTGAATCACCACCCATGCTCCCTGGTTTCCTCTCCTTTGCAACGCTAAATGTGAACAAGAAAATTCACAGGACCTATAATAATAACGGCGGGGGAGGGGGGTGGTTCCTGCATAAGAGAAAGTCAAAAGAAGCATTCTGGGAATATCCCATGGAGAGGGGGGAGGATAAAAGTAATGCTAAATAAGAAGTGGGTGGTTAGTGCCTGGGTGGTTTGTCAGGGGAAAGGGTCCGATGGAACTTGTAAACTCCAAACAAGATTCTAGAACTTCCAGCTATCTCTTCTTCCTCTTTTCCCCTACTCTTGTGATAGTATGAGACACACCTGTTTTTGCAACTGGTCAGAAACTAAATGTGGATTTAACTAAGCCCAGGCCAGCCTACTCTGCCTGGCAACAGATTCTGGGCCAGTCTGTTAATGGAGAATGAGAGAGACAGACACACTGGCACACACACGCAGACATAGAGATTTACAGACAGAAATACAGATGGGCACACAGACACATAGAAGAGAGAGCCACCAGAAGAGCTGTCCTAGCCCCTGAGGCAATCTATGGCACAGGTCACCTTAATAGCTGTGTTTCATCCCTCTTTCCACCTTTAGCTCTCTGAGCTGTCACTCATTCCAGCAGCTTCTTTGTCCTAGATCACAACTCACTCTTTGGAATTCTTCCTCCCTTCAAATGATTCAAACTGAGCAGAAAGTATATTTTTATTTTCTAGAACTGTAAAGCCATATCTGATTCATCCACATTCATTAGTCTTCTTTTACCAATTGCTTCCATAGATGTGGCCTGTATCTCTGATCTCAAATGGAAATTGTCTTAAGCAATTATTTAGTTTCTCTCTCTCTCTCTCTCTCTCTCTCTCTCTCTCACACATGCACACCAGTGCCCCCTGTAAGAATCATCATTTTCAGAAGAACTAAATGACCAGCCGAGGTCTGTACTGGTATGTTCTCCCCAGGTCCCAGCTGACGGCATGGCTGTCTGAAAGTCATGTGACTTTGGGGAGCAGCTCATGTCCTGAGAACACCCTGTCACCCAGTGTTACCTTTCAGAGAAAAGGGAATTAGCAGCTATTTGTCAGCATTTGCAAATGCTACATGACTAGAAAGGCAGGATCCTGGGAACTCAGTGACTGTACCTATCACCAAGGTCAAGTTGTCCTCAAAGCACAAAATATCTCCCCACCATCCTACCTGTAGAGTTTTTTTTTTTTTTTACTGTCTTTGTGGGCTTAACCCTCATGTTGCCTTTTTTTTTCACATATTTTCTGGTGTAAATAAAAGTACTTGAATTCATATTCTGTAGTGTATGCTTTGGTTTTTCATCATACCTTTTATAATCAACTGTTTGAGCAAAATCAAACTAAGTCTCTGCATATATCATGTTTGGTAATCTTTAGCAATGTTAGCTTGGTTAACTTTAAAGAAACCTAAGGAAATTCTAGTTTACACTACCTGCCCCAATGAATTTGGAGGATTTATTAAATTTAATACTTTTAATACACAGAAAAATGAATCTTCACCTCTACGTTTTAAAAACTAAATTATCAAATTATAGAGAAATCCAAAAAGGCTTAAGTGGAAAAAAAATAATTACAGGAACCCAGCCAGATCTACTACAAGACCATCTGCATGTTGATCCACAGCTTCTGAAGGGAGTGAGTGGTACCCCAGTTCCCCTCCCACAAGCCCTCTCTGTCCAGTAGCAACATCACACAGAATTTTCACAAAGGAGTTGTTACCAGTCCCCAGGGCACAGTCTGGGGAAATTCCATCTGTGGCCCTGACAGTAAGGGATTTTACTCAACTCAAAGGCAGAAGCTACCCAACCTGACTCGAAGCAAATCTTTCCACAGAGCCTCACGAGTATGCTACAAAAAATTTTGAAATAAATGCCCAACACCCCCTCCATTCCCCTTAGCCCCACTGAGGTAAAACTGCCACACCACTGTCAAAGCTCCAAAATACATCAGAAAAGCTGATAACATCACGGAACTAGAGAAATGTTCCTTTTCTCTGAAGTTCCCTTGGCTTCTAAACCAATCTAAATATTGGGTAGCCTTGATTTTCTTCCAATTAACTGCTCTTATTTAGACTGTAAGTCTTTTCTGGAATGTTTTGCCTCACATTTTCAACTATTGATTCATACAACATGCCTTGTTCAATGTTTCTCACAAAATATTAGCACTATATCTTAAACTGACATGCCTGCTTACTCTAATTCATTCATTACTAGGGAAACTCTAAATGGAAGAATTGGCTATATTAGTCCAATATCGGCTCTAGTCCATTAATAAACCACACAACAAATTAGTCTTTGTTCTATTTGGAGTACTTGGGCCCTGGACATTAACATCCTGCATCATAGACATCCCTGCTGCTAGGCTCTGTGTCTATTTATCTTTTTCAGAGACTTGCCCCTATTCATGCTTCTTAATAAGCAAAGACACTAAAGATCTGGCTTAAATGGCCTTTAAAGAAAATTACCTTCTCAATTACAGCTAGGAAAGTATCTTAGCAGCTGTGTTTTCACTGAAACAGCTAAAATATCAGAAGATTTGCAAGCTACTTCACATTTATTATCCCCCATTGATATTTAATAATTCTTCTTGAAAGTGCCACAGCCTAATTTACCCCTTGCAAACTGGCAAGAGTAAGATGTTGTCCTTATTCCACGGTGTCCACAGGGAACTTGACTGGTATTTAGCACGAATGTGACTAGCCCAAAAGACAATAGAGTGTGCCAAGAATTCATTTCCCCCCAAAAACGACTTAGCTGCTTCGTCTAGCTTCCAGAAAAGACAGACCTCAGAAGACACTTTCTTCAAAATGACCTAAAGCCAGAACTCTCAAAATAACACATACTTATGAATGCCCACACTTCCAGGTCTGAGCCGTAAGCACCCAGAGCTGTTGGAATCTGATATGGAAATTTTTATGGCCTGGGTCCATAAATTCTTGTTCAAGTAGCCTAGCAGGGCCCAAAAGAAGATGCTGAGGGAGGAATGAAAATGGGTGGAAAATGCTGCCTCACAGATGCAATTCCCTGGAGCAAACTCCCACAAAGGGTCAGGGTGCATGGAGGGACAAGGTGTCTACTAGGCAGTGACATCCCTGGACTGAAAAACAATTGAATTAAATCTAAATCTAGCCTGGCCCTTTAAGCCACTTCCTCTCGGTTTCCATAGGCACCCTCACTATCCTGAATATTTTAACATACCTCTGATTTATACCTAACCATCAACCAACTGCCACCCTGATCTATACTGAAACAATGTATACCTGCACCAAGACTGGAAAGACCCATTCACTAAGAGATCACTGAGCAAAGTTAAATCAAGATTCTCTCTATCTCCTCTAACCTTCTCCATATATCATCCTTAAGCCTTTTGAGCCTTCAGCAATTGGAGGAACCACATTCTACTAAGGTCTACAGCTTCTACCAACTGGCTGGGGCTGTGCTACAAAGTCAGGTATAAAGGGCAGAGACAGAACCTGAGGCCATTGGAGCCCTTCCTGGAGAAGGTGTCTTTCCCTAACCAGAGGGGAAAAATTCCAATAGGAGAAGAGGAAGTCAATAGAAAGAGCCAGGGATAGGAGGTTACAATGTTCAGTGCAGCCATGTACCAGCCAAAATATGGCAGGCCGAGGCCCCAGATGCCCACACCTGCCAGCTTTGGGGGTGATTTCCCATGTGGTGCTAAGGACCTGGGGCTCCATTCTTATTCCCAGAGTTCCCTAAATGACCCAGTAATCCCACCCCAACTATTTCAAGTAATTTGAACTAGCTACTGTTCCAAATACCCTGAAGGTTCTAGCAAAAGCCTCATCCATTCGCTCAGCAAGCTCACACCACAGCTAAGCGTTGAACCTAGAGGTCTGGACAGGATCCCCGGCTGCAAGAGCCTTCAACACACCAGTCTCCCAGTGCCTTTCTTTACCTATTTGGAAATGATTGCAGGGGGACAGGGAGGATGAGGGGCAGGCCACAGCAGTAGTTCTCAAAGTGGGGTTCCAAGACAACAGCAACAGTAGGAACTTGTTAGAAATGCAGATTCTCTGGCCCCGACTCAGACCTATAGAACCAGAAGCCATGAGGTGGGGCTCAGCAATCTATGCTTTAACAAGCCTCCCAAAGTTCTGAAACATGCTCCAGTGTGAGAATCACTGCCAAGAAAAACAAAATGGTTGCCACACCTTGACGTGGCAGGAGGTGCTCAGACCCTCTGGAGTGGGATGCTCTACATGAACCCTCGGAGATGAGCACTTAAGCAGAGGCAGAGATTCTTGCACAACCTACCCTCGGGGGGGGGGGAAAGAGCTGGGTTTTTTTTTTCCAGGAAATATTATAGTAGTGGAAAGCTCAGAGAATATGGCAGTGGTAAAAATGAAACAGGAAAATTCACTCACCCTCTTGAACACACTCAATCCCTCCTCAACCTAATGGCCCTGATAATGGGGCAAATATGAGGTAGATTTATAAGCCCAGATCATCCTGACTCCCCAAAGATCTAGGAACCAGGGAGACCAGTAAATACTTAAGAGACTATAATCCTTGTGGAGAGTGGGAAAATGACACTGAAAGCCTAGTCAGTGTGGTCTGAGGAGGGTACCATCGCTCCCATGACCATGACTCCTCACCTATGAGGAGTAATGAGTTGCAGAGTATTTAAGCAGCGGGGGCTGCTGGCAAGCACAGAACTGACAAGTGGAAGCTGGAAGTTTAGTGAGGATAGAGTTACAACAGATGAGAAAGTTATTGCATGCAGGCCCAGCATCTACCCCTTTCTATTTCACTGCTGCTTAGTAACTAACAACAACTTCTACCTTGCCTTTTGGTGACATTTTCATATAGTCATTCATTCATTCACTTATTCACTCATTTCATTCAACAATGGAACTAATGCTCAAGAATATGGAGGTGAGATTTAGCAAGATGCTCTAAAATTGCATGTTGGGGGTCTGTATTTCCCATTATCTCCTTGGCTCTAGGTCTGGTTTCCAGGAAAACAGTGCTTTACATGATGAACTACATTGATCAGCATTTATATGAACCTTCTAAATTTTAGCAGCTTATCTATAATGACTGGTTTAGAATAAATTCCCAGAAACGGAATTACTGATACAGTGGATATGAAGCTATCTAAGCCCAAAGATTTATATACAAAGATGATCACCACAGCTCTAAAAAGATGGGAAACCCAATGTCTGCCATGAAGAGGCTGGTTAAATATCGTGGCATATTTTTACAATGGGACTTAAAATGTTCTCAGAAGAGATTTAATAATTTGGGGAAAATATTCATAATATATGCCTATTAAGTAGACAAAGGATCAATATAGTGGGTTCAATTTGTCAGTGTTCTATTAGTCTAATATGTATAAGAATCCCTAAGGGATCTTGTTAAAATGCAGATCCCACATTTCTTTTCTTTGTCTTTCTTTTTTTTTTTTTTTGCAGTTTTTGGCCGAGGCTAGGTTTGAACCTGCCATCTCTGGCATGTGGGGCTAGTGCCCTACTCCTTTGAGTCACAGGCGCTGCCCCCCAGATCCTACATTTCTAATAAGCTCCAGGAGTTAGGATATTTCTCTGTATTTTATAATCAGAAATGTTTTAAATCAAACTTTATATAAAACATCTAAAAAAGGCAGCTCTATAAAGACAGACAATAGACAGTGGGGCTAGGAGTGGGAATAAGAATTAACTGTAAATGGGAATGAAGAATGTGATTGGGATGATAAAATTGTCCTAAGAAGGGGTGGTAATCAGGCTGCAGCTAGACAGGAGGGGGAAGAGATGGTCGGTCCTCCTGGACTTCTCATGCCTCATTTTTTTTCCCTTAGGTGTGGTTTGGGCCGGACGCGGGACACTAGCAGCAGTTTGTAAAAGGGGAAAGTAGCTACTGCAGAAAGCAGTTAAAGTTTCAGAGGGGGTGCAAGACGGGCGATTTCCCCCATGCTTGGCAAATGGTGCAGCCCTGAGCTGGACTTGAAGCTGGCTGGAAGTGTCTGACGGAGGTCCCAAAGGCGGGGCGGGGGGTAGGTGGCCCTCGGAACGCGGGCTTTGTGAAAAGACGTAGGGAAGATTCGATTCCGAGAAGAGGCAGAGCCGGGTTGAATGGGAGCCAGGCCGCCAAGATGGCGTCGGCCTCCTCTGGGCCGCCGGCTCCCGGGTTTTCATCCTTTGATCCCGGGGTCCCTCCTTGTGCCTCACCTTCAGCATCTGGAATGAAAAGACCCATGGCATCTGAGGTGTCTTATACCTCTGGCATGCCCACCAAGAAAATAGGCCACCGGAGTGTTGATTCCTCAGGAGAGACTATGTATAAAAAGACAACTTCATCAACCTTGAAAGGTGCCATCCAGTTGGGTATTACGCACACTGTGGGGAGCCTGAGTACTAAACCTGAGCGGGATGTCCTCATGCAAGATTTCTACGTAGTGGAGAGTATCTTCTTTCCCAGTGAAGGGAGCAACCTAACTCCTGCTCATCACTACAGTGACTTTCGTTTCAAGACCTATGCACCTGTTGCCTTCCGCTACTTTCGGGAGCTATTTGGCATCCGGCCTGATGATTACTTGTACTCCCTCTGCAATGAACCACTGATTGAACTGCGCAACCCTGGAGCTAGTGGTTCCCTCTTCTATGTATCCAGCGATGACGGATTCATCATTAAAACAGTCCAACATAAAGAGGCGGAGTTTCTGCAGAAGCTGCTTCCGGGATACTACATGAACCTTAACCAGAACCCTCGGACTTTGTTGCCCAAATTCTATGGACTGTACTGTGTTCAAGCAGGTGGCAAGAACATTCGAATTGTGGCAATGAATAATCTCTTACCACATTCAGTCAAAATGCATATGAAGTATGACCTTAAGGGTTCAACCTACAAACGACGGGCTTCTCAAAAAGAACGAGAGAAGCCTCTCCCCACCTTTAAAGACCTGGACTTCTTACAAGACATCCCTGATGGTCTTTTTTTGGATGCTGACATGTACAATGCCCTTTGTAAGACCCTGCAGCGTGACTGTCTGGTGCTGCAGAGCTTTAAGATAATGGACTATAGCCTCTTGGTATCAATCCACAACATTGATCATGCACAACAAGAGGCATTGTACAGTGAAACACAATACTTGGTTGACAGTCGCCGACCAACTGCCCAAAAGGCTCTCTATTCTACAGCCATGGAATCCATCCAGGGCGAGGCTCGAAGAGGTGGCACCATGGAGACTGATGACCATATGGGTGGCATTCCTGCCCGGAATAGTAAAGGGGAAAGGCTCCTGCTTTATATCGGCATCATTGACATTCTGCAGTCTTACAGGTTTATTAAGAAGTTGGAGCACTCTTGGAAAGCCTTAGTACATGATGGTGACACTGTATCGGTGCATCGCCCAAGCTTCTATGCCGAACGGTTCCGGCACTTCATGTGCAACATAGTGTTTAAGAAAATTCCCTTGAAACCCTCTTCTTCCAAAAAGTTTAGGTCTGGCTCATCTTTCTCTCTGCGAGCAGGACCAAGCAGCAACTCCTCCATTAATTATTAGCCATCAGTCTCTGGGGAACACAAGGCACAAATGACAACAAAGGCAGAAGTCGAGCCAGGCATTCACATTGGTCGTCCTGATGTTTTACCTCAGACTCCACCTTTGGAGGAAATCAGCGAGGGGTCGCCTATTCTTGACCCCAGTTTCTCACCTGTAGTTGAAGAGAATTTGTAAATGCTAACTACAAGTACAACCTTGGAAAAGCTTGAGGTTGCAAAGTCAGAATTCACCCATTGAGCAGAAAACCTCATAATTTCTGGAACAAGATTCTACAATCTCTATGATTTCAAGATATCAGTTCTTGCCCCAGCAATGCAGAATTTTCTTCTTGGTCATCAAAAAAAGGACTATAAAGGAAGTGAGTAGTGCTCTCCATCACCTTCCTGAAGAAGACTCTCTTTTCCTTACCCTGCCTTATACATGGACATTAGTGCCTCAGACACTTGAAGACAGCAGCATCCCTTCCACTCCAGAGTTGGGCAGCACGAATTTTAACTGGCTAACCTTGGCTTCTACGATTGAATATTTTTCAACCCCCTATTTTTCATGTTGGAAATGGAGTTGCAGGGCATGGTGGTTTTGTTAGCCCTCATCTACGTTTTGCCAGGAGCTGGACTCTTAATTTCTTCAGGACAGACTAGCTGGCACATTTTCCCACTGTAGTCTTTCTCTCTGGTACCTGGAAGAAGACCCCTTTAAACTTTGTAAATGTTCTTGGGGTAGTATGGTGTTTAACCATCTCCCAACCTCTTTTTCTTTCTTTTTGCAGGTTTTTTTTTTTTTTTTGGCCGGGGCTGGATTTGAACCAGTCACCTCCGCCTACTCCTTTCAGCCACAGGCGCCGCCCCTCTTTTTCTTTTTTTTTTTTTCCTTAAAAAAGGAAAAGAACAAACAATATACAATTTCAAGCCAGTTTCAGATCAAAGCTTTAGAAGTGTTGAAGAGATGCCTGTTTATAGCTTTCCCTCAGAAGAGACCTAGTGTTTGCAGAGAAGTGTATTGGTTACCAGGAGCAGCTCCTCTATAACTTCTCCTCTCTTGATGAATTTCTTAAAGGCTGAAGGAACAGAGAGCGTGAGATATGGGGTAATCATTACCCCTTTTGTTAAAACTGGGGTAGTCATGTGGCTGAGAGATCGGAGCCCTTCATAGGCTGGACCCTACTCACTGCCAAGCTGTAATGATTATTACTGTTTTGCAATTTGAAATGTATTCTGATTGTTTTCTAATATGAAGACTTACGAAATAAATTTTAGATCATTCTCCAAAGGAGATTTTTTTGCTCTTCCCATCTTTTCCAACAGTTCTGCTGTTTATGGAGCTAAGGTAGAGAGGGGGACACCTGTGTATGTTTAACAGGCAGACCTTATTTATGAGGCTAGAGAATATTTACTGAAACTCATGGTCAGCCAGCAGATTCTTGCCTCGGTGAGGTAATTGCTGTGCTGCATGTCCTGCCCCCTGTCGTTCTGCAGAGAAGTTGGAAATGGGGGCTACAAACGCTCTCTTCCCTATCTCAAAGAGTTTCTGTCCTCTTTCTGATCCTTCCACTTTTGTCAGGGGAAGAAGGGGGCCTGATGTCTCAAGCAGATCGTTCAATTCCCATGCTATTCCTTCTCTACCCTACCCTACCTTGATAGGAGGTTAGCCTGTACCCCAAATAACTCTCTATATTAGACACCCCCAGCCAGTTTTGGGCTGCCTGTCTTTGCTGCCATGTTCTTTTTTTTACAAGAAAGAAAGAATTCTTGCTATTTTTTTCATAATTTACTATTTATGATGTATTTAAGTGTTTTATTCAGGACAGAGTTCTGTAAGGGATGGGAGGGAATATTTGAGGGAGGGCTGGGTCTTGGGGAAAGAAATGGGGAAATCAACACTTTTTATGAAGTGTCATATTTGCCTCTACTTTGCATTGTTCAGAAATGGCAAATGCAATAAAAGTGATAAATATCTGGGGTTTTTTTTTTTTTTTTTTTT
>NW_003852446.1:5171510-5180330 GCF_000181295.1 Otolemur garnettii
GAACCCGCCACCTTAGGTGTACGTGGCTGGTGCCTTAGCCGGTTGAGCTATAGGCGCCGAGCCAATATCTGGTTTTAATGTATTAAACTTAATCAGTTAAAAATTTGTTCTAAAAATTTTATGGAGATCATTACATAACTGAGTAAATTTACTAAAAATCATTGAGCTACATACTTGAAATGAGTGAATAATATATGTAAAATATGACTAAATAAGTTAAATTTTATATTTTTTAGATGACCAAGTTTAAAAATTATCACCTAGCACTTCTAAAATAATTTAAAGAACTTAAAAACAATAATATTTGGGGGAAGAGGAGAAAGGCAAGTGTGTGTTTAATGAATGGGTACATAGTTTCAGTTTGGGAAGATAAAAAATATTTGGGAAAAGAATGGAAATGATGGCTGTAAAACAATATGAATATACTATGCCACAGAACCATACACTCAAAATGGTTAGAATGATAAATTTTATGTTATACATATTTTACCACAATAAAAATAATTAAATAAGTGAATATGAATACTAGCCGTTTTACTGTGGGACTGACAGCCAGGTACAGCAGCTGTCATCCCAGCTACTCAAGGAGGTCAAGGTGGGAGGATCACTTGAGGCCAGAAGTTAGAGACCAGCCTGGGCAATATAGCAAGGTCCTATCTCTAATTAATTAGGCAGACATGGTGGTACACACCTGTGGTCACAGCTACCAGGGAGGCTGAGACAGGAAGATCACTTGAGCCCAGGAATTTGAGGCTGCAGTGAACAAGGATTGCACCAGTGCACTCCAGCCTAGGGAACAGAGCAAGATCCTATCTCTAAGAAAAAAAATTAAGAGCAAAATTAAAAATTAAGACAAATGAAGGATTTTGTCCATCTGCTTCCTTTTCAAGGCTCCGTCCTGATTTAGTATTCCCACTATAGTGGGTTGAATAGCAATCCCCCCAAAAACGTCAACATTCTAATTGCCAGAAACAGCAAATGTGATTTTATTTGGAGATATAGTTAAGGATCTTGAGGTGGAGAGATCATTCTAGATTATCTAGGTGGTCCCTAAATCCAACAATAAGTGTCCTCATATGAGACACAAAGAGAAGACAGAGGAGAAGGCAATGTGAAGATAGAAGTAGGGATTGGCATGATGTGGCCAAGGAAAGCCAGGAGCCACCAGAAGCTGTGAGAGACAAGGAATGGATTCTACTTTCCATCCTAGAATCATTGGTGGGCACCTTGATTTTGGAATTCCGGCCTCCAGAACTGTGAGAAAATAAATTTTTATTGTTTTTGCCCACACAGTTTGTGGTCATTTGTTGTGGCAGACACAGGAAACTAATCCACCCACCAACTTCCAGGCCTCCAGGTCTGGTTGCCAGGAGCTTCACTACCCAAGATAGCCAGACACGGGCCAGCAGAGGCGTCAGGAGCAGATGAGAAGAAAGGAAGGCCTTGTACATGTACACACCAAAACAGAGATCCTGTGACATGTTTTGCGAGACAGGATCCTTCTGGAAACACCTAGTGACATTCTGAAGAATGAATACCAATTAAGAGAGCGTCTTAAAGAATGCCTCTGCACAGCACAGCCACTCTTTACCATTATCTTATCTTTACTCTGATGGGTCATAAGCCTCTTTGAAACAGACCTTGACTCCCTTTTTAATTGTTTCAGTAACACAATGTGATGGTCACTAGCACCCTCCAGCACTCATTGATGCCTCTCTCTAGTTCAAAAACAGACCATTGAGGTTTGTTGACCTTGGAGACAAGCCATGATCCTTTTTCCCAATGCAAATCCTGCTTTAAGGATTTTTTTTCTTTAAAAACCATTTAGTTAGACTCTAGGAGTTGTAGTGTTTGGGGGTTTCTTTTGAGACGGGGTCTTGCTCTGTCACCATGGCTAGAATGTGGTACCATCATCATAGCTCTGTAACATCATAGCACTGTAACTTCACACTCCTGGGCTCAAGTGACCTTCCCACCTCAGCCTCGTGAGTGGTTGGGACTATAGATGCATGCCACCATGCCTGGTTATTTTTTTTAATTTTGTAGAAAAACGGTCTTGCTATGTTGCCCAGGTTGCTGCTGAACTCCTGAGCTCCCACCTAAGCCTCCCAAAATGCTGGGATTATAGGCATGAGCCACCATGCCTGGCCTCAGAGTTTTTTTAAATTGACACATAATAATTGTACATATTGATGGGATAGTGATATTTTAATACAAGTATACAATGTAAAGGATCAAATTAGTATAATTAGCATATCCATCACCTTAAACATTTATCATTTTTTGGTGTTAGGAACATTCAAGATCCTCTCTACTTGAAAATATATAATAAATTGCTAACTAGTCACCCCACAGTACCATAGAACAAGAACACTAGAGCTTATTCCTTCCATATAATTTTACATGTGTTAACCAACCTCACCCTGTCCCGTAAACCTTCCCCAATCTCTAATAACCAAAATTCTACTGAATTATATGAGCTCAAAGTTTTACTTCCCAGATATGAATGAAAATATGCACAGATCCTAAAATTTTGAACAAATCTCTGAAAATAAGAAATCAATTACAGTATATTCTAAATATGTGTTCATATTCATTAACTCAAGCTTCAGAAAATAAATTTCAAAACTTTAAACACTAAAAAAAATCTTTACCTAATTTAACAAGTTTTACCACTTCTAAGACTGGACATTTGCAGTTGAAATAAACTCCATCCATATCCTGAATTTTATATCCCAAGTACATCATGCAAAATCAATTCATTGGTTCCAATTTTCCAGTATTTTACTTCCAAGACATTGGGGAATTCAATTTCCAAAAATCCCTGTTGGCATTCAAAGACCAGTAGAATTACTAAATCCTTCTACTGGAAAATCCAGGCCATTATGTTCCCCACATGGGCTTAAAATGAACCCATATCAATTGTTTGACAACCATCTGGTTGCTAACAAGAGACTTTTGGAAACCAGGCTTAAAATAAAACTGCACAAACTAGCACAAAGTTCAGAAAATCACCAAGATTAAATACCCAGATCACATCTCTCTCCATCCTTTCTTATCAGCATTTTTATCTTTAATTCCAGAATCTTCATTTTCCTCAGTTGTTTACTGCTTTGACTTCTGGTAAGATTATCTCTTAAGACTTTCTATGAGATTCTTTGTAAAGATAATAATGTCAAAAGGAGATATGTTTTCTATCCATGTATACCTAGGAAATGTGGTACACAATTAAGCTAAAGTTAAAATAATTCTAAAATGGTAGCTTTGTTGTTATTCAAAGAATAACACCACACAAAGAAGAAGTCCCAAACCCAGAATGTTATTTTAAAAAACACTATACCCTAAGATGGTTCTACTTATAGGTGACCACCTCTGTGGTACAATTTGAAGTACACAAAAAATATGCCTACCCAAAAATCTTTCTTCCCCATCCCCCACTCTTCCAGAGAGTCTGAAATTTTCATCATCAGATTTAATAATGGGCCCAAACAATGCAAAAGCAGCCTTAGAGTTCATCTGGTTCAACTCCCTAATGGCACAGATACAGTTATCTGTATACAAAATAATACTCTTCCTATAATAAATATTTACTGAATGCCCACTCAGCACCAAGCACAATACCAGGTACTGGGTGAAGGCAGATACCATGCCACCCTGTGCTCCAGTCCATACAAATTTATCATCTAGCCTAGTAAGAGACAAAATTCACAGTTAAGATCTTTCAGAGAAAAAGTTGCCCTTGGTCAAGGTTTGCTGGTCTTTGCAATTCAAAATATTTGGTACAAAAATTCTCAAACCACTCAGATCGCTTCTTGGCCTTTTGGCTAAGATCAAATGTAGTATCTCGAAACACTCAGAATTATTGTTGTAACTAGAGGATCATAGTCTGTTGGTGCATTCTTTTTTCTTTTTTAAATTTTTTTAAAGATTTTTTTATGAAATCATAGCTGTGTACATTAATGCAATCATGAAGTACACATATACATTTATTCTAAGATACTATAGTATGAAATTATTACCAGGCTCAGCACCTGTAGCACAGTGGTTATGGCACCAACAACATACGCCAAGGGTGGCAGGTTCGAAGCCGGCCAGGGCCAACTAAACTATTGCAACAAAAAAATAGCTGGGCGTGGTGGTGAGTATCTGTAGTCCCAGCTACTTGGGAGACTGAGGCAATAGAATCGCTTAAGCCCAAGAGTTGGAGGTTGCTGTGAGCTGTGACACCATGACACTCTACCCAGGACAATATAGTGAGACTCTGTCTCAAAAAAAAAAAAAAAGAAAGAAAGAAGGGCAGTGCCTGTGGCTCAAAGGAATAGGGCGCCAGCCCCCTATGCCAGAGGTGGCGGGTTCAAACCCAGCCCCAGCCAAAAACTGCAAAAAAGAAGTCATTATTATCAGCTATAAAACCCTATATTCCAAGATGGGGCAAAATGTAAAGTTGGCCCAAGTATCCAGCAATGAATGAATGAACAAAATGTGATACATTCACATAAGAGAATATTATTTGGCCTTAAAAATAAGCAAAATTCTGTCCTGTGCTACAACATGGGTAAATTTTGAGGGTCTTATGCTGAGTAAAATAAGCCAGTCACAAAAGGACAAATACACTTAAATGAGGTACTGGAGTAGTCAAATTCGAGACAGACAGTAGAATGGTGGTTGCTGGGGGAGGGGAAAACGGGATGCTGGTGTATAACGGGTAGAGTTTCAGTTTTGTAAGATGAAAAAGTTCTGGAGATCGGTGGTACAACACAAATCTCCTTAAAAGTACTGAATCACAATAACTGAGAAAATGACATGAAGGCTGTGTTGACCAGTTTGACGGAAGTAGTTCGGATTGCATGTGAAAACCCCACACTGTACTCCAGAAGTGCATTAATGTACTTAGTCACCATTCAATAAAAAAAAAAAAGTACTGAATCATATACTTAATAGTTAAGATGGAGCCAGGTGCAGTGGCTCATGCCTATAATCATAGCACTCCAGGAGGCCAAATGGGAGGATTGAGGCCAGGAGTTTAAGACCAGCCGGAGCAAGGCTGAGACCCGCATCTCTACCAAAAATAGATAAATTAGTTGGGCATGGTACCATGGCCTATAGACACAGCTACTCTGAAGGCTGAGGCAGGAAGATCCCTTGAGCCTGGAAGATCACTTGAGGCTGCTGTGAGCTATGATGATACCATTGCACTCTAGCCCAGGCTACAGAGCAAGACCCTGTCTCAAAAAAAGAAAAAATAGTTAGGATGGTAATTTTTTTTTTTTAAGAGTCAAGAGTCTCACTTTGTCGCCCTCAGTAGAGTCCCATGGCATCACAGCTCACAGCAACCTCCAGCTCTTGGGCTTAGGCAATTCTCTTGCCTCAGCCTCCTGAATAGCTGGGACCACAGGCATCTGCCACAATGCCCAGCTAAGGATGGTAATTTTTATGTTATATGTTTTACTATAATTTTTTTAAAAATTTAAGGAAAGTCAAACAAGATTAACAAATGTGCAAGTTGTAGTTATGTGTTTTTCACTGCAATTAAAAACTTAAAAGATTAATGGAATAAGACAAATTCTGTTAAAAGAAGCTTTTTCTACCTCAAGCATCTAATTTACTCTGGGGCCATGGTGGGACTCAGAAGGTCACAGTCATAATTCTAAGTAATGCAATCAGAAGGGGAAGAAATAAGGAGGAAAGAGAACCAATAAAACCAGATCGGCCAGCAGATGAGAATTACTGAAGCAAGATGATGGGTACAAATGAGGTCATCAGACTAGTCCCTCTATTGTGTATTATGTTTGAAACCTTCCTAGTGATGACCAATAAAAGTGAAAAGCTGGTCAAGAGAATGTTTCTCTGGACAAATGCAAGAGCTGACCTCTGGGGTGTCTAATGCATTATGTTCCAGCAAGGCAAAGAACCTGAGATGTGTAAGTCAATTTAAGGGGTACAAAAGCATGGCCTGTGGTCATACATTCTACCTTTAATAGGATACATTTATGTCATTCAGATCTCACACACTCACACATACACTTTAGCTCTCATTCTCCCAGCTTACCACTTCCAGGTCATTACTACCACCACTCCTAGGTCATGAAGTTTCTTGGGCAACTTCCAGTTTCTTTAAGCAAATATATGTTAGCATACAATTCACACTGTCCTGAGCTTTCTTTCTCTTACTTTCTATACTTGGGTGGTCTTTCTATAGCAGGCAAAAGCATCTTCATTCTTTTTTTCTGGCCGTAGAGTATTCTGCTATCTGAATGTACTCTAACTTCCATACCACAAATTAATAGACATTTAGAATGTTCCAAATAGTTTCCTATTATATCATACCTTATTTTTTTTTTTTTTTTTTTTGCGCAGTTTTTGGCTGGGGCTGGGTTTGAATCCGCCACCTCCGGCATATGGGGCCAGCGCCTAGTCCTTTGAGCCACAGGAGTCACCCTATCATACCTTTATTAAAGATAGTATGTTAACATTATCTTGAGCTGAGATTCTCTTTCCTCTTCTGGGGTCTCTAACTCTTTGAGGTACATCTCTTTTGTAAAGCCTACTTTGATCACTCTGGTCCACAACAAGCCCTTCTTAATTTCCATGCTACACATTCTCACACAACTTTGCATATATTATGTATCTTTCAACTGTCTGATATGAATTGTGTGGTCCTGGAGGCCACAGTGATTGCCTATACGGCTTATGTATTCTGCACAGCACCTAGCTGTTTCAGCAAGGATTAACTAGCATTAGTAAATGCTTTCCTTACTCAAGACTTATAGGTTTCCTGGTCATGAGATACCCTTCAGAGATAGGGTCTAGCCAGTTTTGCTCTGTGGATTATCATAAAGTTATTATCAATTTGTGATTCATTGCAAAAAATCCAAATCCAACAAACTGGATCCTTTTGCCATGCTCTGTACACAGAATAGGAAACATGACATTCGGAAGATGCCTGACATCTCAATTCACAGGCACAAAATGATATTTAAATAGCATCTGTGGTGGGAACACAGCCAACATATACAAGAAAGTTACAAGTACCATTGATGTGGAGTGGAGAAGAGCTCTCATGCATTTAAGAGTAAATTATGCTCAGCATAATTCTCAATCATATTTTAATTTTACTCTGCAATCTACTTCATTCATTCAATCAATCTATATTGAGGAGAGCCAGGGAAGGCCTTTTAAGGAGGTAACTTCTGAGCTGAAACCTGTGACAAGCAGGAATGGCAGATCAGGAAGGGGGATTTCTGGGAAGCTTCCAGCCACAGGTAGAGATACACAAATAGCAAGTGAGGTTCTAATATTATTGGTGTCACGAGTTGAATTGTATACCCCTAAAAGATGGTAAAGTCCTACTCTCCAGTATCTATGAATGTAGCCTTATTTTGAAAAAAGGGTTCTTGCAGATGATCAGCTAAAAATGGGGTCACTTGGGTGGGCCCTAATGCAACATAACCAGTATCCTTATGAAAAGGGGAAATCTGGACACAGAGATGTGCACACAGGGAGAACACCATTTAATGATGAAGGCAGAGATCAGAGTGATGTATCTACAAGCCAAAGATGGCCAGCAAGCCACCAGAAATGAAGAGAGAGGCAAGGAACAGGTTTTCCCTCATAGCCCTCAGAGGGTACCAACCCTGCCCACACCTTGATCTCAGATTTCCAGCCTCCAAAACAGTGAGGTGATAAATGTCTGTTATTTAAACCCTCAAGCTATGGTACTTTGTCACAGATATGAGAACAAAGTAATCTTATACAATGGCTATTAGGTACAGTAAGTATTCACATCATGTCAATCAATTCTAGCAGCAGAATCCTCATCCTAAACACTTACTTAGAACAGTATATTAACAGATTAAAAGGATGAAATGTGTTTCAAAAGAAAATACTTCACTGTCTACAAAACCCACAGAGGGCCCACCTTCCTTGATTCCACAAGTTCTTTGCAACTCTATTTGAAAAGAACTTAAAAGTTTTGGGGAAAAAAAGCTGGACCAGAAAACCTAGGTTGGGGGGAGAGCAGGGATTTCTATCATCACATTAGTAAATGACTCTGATAGCCAGCACCATTGCCATCTGTGAGCAACTACTATAAGGTAGGCACTATGTCATTCCTCATATCAACTCAGAAAGGCAGGGGTGGTGGCCCTCTTCAGAGAAGCAAAATCAGAGGACTGGACTTGCTAAAAGCCCCTGTATTAGTCATCTGGGGCTGCTATAACAAAGTGCCACAGATTCGGGGGCTTAAGTAATAGAAATTCATTACCTCACAGTTCTAGAGGCTCGAATTGAAGATCAAGGTACATATGGTTTCTCCTGAGGCCTCTCTCCTCGGCTTGCAGAAAGCCACCTGTTCACTCTGTCCTCACATGGCCTTTCCTCTGTGCATATGCATCCTTGTTGTTTCTGTGTCCTAATCTCTTCTTATGGAGACATTAGTCAGACTGGGTTAGGGTCCACCCTAATGGCCTCATTTTAATTTGATAACCTCTTTAAAAGCCCTGTCTCCAGATACAGTCATATTTTGAGGTACTGGGAGTTAGGACTTCAACCTAGGAATTAGAGGAGACATAATTCAGCCCATAACAACCCCTTAAGGAAAAGACTGCTGGGCCTATACTCCACCCAGAACTTGACTCTAGAAGCCATTTTCTTTGGATCACATTGCCTGCCTTTAAAAATGCTACAAAAGAAAAAAGAAAAAGAATAGCTTTTTGGTTTCTTTTTTAAGATTCTCTCTCTCTTTTTTTTTTTTGAGACAGGAGCCTCAAGCTGTCCCCCTGGGTAGAGTGCCATGGCATCACAGCTCACAGCAACCTCCAA
>NW_003852446.1:5180350-5227359 GCF_000181295.1 Otolemur garnettii
CGAGTCTCCTGCCTCAGCCTCCCAAGTAGCTGGGACCACAGGCGCCCGCCACAATGCCTGGCTATTTTTTGGTTGCAGCCATCATTGTTGTTTGGCTGGCTCAGGCTGGATTCGAACCTGCCACCTTGGGTGTACGTGGCTGGTGCCTTAGCCACTTGAGCCACAGGTGCCAAGCCTTAAGATTCTCTCTTAAGGTCCTGAGCCACTCACTCCCCAGGAAACCCTAAGGAGAGTGGGGGTCAGCATGTAAGCCCTTGGAGGGTAGGGGCAATGGGAGAGGAAACCCACACCATTCCCTATAAGTAGCCCAGCCTGAGGCCAAATGTAAACAAATGTCAACTTCTACATTCCAGGCTAGTGTCCCCAAGCTACCTCCTAGCATTTGCTATCACACTAGAAAAGGGGGTTCTCCAAGCATTAGCTCAATTTCAGGCACACTGACGTATGAGAGGTTTCCTGAGACTTGCTTTGTTCCCTGTATGTCATACTCAGGGTGGTTCATGGAAGGCTGACTCAAAAAATCCTGGCCAAGAGTACAGCAAACATTTGCAATGCCCATCAGAAAGCCCCCTGACTTCTCAGAAAACACGGGCCCTTCACACTGTTACCCAGGGCTCTGGCAGCTGCAGTACCCACCAGGATTCATGGAATCACTTTCAAACATCTGCCATCCTTTGCTGCTTCAGATACCACATCAATAAAAGATGGCACCTTGCTGTGCCCTTCTTTGGGTAGGAAAGCAATGCTCTGAAGAGTGAGATGACAGGCCTTTAGACCTTTATGGGCACTGTTCTCAGGGCCAACAAAGGGGAGATGTCCAGGAGAGCCTTCCCCACAAATGGGGAATTCTAAAGTGAACAACCAATCAAAATGCTTATGTTCCAGGATGATGAGGACTAGAAAGCAAGCATTGGCTGGGCAGTGCCTGTGGCTCAGTGAGTAGGGCGCTGGCCCCATATACCAAGGGTGGCTAGTTCAAACCCAGCCCTGGCCAAGCCAGGCATTGTGGCAGGCACCTGTAGTCCCAGCTACTCGGGAGGCTGAAGCAAGAGAATCTCCTAAGCCCAAGAGCTGGAGGTTGCTGTGAGCTGTGATGTGACAGCACTCTACTGAGGAAAACAAAGTGAAACTCTGTCTCTTAAAAAAAAAAAAGGCTTCATGGCATTTTCTTAGTTATTGTGTTAAGACATGTATATTCTACATTTAGAAAGATTCACATGTACCCTTGTAAGATGAACCATAGGCATGGCCCCATCAGTTTAATGAAAATATTTCAAATTGTATATAAAACCTGCACACTATACCCCATGACTGCATTAATGTACACAGCTATGATTTAATAAAAAAAAAAAAAGAAAGAAAGAAAGCATTGGTTAAAATTTGGTTAGGGAGAGAAATCTGATCCAAAATATAATAAAACAATAAAAAGCCCAAAATGGAGTACCAACTTTTTTTAAGTCCAGCATGAAAAAATATTGATATGGAGTAGGAGAAGATGGGGAACAGAGAAACATCAGAACAGGAAAGAGATAAGGAGTAGAAATTATTATAACATGACTATAACAGGTTATATTTACATTATATTAGACTAACATGTAACAAATGCCAAATGATATATTCTTCTATTTTAGAGACCCACTGATATTTATATATTGTAACCTGTTTAGTAATGAGGGTCCATTTCTAACCACCTCTATTTTAATTGAGACATGTCATCAAATATTACCAGAAAGTTGTCTATCTGGGTATTGTCTCCCATCTTTATATATTTCTTACTCCATAGTTGGAGAAAGTAAAAACGGACTAGGAAACATTCTCTAGAGCCAAGGTCCACTCAGTGCAACTCCACTCCCTGGCACTGGCCTAGCTCAGAGTCAATCTGCAACAGGTATTCATTTCTGACAAAAAGAGATCAGCACTTGGATCAAGAATGCTGCAGTACAACTAAGCTGGAAATACATTGCACTGCACAAATGAACCATGAAAAATGAACACTTGATTACTTACAATAAGAGACTACAGTAGTTACCCCTTATTTGTGGTTTTGCTTTTCACCATTTCAGTTACCCATGGTCAACTAGGCTTTGAAAATATTAAATGGAAAATTCCAGAAATTCTTCACAAACTTAAAATTGAGCACTATTCTGAATGGCATGAAGAGATCTCATGCCGTGTCTCAGTCTGTCCCATCTGGGACATGAATCATCCCTTTGTCCAGCATATCCACACTGTATGTGCTACCCACTCGCTAGTAAATTAGAAGTAGTCTCGGTTATGCTGTGGCATCATAGTGTTTGTGTTCAGGTAACCCTTATTTTACTTAATGATGGCCTCAATGTGCAAGAATAGTGATGCTGGTAATTAGGATATGCCAAAGAGAAGCCTGAAAATGCTTTAAGTGAAAAAGTGTAAGTTCTCAACTTAAAGAAAAAAAATTACATGCTGAGGTTGCTAAGACCAACAGTAAGAATGAATCTTCTGTCTGTGAGATTGTGAAGAAAGAAACAGAAATTCACATAAGCTTTGCTGTCGCACCTCAAACTGCAAAAGTTTAGGCCACAGTGTGTGATAAGTGCTTAGTTAAGATGGAAAAGACATTGAACATGTTGGTGGAAGACATGAACAGAAAATATGTTCTGACTGATGGCAATGTGTGCCATCAGAAAACATTCAGCCTATACAAAGACTTCAGCAAGGGATCCCTTGAAATGAGTGACACCAACCCACTTACTGCAAGTAAGGGATGGTATACAGACGCAGGAATAGGTTTGGACTGCAACATATAAAAACTGCTGGAGAGGATGCATTAAGACAAGTTAGTGGAGGAGGACTTGCCAATATGTTTAATGAAGGTGAAGAACATACTGAAGGCCACAGAGAAGGGTAGCAAGTAAGAAATTAAAGAACTTGTTGAATTACCTACAGTGAAGAGAAAGATGAACAAGAAACCTAAGCAGAACCTGCTATGTGGACATTAGTGAAATTTGCCAAAGTGTTTCAAATTACATAAACATTAAAGGAAAACATTATGCAATATAATCCTTGGATGGAATCAGCATTAAAGTCACATGTATGATCAATGAAGGATCATAACTTCTGCGGCAACACAGTGAACTAAAAAGAGACAACCACTTCTGATTGCAATTTTCTTCTTAAAGGTTTTGGCCCAAAGGCCTTCAACTATTGAGGATACCCCAAACATCAAAATCACCTACTCCTGACATCCAACCACTGACATTGTCATGGCTCAAAAATCCAGGATCACCAGAAACAGATGATCCTTCTGATGACTTACTGGGAGTCACTGCCACAATGCCTAAGTCATTCACCTCACTTCATTTCATCACATAAGCATTTTATCCCACATCATCACAATGAGAACAATACAAGGAGATATTTGGAGAGCAAGAAAATATTCACATAACTTTTAATATAGTATATTGACATAATTGTTCTATTTTTATTATTGCTGGTAATCTCTTGCTGTTCCTACTTTGTAAATTAAACTTTATGTATGCATGTATAGGAAAGGACCTAGTATGTACAAAGTTTGATACTATACACAGTCTCAGGCTTCTACTGGGGGTCTTGGAACCTATCCCCTGTGGGTAAAAGGGCACTACTTGTATGCTTTTTTTTTTTTTTAGAGACAGAGTCTTACTTTGTTGCCCTTGGTAGAGTGCTGTAGCATCACAGCTCACAGCAACCTCCAGCTCTTGGGCTTAAGCGATTCTCTTGCCTCAGCCTCCCGAGTGGCTACTTGTATGCTTTCTTAAAATTTAGATGAGTACACAAAAAAGAAAATGATGAAATACTTAACTTGGGATCAAATGTCTGTACCTAAAATTAAAATATATTACTTTTTCTTCAAAAATGACTTATCCTTCTATATCTCAAGATACACCCTAAGACTTTCAAACCATTATTTTAAAACAAAATAGCTAAAACACACAAAGTAAAAGACAATTTTAGGTCAATCCCAGGAGGAAAACCATTAAATACACCTCTCAAAACTAAAAGGACATAAACTCTTTTCTTTTGAGACAGAGTCTCACTCTGTCACTCTGAGTAGACTGTCATGGCATCAAAGCTCACAGCAATCTCAAACTCTTGGGCTTGAGCAATCCTCAGTCTCCCGAGTAGCTGAGACACATGCATGCACCACTATGCCCAGCTAGTTTTTCTATTTTTAGCAGAGACAGGATCTCGCTCTTGCTCAAGCTATTCTCGAACTCCTGAGCTCAAGCAATCCACCTGCTTAGGCCTCCCAGAGTGCTAGGATTACAGACTTGATCTACTACCCCTGGCCTAAGGACATAAACTCTTAACCTAACAACTTGACTACAAAGTATCGATATTTATCCCATAGATAGACTAACTAAAAGAGGGTGACTTCTTCCAGGAGAAAAAGCTTAAGACAACCCCAAATAAGCCATCAATTAAACAGAAAAAGGTGCTGACATAGAAAGATACAAGAAGTGAAAAAAACTATTGACTCATGTCTTGCATGTTGTTGCCCAATTGGTGGGTTTTAGATTTCTTTTTGTACTTTAATGTCTGTACATACATATAAAAATTCTGTAGAATGATAAAAAAAGGGGGGGGGGCAGTAAAGTAGGGGACTGTAAGCTCTGCCCTTCTCATTTGAATGTTTTTTCCATGAGTTTAGAATTTCATAATTTAAAACATGTATAAGAAAAATCTATGACCAATGAGAATTGAGAATATATCCTTAAATTTCACTCAGGAGCAAACAGAATCTTAAAGGATAGTTAGATAATCTTCACTGGGCTGATTTCTACTCAGGAAGTAGGCCACTACAGTTAAGAGTGGGCTTTATGAACAAGGCATGAAACCTAAATGTTTTCTTATTAGTCATCATTTAATCAGAAAACCAAAGAACTTTCCATACCCCATTGTGCAGGCCTAGCACATAATCAAATTTTTATCAATGCATTTTCCCATAATTTTAAGGGGCAAAGGTATGTAACAATCAAAATACAATCCAGAACATTATGAATTAGGTATCTTGCTCAGCAGATGCTAAAAATCAGTGAGTATAATTTCTACAAGGATAAAAAGTTAGCTGTGAAGGACTTATGTACACACATGGATATACATCATGGTTTTACATGTAGTAGCAAAAACAACTGGAAACTAACAAACTAAATGTACACAATAGGAGTCTGAATGAATAAATTATATGGTAGCCATACTATGAAATACCATACAGCCATTAAAAACTGTGCAACTGGGCACAGTAGCCTATGCTTGTAGTCCCAGCTTCTAGGGAGGCTGAGGCAGGAGGATCACTGGGGTCCAGGAGTTCTGGGCTGTAGTATGCTATGCCCATCCAGTATCCTTACTACATTCAATATCAATATGTAACTTCCTAGGAGGTAAGGAGACCACCAGGTTACCTCGGGACAGGTGAACCGGCCCAGGTCAGAAATGGAACAGGTCAAACTCCTGGGCTGATCAGTAGTGGGATGGTGTCTGTGAGTGGCTACTATACTCTAACCTGGAACATAGTGAGACCCACATCTCTTAAAAAAAAAAAAAAAAACAGAACTTTATAGCTCTTTATCATAAATATGGGAAGATATTCATGGCACATTTAAGCTTTACAAAAGCTGATCATAATAGCATTTTTGGCATCAATATATAATATACATACATTTTGGAAAAGCCTAGGAGACAGAACAAAATGATAAAAACCATGGCTCTCTGGGCAGTAGGGTTACAGGAGACCTTGTATCTTTGGGTGGATCTCTATTCTCACATTTCTATAAAACCATTTGTAATTGTGATTTTAACTTAAAAAATGCTGGATATTTCATCCTTCCTTGACAGACATAATTCTCTTCCATGCAAAGTAATTCAACATGAAACATGTTGCTTGCTCTCTCTTCTGCCCCTTTGCTGATGTTTGAATGTTTTTTTCTGATGCTTTAGAAACTAGAGAAGGGAAGATGACAGGTCTCCCATTTTCAGGGTTGTCTTTCACTTTTTTAAGTTTGGCTATTATTATGTTAGGCCACTGGTCACTAACCAGGGGCACATGTGCCCCCCCCCCCCAAGGAGCATCTAATAATGTTTGGAGATACTTTTCTTCGTTGTCGTAACTTAGGGGTGGGGTGATATGCTACTGGCATTTGGTAGGTAGACACCAGGGCTTCTGGTAAACATCCTACAATGCATAGGAAAGTCCCCTATGACAGACTTAATTGGCCCAAAATGTCAACAGCAAGACCAAGGTTGAAAAACCCTGTGTTAGACTAGTAAGTCTTCCAGTGACTCCCTAATTCTTCATTAAAGCACACTCAAATGGGTATATAAGAATATCTGGGCAAGAGACCCCTCCAGTAGAATGGTAATGCACCAATCATGGGGGCAGAATACCCGTATCATCCAGCTGATCCCCCATCTTCCTCTGTCAGTTGGGAATCCCACCACCCATGTCCCAGGGTGCACGGGAAGCTTCAACACCAAAATTTAAGAGAATAGGTTTTGTAAACAATGAAGCACCATGCTCATGTGAAAGGCATTATCATTCTAGGATACTAATTGTCACACATAGTTTCAAGAAATCTCTGCCCAGCACACTCCCACTGCCCTGAATCACATGTTGCCTACTACAGATGCTAACTCGGCAGTGATTTTTACTAATACTGAGACCAGAAAACAAAGAGTGCTTTTTTAATACTCTATCTTCCTTGGCCTAAATCATGAGTCAGCAGAACTTAGTGATCAAATGACAAAACCTGGAATCAGACTCCTAAGAAAGAATCCCAGCTCTACCTCTTACTAGCTGAGTGACCATGGAAAGAGACAGGGCTTCTCTGTGCCTCAGTTTCCTCATCTGTCTATCCAAACCAGAACATTTCGGAGTGAATAATTTATCATCTGAACCAAGACATTTGAAAGTAAAAGAGGGTACTGCCAATGTTAATAGTAGGACAATAGGGATACACCAGAAGGATCCCCAGGCAAACAGAGGATATGAGGTCACTATAAAGAAAAGGATAAAAACAGTGCCCACCTCACAGGCTTTTTGTGATGAGTAAACCAGATAAAAGAGGTTAAACACACAGTACACACCATTAAATGCTAGCTATGATTTGTGTCCTTTCTCCTTCCATTCATTCAGGAAGCCTTCAGTGCCCAGGCATGACTCCGGGTGCCAAGAAAGTAACATTAAGTCAGATATACCCAATCCCCTGTCATAGCAGAGTTTCTCCTCTTGTTCTACAGAGTGTTCAATTTCCAAGACTTCTCTCACACATACACAGTCACAACACACACAGAATTAAACACAAACCAACAAGTCAGTATTACAGGTCAAGGACACCCAGGAAACTCATAGCAAATGTCTAACAGAAGTCTGCTTTGCAAAAATGAACAATGAATATAAAAGCCTATCTAATAGACAAAGGCAAAAGGATTTATTACTATCCCAAAGTCTCTGATTCAGGAAAGCTATTTCAGTTTGACTAAAAGTCAGCTATAAATGGGCCTCATAAAATTTATTTTATTATATTATTATTATTTTTTTGAGACAGAGTCTTACTACATCACCCTCGGTATGAGGCTGTGGAGTCACAGTTCACAGCAACCTCCAACTCTTGGGCTTAAGCCAGTAGTTCTTAACCTTCCTAGTGCTGTGACCCTTTGATATAGTTCCTCATGTTTGGTGACCCCCAACCACAAAATTATTTTCATTGCAAAAATAATTTTATGGTTGGGGGTGACCACAACATGAGAAACTGTATTAAAGGGTTGCAGCATTAAGAAGGTTGAGAACCACTAGCTTAAGCGATTCTCTTGCCTCAGCCTCCCAAGTAGCTGGGACAACAGGCACTCACCACAATGCCCAGCTATTTTTGGTTGTAGTTGTCATTGTTGTTTAGCAGGCCTTGGCCGGATATGAATCTGCCAACTCCAATGTATGTGGCTGGTGCCCTAGCCACTGAGCCACAGGTGCTGAGTCATAAAGTTTTATTAATTAATGCCCTTTGTAACTTAGCACTTGATATTTAAAAGCACATTATGGTATTAGCCCCCTTTCATTTCTACACACACCCCATCACAATGAATTACATACAGGGGTCCACCAAGATAGCCTTACAGAACCCATACATTATGAAAGCAGTTACTCTAGCTTGCATTTGCATGGAGATTCATATATATATATATATATATATATATTTTTTTTTTTTTTTTTTTGAGACAGAGCCTCAAGCTGTCACCCTTGGTAGAGTGCCATAGCATCACAGCTCACAGCAACCTCCAACTCCTGGGCTCAAGCGATTCTCCTGCCTCCACCTTCCATGTAGCTGAGACTACAGGTGCCCCACCACAACACCCAGCTATTTTTTGGTTGCAACCATCATTGTTGTTTGGCAGGCCCAGGATGGATTCAAACCCTCCAGCTCAGGTGTATGTGGCTGGTGCCTTAGCCTCTTGAGCCACAGGAGCCAAGCCTCATATACATACATACATATATATATATATATATATATATATTTTTTTTTTTTAAATAAGAAATAAGCATTTTAAGGCCAGGTGTGGTTGCTCACATCACTCTGGGAGGCTGAGGAGAGTGGATTATTTGAGCTCAGGAGTTCAAGACCAGCCTTAGCAAAAACAAGACCCCATCTCTACTAAAAACAGAAAAGTTAGCCGGGCATTGCAGTGGGCTACTTGGGAGGCTAAGGCAAGAGGATCACTTGAGTCCTAGAGTCTGAGGTTGCTGTGAGGTATGACACCACAGCACTCTAACCCAGGGTGACAAAGTGAGATTCTGTCAAAGAAAGAAAGAAAGAAAGGAAAGAAAGGAAAGAAAGAAAGAAAGAAAGAAAGAAAGAAAGAAAGAAAGAAAGAAAGAAAGAAAGAAAGAAAGAAGCATTTTAGTTCACTATGCCAAAAGAATCATCTCTAAAAGTTAATACATAACCTGAGAGGTAGGTATTCCTTCTATCACAAAGATGTCCATTAAGCTCTCTAGGGCAATGATTTTCAACCAGTGTGCCCTGAGAGGATTTTACATGTGCCATAAAAATTATTAAAGATTAAATTATTTTCGAAAGTACTTCAAAGCACAGTTAAGTATATTCTTTTCTTTTCACTCTTTTTTTGATCAACATAATTTAAGTGTGCCATAGAAGTTTAACTATAAGTTCAAGTGTGCTGTGACATAAAAAAGGTTGAAAAACACTGCTCTAGGGGCTTGGAACTCAAATCACAAATTCTTTTTCTTTTTGCCCCTGCTCTCAATTTTGGTAAAATTGGCCTTGATGACTGTGACCACAAATTCTTGCATCCAAACATTTCCATACTCAGCTGTGGGGCCTTGCCCTTGCCTCCTCCTCCTCCTTATTCACATCTCACCAGGCACATCCTCAGTCAGCCCTCCTTTTGTGCCAATTTTTCATGGCTGTTAGGAAAGCCACATTCCACCCCTTCAGCAGTTGTCAGATCTCAAACACCAGTCAGGCTGCAACACTGGGAAAACCGAACACAGACCTCCAAAAAGAGAGAGTCTGTTGAGTAAGCTGCATGTGCATAATTCAGAACAAACTGAGGCACTCCTAGTTTCTGTTGCACCCCATGCCTCAGTCTTGATTCAAAGCAGCTTAAATCAATGGTGTATGTTTTGATCTGGTGCTGGCTCCACCAACGTGCTCAGTGTGTGAAAATTCAACAGCTGGCCCGTCATGTGCATTTTATGTATGTTCATTTTATGCATGTATGTTACACCACCGTAAAAACCTCTTCCAGTAGCTTACACTATGTCACCCTCCACATAAAGTAAGCACAATTTACACAGCACCTACACTACTGTTCTCAAGCTGGGTTGCCACCAATCAGGGGGCATTTGAAGGCCCTGATCGGCATTCGTTAAATGGGTTGGAGAATACAAGAGGTCGTCAAAACAGTAAAGGCAACTACAGTTTCAGTAAATGCTTCAGTTATATGTATGTGTACAAATACTTACCTGTGAACTGGGCAGCCAGATTTAACTGCAGGACTTGGTCAAAAAAAGCCTGAGGGAAACTGAGTACACCAATAAACAATAGACAGATTTGGGAGTCTGACAGACCTGGGTTCTGATCCTGACTGATTACAACCTACATCAGAAGTCCTCAAACTTTTTAAACAGGGGGCCAGTTCACTGTCCCTCAGACCGTTGGAGGGCCGGGCTGCGGGCCCCAGGATGAGTTGGCTGCTAAGCAGGACAGGTGGCAGTGGCAAAAACACCCAGCAGGCCAGATAAATGTCCTAGGCATGCTGCATGTGACCCACAAGCCGGAGTTTGAGGACGCCTGACCTACATACTCAGGAAAAAGTCACATAACCTCAGTGAGCCTCCATTTTGCCACCTTTAAAATGGGGGGTAATACTATTTACTCCCCAGAATTGATGTAAGGTATCAGTGAGCTGGCAAACAGACTACCAGAGAGCGCTGCTTTGAGGCTATCCCCACCCCTGCAGCCATTTATGTGGTGTCCTGGACCAGCCTCTTTACCTGTAAGAAGAAAATTTCAAGGAAATACACAAAGAAGGGCAGAGCCAAGGCTGAGCCCCATCACATAAGCTCATCGAGGCTCCAGGGAGAACAAACCACTAACATTTGAAAGCAGTGGGGCAGGATAAAGCTAATGCCCTAGTATATTTGGTGATAAGTCAACCAGCTTTGGATTCTGACCAAACGGAAAACCACTTTCCAAGATAATAAGGGCTTTCCCATTATTCTTGGCAGGACTTGGAGAAAAGCAGAAAGGGAAGAAGGCCTCAGTAAAGAAATAAAATACTTGCTTTAAGCAAATCACTTTGAAAACAAGTGATTTTCATTCTGAGAACAAAAATGATGCTTGAAACAGTGAAAGGGTTAATCTAGATACCAGCCAGGTGTTGGCCTGGGGTCTAGAGTGCTCCCAGAATGCCAAAGCAATAAGGGATGCAGATGGGGGTAGGGGTGGGGAGGCTGGCACAGAAAAGATGGGCCTGTCTCTATTAGCTTGCAGTCACAAACTACTTAAAAGTCATTCAGGCCAGGTGCGGTGGCTCACACCTGTAATCCTAGCACTTTGGGAGGCCAAGGTGGTTGGATTGCCTGAGCTCACGAGTTTGAGACCAGCCTAAGTCAGAGCAAGACCTCATCTCTAAAAAAATAGCCAGGTGTTGTGGCAGGCGCCTGTAGTCTCAGCTACTTGGGAGGCTAAGGCAAGAGAATTGCATAAGCCCAAGAGTTTGAGGTTGCTGTGAGCTGTAACGCCATGGCACTCTACCAAGGGCAACAAAGTGAGACTTGGTCTCAAAAAAACCCAAAAAACTTCAAACTAAAACAACTAAATACAAAATTAAATAAAAATAAAAATATAGGGCAGTGCCTGTGGCTCAAAGGAGTAGGGCACCAGCCCCAATATGCCGGAGGTGGGAGGTTCAAACCCAACCCCGGCCAAAAACTGCAAAATAAATACATAAATAAATAAAAACATATATATTTTTAAAAGTCATTCACTAATTATCCAAAGCAAGTAATCATTCAACCAATATTTGTTGAACATCTATAACTGAGTTAAGGACTGGAGATACAGTGAGGATAAGACAGATAAGACTTCTGTCCTCACGGAGCTGAAGTTCCAGTAGAGGAGAGAGCAAGTGCCAAGTAAACCACTAAATGAAGAAAATATTCATAGGCTGCGATATAAGTACTGTGAAAGAAATACGGTGATGTGATGGGAAGGAAGAGAGGACGCTCGAATGGAGGAAGTCCTCTTAGACAAGATGGCGTAAGAATGCCTGAAAGAGGAGAAAAAGCCAGCCAAGCAGGGAGTCAAGGAAAGAACAGTCATGGGGCAAGAATGGGTCAGGTGGGAAGTTGGTGTGGTGGATGATAGTGGCCAAGCAGAAAGGTGATCCCAATGAGGCTGAAAAGGTAGGCAAAAGCCAGACCTGCCAAGGCTCAGCTGGCCGTGAAAAATAAAGTGGATTTCAATAAAGAGCAGCAGAGAATTACTGAAGGCTGGTACATTGTGATACATTACTTTGACGCTGGTGAACATAAAAGGTACTCTTAACTCATCAGACACAAAACAAAATGTCCAGCTGATGTGTTGTTTCCAAATCAATGATAAAAATTGGCACTGTTAGAACTCACTGATATGCAATTATTGAAGGGTCCTGCCAGCTAAAGACAAACAACGTCAGCCTACTGATGAGATGAAATACAAGGAATTCAATAGAGATGGGGTGGGAGAACTTGTGACTGGCCAGGAAACGTTATCATTAGCAATTAATTTACAGCCAATACAGAGGGTGCCAAAAAATGTATACATGTTTTAACAAAGGAAAAAACTGTCTTAAGGTTGTAATATTCAAGTCACAGTCGACTTCTACAATTATAAGAAGTACTCAAATGTGACTTGAATTCATCTTTTATCAGTATGTATTGAGTATTACAATTTTAATACAATCTTTTCCTTTCTTAAAATACGTATACATTTTTGGGCGCCCTCTGTATAAAGTACACAGTACAGTTAACAAGTCAGGCTCTAGAAAGGGCCCTAAACACACACACACAGTGGAAAGGCAACTGGGGCACATTGACTGATCAATGTGCATGGTGGCTGCCTAAACTCATGAGCAGGTTAACTGAAACATGATGGAAAGGGACCATGATGGTGCCCTGCGCGTACTTCTGAAACAGAAATCAGGTGAACTGCTGAGCTGTTTTCTTCAAGGCTTATCGTTATCTTTTCCTTCTCCCTCACTCTGGCTGAATGTAGATATTCAGAACTGGGAAACTCAAAGCTAAGCCTAAAATGGCTCTTCCGAATTCTTACTCTCCCTTAGGGATGCATCAGGAACAATTCAGCCTCCTGACTTGGGTCCCCAGTCTCCACCATCAACTTAAATGTATCTATGAGACATAAACATGACCCACTCACACCCTCTCCTCAGGACCTCTCCCCTGGCTATGACTAAAAGGGCAACCTGGAGCTAACGACTCAAGCAAGGCCAACTGGCTGACCCCAAGACACTGACCAAGAGAATATGGTGGCCACAAATGCCACCCTGATATAAGCCAGGATAGCAACACTGATTGGGCCTCACCGGGCCCGGCACACTGCTTACAGTTATCATATAATGTGCCACAAAATAAGAAGGACTGTGGGGTAAGGAGGGCAAGTAGATACCAGGTTTTTTCACAGGCATTACTTCCAACAATCCACACTCCTGTGAAGTGTATGACCCAAGATGTTCAGATGAGAAAAAAAAGACTTGGAGAGATTTTTGTTAGTGGCCCAAAGCTACACGGTTAGCTGAGTGGGGACTTTAACCTTGCCTGCTACCTCAGTTGGCATCTAGCAACAGGACGGCCCTCTTAACAGCCCCCAAGCTGACTTTCTAACCCCCCTTCCATTACATTCTTACCTCTTCCTCCTTATTGCCTCCCACCACAAGAAAGCTAGATTCCTCACTTTGCTTCATCCAGGACTCCCAAATCTGCCAGCTACCTCAGAAACATTACCTGCTCCTGAGCCCTGATAGGGACGCCTCCCTGCTGAGACAAGCACCTGCCTGCCAGGGGGGTTGGCTGAATGGGGCTGTCTCTGTACAGTGTCCCCTGGAGAAAACTCATCTGCCTGTTAACCATGGTCAGAGAAGAAAGGAGCCACCAAACCAGATGATGGGGCTGTTTAAAATCTTTGTATATGCCGCCACAAAAGGGACTGGGCCAAAAAAAAAAAAAAAATCCACTTCTGTCACAGAGGAGGCCTGAAGGAAATTCTCTTTTGCCACAAACAAGAAAACTGAGATCTGGGTCCAAGTGGAAAACGGGTTGGTCACCATCTTGGAAGGACGGATCTGGGACCTAATTCCCCATCATGCTCCCTCCTGGCCTACAAAGTAGTCAGGCAACAGGCTACAAAAGATGCAGACACAACAACAACCAAAACAGATGTATGGCCTACTTACACTCTCAGACAAGTCTGTGGAACTCGGGGCGTTAGCTGCTGAAAGCTCCATTCTGTGGAGTATGAAATGGTGATTTCTGGCTGACTGTGTCTGAACTCTGGGCAGGAGTGAGTTCCGTGCTCTGCGAGAACTGCAAGTCTCTCTGATTCACTTGGCAGCAGAATTATTCTAAGCATCCTGTCCCCTCCCACTACACATTCACACTGGTAGGTTTTTTTTTTTTAATTCTTTGCACTATTTCTGTCACAAATCAAGTGAAACTCATTTTTCAAAACTAATCCAATCTCTAGCACTCAAGAGTGTAGAACCTTTACAACCAAAGAGAAGGAAGAGTCACCTAATTAGGAAGAAGTTATAATTAACATCAGAGAGAAAAGAGTTGGAGAACCGCAGAGTCTGCAGTAACAGCAAAATGGAGATTATTTGAGACAGCTGAAACACTCCACCCAGGCCTCCAGAAGGGGACATGCACGGGAAACAAAGGGCATATGGTGTTTGCTTTCTTCAACATCCGTTCTCACCATTAAGAGCTACACCAGCAAAGTTCATTACTTAACATGTGGACAAACCTCACCCTGAAATAGACTCTAAAACATGGCTTGTAATCAAATAAATTACTTTGCAAAGCAGAGGCCTACCTTGATTTTCTTGTTACATATAAAGCAAAATTTAATAAAGTCCTAATAACTGGCAGAATGTCTATTTGGCTTAGTGAAACATGAATTATACTCCAAAGTCAATTTTTGTTAATTTCAAGTTTATATAGTAACTCAAATACTGACATTCAAAATATGATTTTATCCCCTAAGGAACAATTCCAATAGGCTAACTTACTAACTACATAAAGTTTTCTACTATATTTAAATATTTCTATCCTAAAGCAAACAGGTTTTTCTAAAGCTACTTTATTTATTTCCCAGATGTCAATGTTACCACCGTTCCCAATGCTGCTCACACCACAAAACTGTCCAAAGTTCAACCAGTGCAATCCTTAAGCAAATTATAAGAAACTCCTGAATTAGTGATATCTCCCTTGATGATACTTTGAGACATAAATCTAGGGTCAGCTTCAAAAAAGCTCACATATTATTACTCCTAAGCTTGTCAAGATCACTGATCACATCCACTATCACCCAGCCAGGATGAACTGGGATTGGTCTACCTGCCCATACATAACAAGTTCAAAGTTGGAGGATCACTGGCCTGCATTTAACATTTACAAGACCCCCAAAGGAAAGAAAATGAGGGCCAAAGAATCTAATGTGGTTGGTCAGTAACCCTCAGTGGGCCCTGTTGGTTGTCTTCTCAGCACAGCCGACTTCCTTCCTCCTTCCCTAGCAGAGCCGCCTACAATTGGTCACAGGTGCCCACCATTCCCCAAGGAGCCCATGACCAGCCCCAGAGGGGCATTCTAATTAATTCTAAGCCAATCACTGTTCCAGATGGGCAATAGGTACTAAGGTCACCTACTCAGGCTGCAGGAAAGGACTTCTCCTACATACAGGCTGTGAACAAGGAAGCAAAGGGCCCCAGTGCTAATGGATGCCCTCCTACAACCATCTGCTGACCACAGGGAAGCCAGGCCTTGAGTAAAGTTACTGCCAGAAGGACACCATGGAGGACAGACAATGAGAACATGGGTTTCTGATATCACATTGAGCAGCTGATCACACTGTCCCAAGGTCCATCACACCTGTAGTCTCCCAATTGTGTGAGATAACAAACATTTGTGTTTAAGACAGCCCTAGACAGGTTTCTATTTCTTGCCATCTAAAGCATGCTGACAGGGACAGGCTAAGCAGCAGATTGGTGGCCAAGAGACTCCTTAAAGTCACTGATACACTTGCAAAATATACTCCCTTTGTATTAAAGAGGAAGAAGTTACAAAGCTGATTGGTTGCGTAGGACTGGTCATGGAAATGTGGAGTGACTGCAAAGGGGCATGAGAATTAGATGGCTGATGGTCACACAACTCTGTAAATATACTGAAAACCATTGAGTGGGACACTTTATTATTTATTTATTTATTTTTTGGCCAGGGCTTGGTTTAAACCTGCCACCTCCAGCATATGGGGCCTGCGCCCTACCCTTTTGAGCCAGAGGTGCTGCCCTGAGGGGAACACTTTAAAAAGGTGAGTTTCATGGTATGTAAATTAGATCTCAATAAAGCTGTTTTTAAAAAGCTTCCTGGAAGCAGGCACCCATTCAGGAGAGGTCACAGGTTGAAGAAATTTTTCCTCCATCTGTATCTGAGGGTGACATACCCTCAATAGAAACCCTGCCTGCAGTGGTCCCCAATTACCCCTAGAATCCAAGTACTTTACAAGGACCCACAAGATCCCTCTCACCTCCTGACTTCATTTGCCCTCCCTTCCCATTTTACTCCCTGGCAAGGCTTATTTTCAGGTACTCAAAACTGTTTCTCTCCCGCAGGGCTGTCCTCACTCACTCCAGCCCACCCTCTTAAGGAGATAGGGTTCCTTCCTATTCTGCTCCAGACTCACAGGTGCCCCTCCCCCCTTGGTGTCCCCTTAGCATAGTGGGCACATAGCTCAATAGGTTGAAAAGTGTGTTTCTAGGTCAGTCTCCCTCCCCTCAGGGTCTCCCCCAGGGCCTAGAACAGCACTCAGGACATAGCAGACACTCAAGAATGTCCACTAGATCTGGCTGAGCTTTATCTTTCAGGGAAGGCAACAAGTTGTGTCAATTGCATCATCAAAGCTGGAGATTTGAGAGCCAGAGGCAGGTGCCAGGTGTCCCTCTCACCCATTCCCACTTTCCTATATTGACTTCAGGCTCAGCACAGGTCACAAGCAGCAGCCTGCACAGTCTGCTCCAGCAGCACCCATGCGGCACAAGAAACCCTTTATTGAGACCACACTTAGCACTTTGGCTTCTCTGCTCACAACCTCCCTGCTGCAGAAGTTCACGGTGACAATGCACAAAGTCTCCTGCTGGATAAGCTCCTGAAAAGGAGAGGGACGGTCTAACTTTTTTTTGATTGTGGAGTTTCCTCTATTTTTTAAAGCTTAGACAAGGTAAGGAGTTGGGGTAAGAAAAGTCACAAAATGCTACACTGGGAAACACTTGGTTTTCAAGAAAGATGCAAGTTAAAATACAGACAAGAACTTGAGAGCAAATGCTGGGAAGATTAGTCCCCACAGGGTGTCTTATCTTCCACTTGACCTCAGGGGAAAAGGCTAAATAGGAAGATTTATGAAATGTTCAAAAGATATTTGCTGGGAAGTTCAATACCAAAAAAAAACCAAAAATATATTGTGAAAGGGGTGGCCTGCAAAACCCCACCATGGAATCCGCTTCTTCGCAACAAAGACGTCATGAAGCCCTCCTTTTTAGCTTGTCCTGGCTCTCTACACACCACTAGAAATGAAACCCCAAACCCAGGAGCATAGAAAAGAGCTGAAATAACAGTTTAAGTATTCATGATGGTAATTTCAACTTCTACTCATAATCATGACTTCTCTTTTCCATATTTGGGCCCTGGCTTCCCTGGACACACTCTGCAAGCCTTCACAGACATTATCTAATGCTAGGCAGGTCAGCAAGCTAACCATTAAGTACTCTTTTTTTCCTCCATGCTCTCTGATTTAAGCCAGTCTGGATGTAATCTTAAAGACTTGGCCAATTCCCTTCCAAGGGGCGTGGCTGTTAAGATTTCTCCTGTAGTTTAGGTCAAAGAGGAAGCTCTTGGGGTATCAGAAAGTCTGTCTTTAAACATCTCAGTCTGATTCCAACAGTGAAGTTTTCAAAGCAGTCATTACTCCCCCACTGCCAGTAAACAAAGCTGGCAGATTTATTTCAGTAGGTCTTTTTCCAAATACTCGCTGGCCTCACCCCCAGAGGGTCTGTCTGTCATAGCCCTGAGAAACTATGCTGTTTAAACTCCCCCATGTGACTTAGGTGATCTACATAGCTCTAAGATAGAGGGCTGAGCCTAAGATTTCTAAAGGGTTAGAAATCTTTGCTACTAAAAGTAGCATCCCCTTGGAGTTTCTTAGAACTACAGAATCTCAGCTTCCCTCCCACCTGCCACCAAAATCTGCCTTCTAAAGAATCTTCAGGAGGCGAGCACCTTAGAGTTGGGGAAGCCTGGGCTACACCATCTACTGGCTTCAGAATCTTCTAGGGTTTTTGTTTGTTTGTCCTTCACAAGTAGGAGGGCACAATCAAAACTCACATTCCACAGTTTTTTTCCAGGATCTTATTGACCAATGGGTGACATCCTGCTCTCTCACTATCCTCCCAGAAAATATGACTAGTCATATTAAATGTAAAAAGATTCAAAAACTAGACGCAGCCTGTTTTTTAAATTAAAGCAATACATTTTTCCATTTATGCTGGCAGCATCACCACTTGCATTACTGCACATGTTTAAAGCTACCAGTCACGTTCAACTAGATTGCAGCAGAACCTGCAAAATCTTTTAGCATTAAAGGACTTTACATGGAACCAAAACATGCCAGGATAAATAATTCTTGGAACTAATGAGAGCTACTAAATTGCCTTCTTTCTTAAAAATCAATATACTTGAAGAAAATTTTTAAAAATGTGTATGCTTATTTCCCTTCTTCAAATAATATCATAAGGCACTCACAGGAAGTTGTGGTTTCAATTGAGACGTGGCTGCCTTTTTTTTTTTCTAAATCTCATGATACCCTATCACAGACCTCAGTCAATATTCCCAGCAGGTTCTTAGAATCTGACAGACTTGGGTACCCCTTCATACTAATTACCTTCTTGTTTGAGGTTTGTTAGCACAGCCAAAGTCAGCGAGACAATGCTGTACCATAGTACAAACAGGAGTCAGAAAGCACAGACTCTGAAGCTAAACCACACACAAGCTCGAACGCTGATCTGGCATTTACAATATTTGCTCCCCTAGGCAAGTTACTTAACTTCTCTGGTCCATGGGAAGTGCTGTAAAGTTTGCAGTTTTCTCATAGGACATAGTCCCATGACTATTACAGATAAAAGAACTATGCACACAGTGGGTGCTCTCAGTTATTACTAGTGGTTGGAGAATACTCTATCTACATTGTATTTCTGTCAATGAAAATATCATTACCAATACCAGGAACCTTTTGGTATGTCAAGAAAGGTGCTTGTGAGAAAATTTCTTCTTCCCCTGATGGTGAAAAAAAAAAAGGATACAATCACCCTCTTTATCCAACATCCAACATAACAATCTGCTTCTCCAATTATATACTTACTATGCTTTATTTATATTATGCCTTGTTTCTTCTCAAAAAATAAGCATTACTATAGAAAAAGTATGAAAAGCCTTTGAGCAGGTGAAAAATGCAGTCTACAAAACAGTAGACTGGTACCAATTATTTAAGTTTCTGAGATCACAAAAACTAATTTCCAGAAAATTCCAGGTAGGAAAGTGTCATATAACACTGCCTTCATAATATTAATACTGTATGGTAACATTCATAGTAGTAAGACAGCAGAGGAAACTGGGATGTTGCAACTATTTGAAATACCCATTTTTCATCTGTTTTGAAGCACTCATGACAAATGAACAAATGATACCTTGTTCAACATGTACTTATCAAATCCTTAGTTTCACAGCCAATGCTTTAATATATAAACCAAAAGAATTCAACAGCTACATTCAGTTTTCTTTTCTTTTTTTTTTTCCTAAGAGGCTCTACTTTTAACCATCCTTCTAATTAGTTCTCACAATACAATCATGGGAAGTCAGGCTGCAAGAGTTCAAATAAAAGGGTTGACCCTTAATAGTCCTGCATTTATATCAAATCAGGTAACCTCTCTGGGCTTCAGTTTTTCCATCTATAATAAAGGAATAATCGCCACCTGGGATAAAGGCTGGAGTGGGGTAAGGAGTAGCTGGGTGAATGTACATTATTTACAGTTACAAAGAGAAACAATATAGTTTCACTGGATATATGAAATATCTACTCATAACAGCAAATTCATGTTCCTTTCATCCTATGCCAAGTCCTGAAGTGATTACAAAAAAGATATAATAGATTCTCCTTGGAAGAGGAGTAATTCTCCTTGGAAACAGGAGTAATTCCTAGGTATGTTTAAAGGAAGAGAATTACATAAGCAGGAGAGAACCCACCCACCACTTCATCCCTAGAGTAGCCATGACAGTGACAGCTGAAACTTGCTCTCACCAGCAACATGCCCAGAGCACCTTTACCTTGAAAAGCACTAATATTACACTGAGGGAATTCAGTCTTGGTTGCCCCTCACGGCTTTTGCACTCCTTCTCTGTTTGGATGGCTCTTAGTAGTGGCAAGAGCCTGCTCATCATTCATGTGTGAGCTCCAACATCACCTCCCCTGAGAGGCCTTCCCTGATGACTCCAGCTGAAATAGCCCCCACACTCCACAGGTAACTCTAGCCTTTCCCCCCCTGTATTTCTTCATTGCATGTTTCACTAACTATAATTGCCTTTTCACTTGTCTGTGGTTAAGCTCTCTGTCTGTTAGAATGTGTAAGCTAAGAGCTCACATCTTGTTAAGCACTTTCTGGAAACGGCACCTAAAGTAGCATCTGGCACCTAAAGGGCATTCAGCAGAGCTAGGTAATATGCATGTGGTTTGATAGTTCCAACAGCCATATCACATCTGCATCTGCTCCTAGTGACTTTGTCTCTTCAGACTGCTTTTATTTGTCTTTTGGTATATCTTGTAATTTTTGGTTGAAAGCCAGACATTTTGTATAGGGTAGCAGACACTGAGGTAAATGAACCCTTAGTGTGGAATTTACATTACTCTGGTCAGGAATTGGGCAGTGTTGAGGTTTGTTGTTCCTATAAACATCAGAAACTTCAAGTTCCTCTATGACCATTTTTTTGTCCCCTCTCTTGGCTTTGGGGCTTCCCTTTATGCTGATCCCCAGAGCAATCCTGGCTCTTGGAGCTCTCCGTATTGTAATCCACCATTATTATTCCTAGAGGCTTGTTAGCATGCTGATGAGGGGAGAGGGAGAAGGAAAGTTGTCCGATATACCAAGCCTCAGTCTATACAGTACATGGGCCTGTGTTTTGAGGATGAAGCTTTACAAGTGTTTCTGCCCCTCCTCCAGGGATAGAGTTCCCCTGACCCCAGCTCTCACCCCAGCTACAGCAGATATCACCAGTGTTCTGTCTACCTTCTGCCTGAGGCCCTTCTCCTTGCAGATTTAGACGTGTTATTTTAGGTGAGATAGGATGGCAGAGATGCAGGATGTGCTGAGTAGAGTTCTCTCCCCCAGCTGCAAGGGTATTTCACCAGAGTCCTCAGACCAGGTCCTCCTGCAGATTAAACCTTTTACTCCTTAAGGGAGAAGGTTCTGAGTAGATTTCTCAGTGGTTCCTGAGCCAGCACCATGAGTTTTCTCTAAATTTTCCATGATCCTCCCCATGAAAGATAAGCTGTTTCCTGGAAGAAAAGATTGCAAAGGGGTAGACCCCTCCCTGCCAACTGCTGTCCCCAGGAGCGTCACACTTTCAAGCTGGCCCACGGTGGTGGCTTCTGCCCAGTAAGCAAATGCTCCATTCTGTCCTGTATCTCAGGTCTCAGAAGTCATATCTTTCTTTCTCTCTCTGTCTCTCTCTCCCTGCCCCCAACCCCAGATTTTGAAATGGCCATTTCCTTTGCAAACCCAGTTCTCTGTTAATTTCCAGTCTGTCCACACATTTCCCTGGAAGCCTGGGAGGAACATTTTTGCAGCTCTCTACATCTCTGAGCTAAAACTAGAAGTCTACTTATTTATTTTTAAAGGATCAAAAGTATGACAAAATGGTAACATTTGACAAAACTAGGTAGTGGGTAGCTAGATGCTAGTTATATTCTCATGCTCTTGTATATTTTAATAGTTCAGTAACATTTCAAATTATAAAATCAAAGTGTAGGTGGCCATGGCAAAAAACAGTACTGTAATAACTGAAATTGGTATAAGCACTTGCTTCTTATTCAATAATTTACAGGCTCGGCGCCTGTGGCTCAAGCAGCTAAGGCGCTAGCCACATACACCTGAGCTGGCGGGTTCAAATCCAGCCCAGGCCCGCCAAACAACAATGACGGCTGCAACCAAAAAATAGCCGGGCGTTGTGGCGGGCGCCCAGCTACTTGGGAGGCAGAGGCAGGAGACTCCCTTGAGCCCAGGAGTTGGAGGTTGTTGTGAGTTGTGATGCCATGGCACTCTGCCCAGAGCAATAGCTTGAGGCTCTGTCTAAAAAAAAAAAATAATTTACAGAGATCACCTGAATTTTAAAAAACCACCAGCATTTTTGGCAACACTTCACAAACTGTTCTGAAAAAATATAAATTGCCTCAAAACACCATTAAATTTCACTATCAGAAGAAGGAAAGAGGAAACTAAAATAGAAAAATTAATGTCCTCAAAGAGAACAAATTTGTTCTAAAATGTGCATATTTATAAATCAAAGTATTTGAAAATATGTTAATCAACTCACTGTTCTTTAAATTGATATCCAACCAGCATTATTAATATTTATGGAAATAGAAAGTTATTAATGCATATGCTGGCAGACCACATGGCTCAGCCAGCAAGGGCCAGATCCCAGATTGCAGTATTTATGCAACACCTAGTAAACTACTGTCTTAAACCTTTGAATTGCCAGTCCTCCTCTTACCCACATTCCTAATTTAATATAATAGGTAACTGCCTGCAAATGAAAGCAGCAGCAACTTGGTAAGATCCACTTCTTTGAAAGAACTTTCCCTTTTTACTTAAATTATTCAATATTAGGTAGTAGCAAATAAATTATATGCTACTAAAAAAGGTGAACCACTTAATAACTCCAAAACTTCAGATTAATCTTAAGGACTTTCTTAAGGACTGCATATTAAATTCAATTAAACCAGGTGAATATTTAACATGCCCCTTCTGTGTCTGTAAGACCAATCTAGCCACTCTGGGAAGACATGGGTCACCATGAATCACCTGCCAAACCCGACCATTAGGGCAGACACAGAAATAGGTTACCAGGCAGTTCTGGAAGGATAAATGCATGCCACATTTGCACACATTTTTCATTAGCAAAAGAGAGTGACTTTTAATTGTTTTTATGCTTTAATGTTCACTTCTACATTATTAAAAGAGAAAAGGGATATAGTTAATAGTAAAGTTAATCTTCATTTGGCTTTCCTTATAATGAATAAAGACAGGACGTATGTTTGTCTGTAATGAGACTAAAATGGGCTGAATCTACCGATGATGTATCTGTGGCTTTAATTATCATGTTTAGCTCTGTGAGAGGTACCGCAGGTAGAACTGCAATCAGGGCGACCACTTAGACAGCTAGACAGCACACTTTATCCTGCCCAAGAACCATCATTTGTCAGCTGTGCTATGTCATCACAAGGGCTGTTTACAAATCAGCTACACCTCTGCATTGAACCCACCCAAAATTAGATTTCATATTCAGCTTGAGGGCTGGGGACTGTGTTTAACTTAAAGCTGGCAGCACCCTACACTTGATTGTCACCTTAAAATATCTGTTAATGCAACCCATCCGAAGTCAAGTTTTAAAATAAAAGGATGAGTTAAATTGAATAAAAAAAAAAAACACAGGCTAAAAATGGAGGAAGGTATATAGATTTTTTAACCACCACTGACAGCAGAAGCTCACACTATAATTGCATGGATTATGTGCACCAAAGACATCAGCTGTCATGTGACATTTTAAACCAAATAAAAGAGCAGTCCCTGAGAAAATGTCAATAAGCACAAGGAAGTGATTTCTCAAAATTTGAAGCCACACAAACCTGGTGTGCTCCATATTCAAAAGTCTTTCATCGTTCATCTCATTTGCCACCAGTGCCTAATGTCAAAATCATTTAACACACAATAGCTGAAACTACTTTCATAGGGCAGATGTATTTTTTTAGAGGCAGGTTGGCAATTATTCTAGTTTCAAGACTATTGAAGAAAAAAGTTGTGAACGTACTCATGATTTTGCAGCTAAGAGAAATAAAGATTGAATTGTGGAAGCGAATAAAAAAACAACCTATTGAATTGTGAATACAAGCCAGGCTGTTGAACAGCAATTACAGAATGACAGAAATAAACCTGATTCCTTTCCTATTTGTGCCCATGAAGATTCCAATATTATAGTGTAACTACAGGCTTAGCGGTCATAACTTGATAACGTTTATGGTTTTGAACAGCTGTAATGTATCTTTTGCTCATCACCTGGCAACCTATTGATTTTGGATGTTATCTCTTTACTACAAATCACATCTGGTCAAAACCAAACCCCTCTCACTGAAGCCTTCAACAGCTGGTGCCACTGCAGACAGTGAGATGCTAACCAAGTATGTCCAGCCTTGCTAAGAATAGGTTTATATTTCAATGCTTCATCAATTTCAATTGTATTTTAGTATAATGATGACTAAAATGTACATTTAATAAATATATTAAATATAATTTTAATTTTTTTTGCTTCCATGCTGTGCAAAAACAGCCCTCTTTGGCTCTAACTTGGCCCCAATTTCCCTGAGAATACCTTCTTGCACTGGCTCTCTCAGATCTTGACCATGGCCTTAATTTACAGCCAGGAAAAGTACAACCCTGAGAGCTTCAGCACAGCCACCAGTGGTGCAGCTGATTTGCAGCATCACCCCCATTGGAACTGGAGCCCACTTCAGAGTCTTTATTGGCAACCAGTGAGTTGTGGGGCCTCTTTAGGAAAAAAGTTTAGTGTAAACTAACTTTACTTAGTGGCTAGAGCCTCCCCATACCTCCTGGGAACTGAGTGTGGCCTCCAGGCTTTTAGGAAAGCAAGGTTCACACAGTTCCTCCAGCTCTGTGTCTCCATCTGGGACCACCTGCCTTTACAAACCCAGGGCCGGATGTGGTTTGCCTTGGACAACTTCTCAGCTTACAAACTGGGCGAGCCCACTTTGTTTTTCACCCTGACTCCCAGACACATGATACTATTTCTTTGTTGGTCTTCAGGAGAAAAACCTGGTGGACCCAGAGGAATTATGACAATAATAAATGAAATACTCATTCCTTCGTGGCAAGCAAAATTGACAACTAAGAGCAAAAACGCACTGACTTTGTGCACCTCATTACACAAGTAATTGTGTATACACATGTGTGGTTTTGGTGTTAGTACAGATTGTGACTACACATTAGTGAAATAGTCACATCTTCCCCTACATTCTTCCTAAAATCCCCTCAAGAATTTCTTATCTCGTCTCCCCCAGTGGCGCAAAGATGATAAAATTTACTCTTTATCTGGGGGTGGCAGGAATAGGTGGTAGGGGGATATGCTATTTCAAATCCCCTTGTGAGTTAAGAAAATAAAGTAAAACTAAGTATGTTCTGGGCAGCCCTAGAGGTATACTGCCCATAGGTCCCTTCACAAAAGAACTTATGCCTTTGGGGTATGTACATTGTGCTAGCTGAGGCCACATTATTTCCCCCTGAGCTTCCCAAGGAGCCCTTAGCTGGTCACTGACCTGGGGTTGGGGTAGGGGACTGGTAGGACTTGGTCATTTCTATTTCCTTTTTTCCAGCTTTTTGAGGTATGACTGACAAATAAAAATTATGTTTATATAAAGTGTATAGCATGATGACTTGATATATGTATACACTGTGAAACGATTACCATAATCAAGCTAATTAAGTATACTCGTCACCTCACATCATCACTTATTTGTGGTAAGAACACTGAGGATTTACTGGCTTGGCAAACTTCAAGCATACAATATGTTATTATTCACTCTAGTTGGCATGCTGTACAGTAGGTCTCCAGAACTTATTAATCTTGTAACTGCAAGCTTGTACCATTTGGCCAACATGTCCCCTTTTCTTCCATGGAACAATCTTTGTTCAGGAGCTCCTTGTTAGGTGGCTGGGACAGATCAGCAGTATCATCCCAGGCTCCCCCCACCCAGACCTTCTTTCTTACATGGTGTTATCCTCTCACCCCCATAACCCCCTGTACTCCTAACTTCATCTCAGCTCTGCACCTCAGAGAGCTCAACTGACAAACACCACCCAAGTACGGGTGCCCAGGGTCTCAGAGTAACTTCACAGTCATATTAATAGCTGGTATTTGTTGACTGATTAATACGTACCAAACACTACTCTAAATCATTCTACCTGTTCTACATCATGGGGTGACAGGTAAGGAAAGCAGCCATCCTAGCACCAGGCACAAGCTGCAGTGCCTGGTGGGCCTGGGTACAGATCCCTGATGATGGCTGAGCAGCCATGCAAATTCCTATCTCCAGCCTGGACCTGGTCCCGGCACTCCAGACCTGTATCCCTAACATGCTTCCTGGTTCTCAGCACAAAAACCTAAAAGTCAGCCAAGCACAGTGGCTCACGCCTATAATCCTGGGAGGCCGAGGCAGGTGGATCACTTGAGCTCACGAGTTCAAGATCAGCCTGAGCAAGAGCGAGACCCCTGTCTCTACTAAAAATAGTAGAGGCAAGAGGCCTCCTGAGGCAAGAGGATTGCTTGAGCCCAAGAGTTTGAGGTTGCTGTGAGCTAAGGCAAATCCTGTTGGCTCTACTTTCAAAAATATCTAAAATCTGACCATTTCCTACCACTCCCACTCCCCCCATCTACCGCTCCCACCTTTGCCCCTTGCAGCCAGAGGGAACCTATTAAAACATCTTTGGCCACATCCCTACTCTGTGAGAGCTCCCCCAATTACTTCCTATCTCAGTCAAAGTCACAAGACCTTACAGGTACCCTCCCTGATCTGGAGCCTTGTGACCGCAAACCCCTTCTCCTGCTGCTGTTCCATAGTCCTCTTTCTTCCGTGGCATACCAGTCTTTTAGTCGTTCCTCAACATACCAGGGACATTCCCTCCCCAGGGCCTGTTCCCTCTGCCTAAAAGGCCCTCTCCCCCAGATCTCCATACAGCTCTCTTATTCACTTCCTCATCTAAATGTAAACCACCTCTTCAGTGAGCCCCCCACCAGCCTCTCCCCTCCTCCATGCTTCCTTTCTCCTCCCAACTCTACCTCAATCATTGGCCCTGCCAGTCTCCAGGCCAACCACAGACAGGCTACGTGGCAATGCCTCCTTGAACGTGCTCAGGGCAGGGAACAGGGCTTCCCGGAATCCCAGGCCCAACCATCACAACACAAAAACAGATGACTGCAACACCCATGACTGTAATATATGGGAAAATGGTGTTTTCTTTTCCTTTCTAATTTAATGGAAAACAACAAGGAGAAGAGTTGAGAATCCTAAAAAAATACTAATAATGGGACTCACAACCAGAGATACAAATGGGTCTGGAATGCAGCCTGGGCTTCAGGATTTTTTAAAGATTCCTGGGTGATACTCGTGTTACCTAAGGTTAAGATCCACTGGAGATCTTTTTTGAAAATTTCTATTTTAAAATAATTATATACCCACAGGAACTTATGAAAATAGTACATAGAGTCCCATGAACCCTACACCCAGCATTCCCTAGTTATGATATATGACTAAAGTACAAAATCAAAACAAAGAAGTTGACATTGGTACAACACTGTTAATTACATCACAGACCTGCCTTAATCAGTTTTATCAGTCTTTCTATATACTGATATGTGTGTATATGTGCAACTCTATGCAATTTGATCCAATGTACAGATTTGTACAACCACCATCACAATTAACATACAAAACTGTTCCATCTCCACAAAGGAAATCCTTCATGTTATGCCTTTGTAGTTATACCAAACACCGTCCCTTGGCAACCAGTAATCTATTTTCCAAGTCTATAGTTATATCATTTTGATAATGTAATACAAATGAAGTCATGTGGTATGTAACATTTGAGATTGGCTTTAATCACAAAGCACAAAGCTCTTGAGATGCATCCAAGTTGCTTCATGTATCAACAATAAATTCTATCTTATTGCTGAGCAGTATTCCATGGTAAGGATGGACCAGAGTTTGTTTAACCATTCACTCATTGAAAGATATTCAGGATGTGTCCAATTTTCAGCTATTACAAATAAAGCTGCTATGAACATTTGTGTATACAGGTTTTTGGGTGAACATAAATTTTCAGTTCTCTGGGATGTGTGTTAAAGCATGCTACTGCCAGATTATATGGGAAATACATAATTTTTATAAGAAACTACCAAACTATTTTCCAAATTGACTAACACTGTTTCAGTCAATGGCAGGCCACATACAACAGTGGTTCCACAAGATCATAACATTGTATTTTTCTGTACCTTTTCTATGTTAAGGTATATTTAGATACACAAATACTCACCATTATGTTACAATGGCCTTCAGCATTCAGAACAGTAACATGCCATGCAGGTTTGTAGGTATGTAGTAGGCTATCCCATGTAGGTTTCTATAAGTAAACTCCATAGTGTTCACACAAGAAATCAAACAATGCAGTTCTCAGATTGTATCCCTATTGTTACGTGACACATGACTATATTTTAATTCCTTTAGAAGAGATTATAAATGGTACTTTTCTCATGCAAATGTTGAAATTGGTTTTATTTATAATAGTCAAAAATTAAAAATAACCCAAATGTTCTTCAGTAGGTGAATGGATAAACAAATCTTTTTTTTTTTGAGACAGAACCTCAAGCTGTCACCCTGGTTAGAGTGCTGTGGCCTCACAGCTCACAGCAACCTCCAATTCCTAGGCTTAAGCGATTCTCTTGCCTCAGCCTCCCAAGTAGCTGGGACCACAGGTGCCCACCACAACACCCAGCTATTTTTTGGTTGTAGTTGTCATTGTTGACTGGCAGGTCTGGGCTGGATTGGAACTCCCCATCTGTGGTGTATGTGGCTGGCTTGAGCTACAGGTGCTGAGCCTGGATAAACAAATCTTGGTATATCTATACAAAAGAAGGCTCAGCAATAAAAATAAACAAGCTACTGATATACATAACATAGATCTCAAAAAGATTATACAGAATAGAATTCAGACCATGTTTTTAATTTCAGTTTCCATATGGTCATTGCTAGCATCTAGAATTAATTTTTGTTTGTTGATCTTGTATCCTGTGACATTACTGAACTCGTTTATTAATTCTAGAAGTTGTTTTGTAAACTTTGGGGTGTTCTACATAGAGAATCATGTCATCTGCAAATAGTCTCATTCTTCCTTTCTAATACATATGCTTTTTATTTTTCTCAACCAATTGTACCAGCTAGGATTTCTGGTATTACATTAAGTAAGACTGGTGAGAGCATACATTCTTGCCTTGTTCCTTTTCTCAGGGGGAAAGCATACTCTTTCACCATTTAGTATGGTGTTAACTATAGCATTTTTCTAGATGCTCTTTGTTAAGTTGGAGGAGTTCCCTCTATTCCCAGTTTGCTGACAGTTCTGATCATGAATGGGGGTTGAATTTTGTCAAAAAAATTTTTATCCATTGATCTGATTATGTGATTTGATTTTTTTCTTCCATGGCTCATTAATATGGTAGATTACACTGACTAATTTTCAAACACTGAAATGCCTTTGCATACCTGGAATAAACCCTACTTGGTCATGGTATATAATTCTTTTTATAAGTTGCTGAATTGTTTTGCTAATACTTTATTAAGGATCTTGAGAATTTTAGTATCCACGTTCTTGAGAGATATTGCCGATAGCTTTCTTTTTAGTTTTGTCTATCTGGTTTTGGTATCAAGGTAAGAGTGGCCTCATAAAATGAATTAGTATGCATTCCCTCCTCTTCTATTTTCTGGAAAAGATTATGCAGAATTAGTGCTAATTCTTCTTTAAATGTTTTGTAGAAATCGCGAGTGAAAAACTCTGGGCATGGAGGCTTCCTTTTTGAAAACTTTTTAATTATGAATTCAATTTCTTTAATAGTTGTAGGACTATTGAGATTGTTTCATCTTAGGTAAGTTTTGGTAATTTATCAGGCTTTCAAAGAATTGGTCCATTTCATCTAAGTTGTTGAATATATGTGTAGAGATGTTTGTAGTATTCTCTTATTGACCTTTTAATAGCTACAGGATCTGTAGTGATATCACCCATTTTTTCCTAATATGATAATATCTGCTTTGCCAATCTTCTTAGAGATTTATCCATTTTATTGATCTTTAAAATAACCAGATATTTTATTGATTTTCTCTGTTGTTTTTCTATTTGCGACTTCAGTGATTACAGCTCTTTGTTATTTCCTTCTACTTGATCTGGGTTTATTTTGATTTTCTAATTTCTGGAGTTCAGATTATTAATTTGAGAACTTTCCTTAATTCTAATGTAAACATTTAGTGCAATAAATATATTTACCTCTCAGTACTGCTTTAGCTGTGTCCCACAAATTTTAATATGTTGAATGTTCATTTTTAGTTACGTTCATATTTATGTATTTTTATAATTTACCTTAGGACATCCTCTTTGACTGATGGATTATTTAGAAGTATATTATTTGATTTCTGAGTATTTGGACATTTTCCTGTTATCTTTCTGTTATTGATTTCTAGCTTAATTATAGAACACATAGGTCAAAGAACATATTCTGTATCATTTCCATGCCTTTAAATATATTGAGGTTATTTTTTTTTTTGAGACAGAGTCTCATTATGTTACCCTCGGTAAAGTGCTGTGGCGTCACAGCTCATAGCAACCTCATTCTTGGGCATAAACGATTCTCTTGCCTCAGCCTCCCAAGTAGCTGAGACTACAGGCACCCACCACAATGCCCGGCTTTTTTTTTTTTTTTTGCAGTTGTCTTTGTTGTTTAGCTGGCCCCGGGCTGGGTTCGAATCTGCCACCCTCGAGGCCTGTGATAGACGCTGTAACCACTGTGTTATAGATGCCACCTATTGAGGTTAGTTTTATGACACAGAGTATGGCCGAATTTGGTAAACATTTAATGAATACTTGCAAATAATGTATTTGATGCTGTTTCTAGTGGAATGTTCTATAAAGATCAATTAGAACCTCTTAGTTGATGATATTGTTTGGTCCTTCTATAACCTTGCTGATTTTCTATTCAAGTTCGGTCAAGTTCTGAGAGAAGAATGCTAAAAGTTCTAAATATAATTATATGTATTTGTCTATTTTCCAGTTCTATCAGTTTATGCTTCATATATTTTGCAGCTCCGTCATTTGGTGCACACACATTTAAAATTCCTATGTCTTCTTGGTGGAATGACACTCTATCATTGCGCAATCGCCTTCTTTGCCCCTGGTAATTTTCCTTGTTCTTTATCTACCTAATCTGATATTACATATAGCTGCTCTTGCTTTTTTAAAATTAATATTTGCATGGCATATCTTTTTCCACCTCTTACTTTCAATGTATCTGTATCAATATATTTGAAGTGAATTTCTTATAGACAGTATATTACTGAGTCATGTTTCTTATCTATTATCTTATCCCTGTTTTTTAATTGATGTATTCAGATCATTTACTTTTAAAATTAATTATTGACATGTTAGAGTTTAAGCCTACCATTGTATTATTTGTTTTCTGTTTGTTCACTCTGTTTTTGTTCTTCTATTTCCTTTTTCTTATCTTCCTGTGGGTTATTTGCACATTTTCTAGAATTCCATTTTGATTTATCTACAGTCATTTTTTGTATATCTCTTTGTATATTTATCTTTTAGTGGTTTTATAATATACATTCATAACTTAACACAGATATTGGTATCAATATTTTCCTAGTTCAGTAATATATAGAAATCTTAATTACATTTAGGTTCCTTTATATCCTCCCTATTTCTTAAATATAATTTTCTTATATATTACCTCTACATATGTTGAATACCACACTGGATGTATAATTTTTGCCTCAACCATCAAACATGTTTTTAAATATTAATAATATATATACTATACCTAGCCCATTAGACATATCCCCTATTTTTCACATTCACTCTTTTTTCCCTTATGAAGTTCCACGTTCCCTTCTATTACTACTTCCTTTATGTTTAGAGAACTTACTTAGCCATTATTTAAGAATAGGTCTGCTATTGATAAATTCTCTTCATTTTCTTTCATCTGCAAATGTTTTTATTTTCTCTTCATTCCTGAAGGATATTTCCACCAGATGTAGAATTCAGAGTTAACCATTACTTTCTTTCAGCCTTTGAAAATGCTGTGCACTTCCTTCTAGACTCCATGATTTCATAAGAGAAATCCACTGTCATTACAATTATTCTTCCCTATAGGTAATATCATTTCTTTCTTGCAGCTTTTATTTGCCTTTAGTTTTTAGAAGTTTGATTATGATATACTTTAGATTAGATTTCCTTGGGTTTATCCTATTTGAGTTTTGTTCAGCTTCTTAATTTTAAAAGTTTATGCATTTTGCCAAATTTTGGGGGGGGTCAGTCATTATTTCTTTTTTTTTTTAATTTTTTAAATTAGAGATAGGGTCTCACTATGTTGCTTAGTCTGGTCTCAAACTCCTGGGCTTAAGAAATCCTCTCACCTTGGCTTCTCAGAGTGCTGGGATTACAGGCATGAGCCACCATGCCCAACCTAAACATTGTTTATTCCCTTAATCTTCTCAATCTTCTCTTCTCCTTCTGGTATTCAAATGACACAAATGTTAGATTTTATGCTTTTGTTTCCATAGATCTCTAAGACTCTGTTTACTTTTTTTTCAGACTATTTTTTGTTATTCAGCTTGGATAAATTTCATTGATCCATTTTCAAGTTCACTGTTATTTTCCTCTATGATTTCTAATCTATTATTGAGCTCATCCAGTAAGCTTTTTAATTTGGCTACTTTACTTTTTGGATTTCCATTTTTTCATATCTTCTATTTATTTGCTGAGATTTTCTAATTTTTCATTTGTTTCAAAAATGTTTGATATTACTCGTTAAAGTATTTTTATTATGGCTCCCTTAAAAATCTTTGTCAGATAATTCCAAAATCTGAGTCTTCTCAGTGCTGGTTATATGGTTTGGATATTTGTTTATTTTTTTTTTTTTTTTGAGACAGAGCCTCAAGCTGTCACCCTGGGTAGAGTGCTATGGCTTCACTGCTCACAGCAACCTCCAACTCCTGGGCTCAAGCGAGTCTCCTGCCTCAGCCTCCCAAGTAGCTGGGAACACAGGCGCCCACCACAATGCCCGGCTATTTTTTGGTTGCAGTCATTATTGTCATTTGGCGGTTCCGGGCTGGATTCGAACCCGCCACCTTAGGTGTATGTGGCTGGCGCCTTAGCCGCTTGAGCCACAAGCGCCAAGCCAGGTTTGGATATTTGTCTCCTCCAAATCTCATGTTGAAATTTGATCCCCAGTATTGGAGGTGGGGCCGTGTGGGAGGTGTTTAGGTCATGGGGGTGGATCTCTCATGAATGGCTTGGTGTCCCGCCCCAATGATGAGTTCTCACTTTTTAAAGTTCACACAAGAGCCACACAAGAGCTGGTAGTTTAAAGGAACCTGGTACCACCTCCTCTCTTTCTTTGTTTCCTCTCTCACCAATGACACACCTGCTCTCCCTTTACCCACCACTTTGCTTAGAAGCCCCCCAAAGCCCTCACCAGGAGCAGATGCTAGTGCTATGCTTTTTGCAGTCTTCAGAACCACAGGACGAATAAACCTTTTCTCTTTGTAAATTACCCAGCCTCAGGTAGTCCTTTTTTCTCTTGAGACAGAGTAAGAAAAGATCTCTGGGAGATCTTTTAAAAGAAAATTATATTTAAGAAATAGGGAGGATATAAAGGAACCTAAATGTAATTAAGATTTCTATATATTACTGAACTAGAAAAATATTGATACCAATATCTGTGTTAAGTTATGAATGTATATTATAAAACCACTAAAAGATAAATATACAAGAGAGCCATGGCGTCATAGCTCACAGCAACTCCAACTCTGGCTCAAGCAATCCTCTTGCCCCAGTTTTCTATTTTTAGTAGAAACGGGGTCTCACTTTTTGCTTAGGCTGGTCTCAAACTCATGAGCTCAAGCAATCCACCACCTTGGCCTCCCAGAGTGCTAAGACTATAAGCGTGAGCCACTGTGCCCAGCCAGGTATTCCTTTATAGCAGTGCAAAATGTACTAACACAGTTGGCATTTGTTGGACTTTTCTCATTTGAATTGTGATTTTCCATGTTGTTGTTATGACAAGCGATTTTTTATTGTATCCTGGGCATTTGGGCTATGATGTTACAAGACTCTGAATCCTATTTAAATTGTATCAGGCATTCACCCTATTTAGGTTAAGCATGCAGGTCCTGGACTACTTTTGTGAGCTGCAGTTTTAATGACAGTTTAGTTTCCAGAGCCCTTGCAGTGCAATCCTAGTCTGCTTCATTTGTATTACTCAGAGGTCATTCTGAAAACCTGGGTGATGTTCCATGCTAAATTTTGTTTATTTTTTAAGGATGGGATCTCTCATTCTGTCACCAAGGCTGGAGCACAGTCCAATGGCACTATTGTAGCTCACTGCAACTTTGAAGTTCTGGGCTCATGCAATCTTCCCATTTCAGCTTCCCGAGCAGCTGGGACTATAGGCACACACTATCATGCCCAATTAATTAAAAATGTTTTTTCATGGTCGGGCATGGTGGCTCACGCCTATAATCCTAGCACTCTGGGAGACTGATGTGGGTGAACTGCTTGAGCTCAGGAGTTAGAGACCAGCCTGAGTAAGAGTAAGACCCTGTCTCTACTAAAAACACAAAATTAGCTGGGCATGGTAGTGCATACCTACAGTCCCAGCTACTTAGGAGGCTGAGGCAAGAGGATTGCTGTGCCCAGGAATTTGAGGTTGCTGTGAGCTGTGATGCCACAGCACTCTAGCCTGGGGCAAGAGACTGTGTCTCAAAAAAAATTTTTTTTTGAGATGGGGTCTCACTATGTTGCCTAGGCTGGTCTCAAATTCCCAGCCTCAAGCAATCCTCCCATCTTGGCCTCCCAAAGTACTAGTATTATAGGCATGAGCCACTGTGCCCAGCCCCATTTTAAAGTTTTCATTGTTCAACTTTTTGGTATGTTAATTCTAGTCAGATTCACATATTGGTGGATCTGAAGTTAGCCCAGGACTTTCTTTTCAGGAAGGGAAAGTGCCTTTAATGAATCCCTTTCTCCAGCTCTCTCCTCTCCAAGATCTTCCCCCATTTTTTAGTAGGTAGGATGCGGGGGAACCTCCTACCACTGCTGAGCAGGGGCCAAAGAGGTGAAACTCCATATTCCCTATTCAATCCCCACTGACAGCATACCAGCAAATGAGAGGAGAGCTGCCATGAATTATCTGGTGCCACTGAATAGGGTACAGAAGTCCAGATTCTCTAGCAGGGAAGGAGAATTTGCTACCAGGCCATTTTCTACCTGTATTTTAAGCCATATACCTAATGGTTCAAAACAATACCCATTTAGTATCTCACAGTACTGGAAGTCAAAAGTCCTGGTAGTGTCAACCAGGTTCTTTGCTCACTCAGGGTCTTGCAAGGCCAACATCAAGATGTTAATAGGCTGGACTTTTATCTGGAGGTTTGGGAAAATTATCCACTTCCAAGCTCACTTGGGTTATTGTCAGAATCCAGTACCTTGTGGCGGTAGATCTGAGGTTCCCCATTTCTTTCCTGGCTGCCAGCCAAGGTCTACTCTCTGCTCCCATAGGCTTCCCATATTCCTTCTTATATGACTCAGCCATCTCCAAAGCAGCAAGTCCTTCTCAAGCTCTAAGACTCTCTGACTTCCTTTTCTGCCACTAAACCTAGAAAGTTCTCTGCTCTTAAGGGGCTATGTAATACATTAGGTCTTCCTGGATCACCTCCCTTTTTTAAAGTCAGTTGTGCCATATAACGTAACACAATCACTGGAGTGACAGTTCAACACATTCACAGGTTGTGGGGACTTAGAAGTAGAATCTTAAGGACCATTCCTAGAAATTCTGCCCACCTCATTGCCACAAGGTAGAGGGTAGGATGGAGTAAATTATTTAGTCTAGAGGTTCTGCAATTAGAATGTATTAATTCTAATGAACTCGAATTGAGCATTGTTTACACATTACTATGTTCTTTGTATATTTGCAGTAAATATTTTTTATAATTTTCAACATGATTCTGTTTCCTTACATATTCATTTATATAGCTACTTTATTCATAAAGCTATTTTAAAAATAATATAATATCTTCAAATCTAGGTGACAGGCCTCCAATTCATGTTCTTCAGAAAAGATATTAGATTGAAAAAGATGATGCTTCCCTATCAGTACCATCGTACACAATGAATGCCCAAGCTTTCTCAAGGAGCAGAATCAGCCAAACTTTTAAAAAACATTCTAAAGGGTTTCAATCCCAACTCCAGCCCCCACCACAAAATTCTGACAATGCTATGCACCTGGATAGGGGTCAAGTTGGAGACCCACTGATATGCAGCCCTTTGTGGAAGCCATATACTTTACCAGTTTAAATACCTAGTAATGATCACAGCAACATTGTAGATGGTTTAGATTTCAATCTGCCAGAAAACTGAGGGTTAAAACACATGATCTCAAAGTTCCTTTAGAATCTAAGATTTAATAATCTTGTCATTAAGAAAATAAGATTCCAGTATGCATAATCACCACGATCAACTCAGTCAGGGTACTAAAACTCACTGAGGTCACAGCTCTCCCCGAGTCACAAGACACCCCCCCCCCTTTCTGCACTGTTAACACTTACAAAGCCTAAGAAATCTGCCAAATTATGTGGGCTCTTACTGGTAACACGTTTGTACTTAATTACTCTAGACCCTACTTGGAATAATATTTCTCATAACAGTGTCTAAAAGGTTCCAGTTGTTACTTTTAGGATTTTTTTTTAAAGAAAATTGTATATTTAAAGTTTAAAGAATAATTTGAGCTGGAATTGGTTGTTTTCAAGGGCCCCAGGGATGGGGAAAAATTGGATAGTTACACATCTGGATTATTTACAGTCAAGCTCCTTCCGAAAAGCATACACTGAAAACTCCAAAATGACAAGTTGGCTTACAAATCAATAAAATAAAATATTTTTCCTAATTGCCTTACTTTCAGAATTCATAGAAAAAACAGCATAAGGCCAAAGGTTGCACTTTCTTTTGAAATAGCGGACTTTTGAAGAAAATACTTTAAAATTCAAGAGAGAAGTTAAATGCCATGATTCTGCCTGATTGGACACCTGGGGAAGGCGTGAGGCAGCAGGTAATAATGTGGGGGAGCTTAATGGTGACAACTCTGACATCTAGATGATGCTGCGTGCTTGAGTTCAGGCCCTGGAGCAAGTCTGCCTGGATTCTAGTAATCTCTGTACTCACCAGCTTGTGTGTCTATAGCTAAGTCTGTTAACCTTAACATGCCCCAGTTACCTCTTCTAAGAAAATGAACATAATAATAACAGTGCCTGTGCCCTATGGTGATATAAGAATTTAATAAAACAAAACATACAAAGAGCTTAGCCTCCTTCCTACTTGGCATACAATAAGTGCTCAATAAATTTTGGTCATTGTACACAGACAGACACAGGCAGATTATGCAGACAATGCCAGGCAGCCAATAAGCCTTGAATGTCCATTATTACTCCAAAAAGTAACACAGCAATCAGGGACAAAAGTTAACTATAGGCGGAGCACCACGCCTGTAATCCTAGCACTCTGGGAGGCTGAGGCAAGTGGATTACTTGAGCTCAGGAGTTCAATATCAGCCTGTGCAAGAGCAAGATCCTAGTCTCTACTCAAAAAAAAAAAAAAAGAAAGAAAAACTAGGCAGGCATTGTGGTGCCCACCCAGCTACTCGGGAGGCTGAGGCGGGAAAATCACTTGAGCTCAAGAGTTTGAGGTTGCTGTGAGCTATGATGATGCCACAGCACTCTACCCAGGGTGACAGAGTGAGACTCTGTCTCAAAACAAACAAAAAAACAAGGTAAATATAGGTTGATTTAGCACGTTCTAACAGTTGCCTGATGAATATAGTCAGAACCTTCTGGAATGGCTTTATTAGTAACAACATCTTTGTAGAATATCTTCGTAGAACAATGTCTAAAGTTCACAATTCCCCAAGGCAGGTCATAGGACCTAAAACTATCATCCTATAGAAGTTATATTTGTGACAATAATCCATGCAATGTGTCTCACTTGTGCTTATACCCTCAAGCACATAGTAGACACTCAGTAAATGTTACTCAATGAGTATAGCACACCCCCCCACACCCAAGCACATCATGACTAAATGTTATGAGCAAAAAGAGGCTCTACAGACCCGGCATGGTGGCTCACACCTGTAATCCTGGCACTCTAGGAGGCTGAGGCTGGTGGATCATTTGAGCTCAGAAGTTCGAGACCAGCAGAGCAAGAGTGAGCCCCATCTCTATTAAAAATAGAAAAATTAGCCAGGTGTTGTGACAGATACCTGTAGTCCGAGCTACTCACTTGAGGGTCTGAGGCAAGAAGACTGCTCAAGATAAAGAGTTTGAGATGGCTATGAGCTAGGACACCAAGGCACTCTACCAGGGCACAGAGTGAGACTCTGTCTCAAACAAAAATAGAGGCTCTGCACATTATGAAACACACCTCGAAAAAACCCTGCTACCTTTTCAAGAGTGATAAATATCTTTTTAAAAATCATCCATATAATTCATATAATTAATATCCCTTGGGTTAAGAGTTTTGATAAAAAAATGTTTAATAAGAGACTCATGTCACGGTCTTTGAATATAGAAAAGAAACCTAAAAATCTTTACTATATGCCACTTGTTGAAGGAGATTTGTGATTCTTCATAAATCAAGAGCCCCAAAGCAACTGCAAACTTTATCTTGGAGTGGTGCAAGCATTCAAAATATAGGCCTTTTGCTTCATGGATCAAAAACATACAACCGCATTCACCAATCACTTTGCACAAATACCAAAAAAGGTTCTAAAGGTGCCAAAGAGAGGTCTACAACACCTAGCAAATGAAAGCTGAGGCCACAGGAAAGCAGGCTGTAAATGGTTACGCTCAGCATGTGCACGACATGAGACATGCAAGCTATAAGTAAACACACTTCGACCTTCAACAACAGGGTAGGCAGTTGTAAAATGAACTTTTACCTAACACATGCAAAAACAGGCAGAGAAAACAGCTCACTTCCTCACAGAGTCAGATAAATTTAAAGATCAACATGCATATTCTTTTAACCCTTATTGTAGCTTCCTGCTTTCTATATGTCTGTTTGTGAGCTACAAGTGTCAAGGGCCTGGGCCCTGTTACACTTTATCAAATGTCCCTGACCAGAGCAGAAAGACGGTGCACACCAGCCCAAGCTATAGCTTCAAGGCTTTTTCAAGTTTGTTTAGCGGGCCATGAAAAACATATTTCTGTGGATCTATGCCAGGAGAACCCAGAGAAAGGCTTATAAATCCCTTGCTTGACTGAACACTGTTGTCTGGATCTGAGGGTAGGGTTTTCAAAGGAAGGTACTGGTAATGAAATCCCACATGCAAAAATGGACCCCAAAGACAGAGTCCAGATCTGCTTGTAATAGGTGGCTGTCTTTCTGTTTTATGTGGCAGTTTGAGGTACCACAATAAGCCATCATATTTTTTAAATGACTTTAAGGATTCATCCTAGTATTTCCTATTCTTATATCCCATATTGTGTCATGGTCCATCAGAAAAAATATCTCAGACTTGGAAATTAGGCAAAAAAGATGATCATGTGGCCTTCTAATGTCATGCTAACAAATTTTCTAATAAGCCCCCCAGGAGGGTTATCTGACTCTCGGAAAATATAACTTGATTTAACTAATACTTTAGTAGGATAAAATTCAGAGGATAACATGTAGAAAAATGGTAAGACATGTTGTTCTCTTTTTTTCTTTTCTGGTAGAGATGAGAATTCCAAAGGTGTGCTAAGACATGAACCAGTTTTGAATCTAACTTAGCCATCTTATTTAAACATTCCTTTTTCCACTGAGGTGTTTTGTTTTTAATCAGTTCCTCATATCCTCATTGACTCGGCTTTGTTATTCTGCTAGTTCCCTCATTAAGTGAGCTCTACAAAACTTTGACACATGCTCTCTATTTATGAGTTTTCAACAATGTAAGAATTAGCCTTTGATAGTTCCTGAGCCCAATAATCAAGTCATCCCTGGGAAATGGAGATCTGTGCTTCAAAGGTCTCCAGTCAGACTCAGAGGGCGGCTTTGCTAAGACAACAAGATTCAGGCTGATTAGCAAAATTGGCTACTGAAGCACAAGTGAGGCTAGAGGCACAGAGGTGACATCTTCTCCCATTACATACACACACACACACACACACACACACACAGGCCACAGCTTTACACAGAGGAAAACCTACATGTTGAAAGTCAGTGAGGATAGCAATTCCACTCCTACATGCATGCATCTGTGAGAGGAATGAGTGCTCACATTCGTGAGACATACAAGAATACTCCGAGCCTTTATTCATAAAATCCCTAAACTGGAAACAACCCAAATGTCCATCAACAAGGGATTAGGTAAACAAATTATTGGTATATTCATTATAATGGGATACTATACAGCAAGAACAAAGTACCAATATACACATATGCAAAAACATTTTGTTGCATACATAGCACAAGAGGGCATATATTAATATAAAGGAGCACATACTATATGACTCCATTTATATGAAATTCCAATACAGGCAAAACTAATTTATGATTATTGATTACCCAGGGGAAGAAGAATGACTGAGAAAGGGCATAGTGGAACTTTCTGGAGGGAAAGAAATAGCATTGATCTGGATGGTGGTTATAAAGGCACGGACTTATGTAGAAACAAAAAACATCAAGCCATATACATATGACTTGTACATTTTACTCTACATAAATTTCACCTTGAATTCTTTTTAAAAGAAAAGAAAAGGGATGGGTGGAGCCCATCTCCCTAGTCTCTTGAGAGACTAGGACAGTATCGAGTTGAAGGCAGATCCTGGATCCTAACACTTTGGGGGACCATGCTCAAATGGGACACTGGGTAAAGATCTAATAAATGAATCAAGAAAATGTTTAAGGTGGGCGCTCTGACAGTGGTAACATGTACATAAAGGCACACAAATAAACAACGGGATTCCACAAGATTACCCATTTCAATCCAAGGACAATTGTTTCTTAAGCTAAATAGGACATACATAAAGCCACATTCAAAGTTGAACAGCTATGCTGAAATGATTATTATTACTTGAAGATGCACTTTCAGCTTTTAGATTCTCAATGGAGTCCTGGTTATTGTTAAACTCCACGGCATCCACCTACTGAATTTTCAATAACAGGCCTAAAACATTTCCAGTGGGTGAAGACTTGAAAATAGACTCAGCCATCTGAAAGAATAGAAGTTTCTTTTTCTGCCAAATGTGACAGCCACAAGTAGTGCAGCCCCAGCTGCTCCTGCCACATCCTTTCTGCCCCAGGTGGAGTGAGCACCTCCCAAGAGCATGACTTCCCCTCACTGGGAGCGCTCAAGCCAGCTGACAGCTGTGCAGGCAGTAGCAGGGTGACCCAGGCCCAGAGGAGACCCACTCCTCCCCCTCCCAGAGGCTAGCACAGTGGCACACTCACAATGGGGGACTGGCCACTGTGCTAAACAGTTTCCAGCAGACTCTCGTTTAATCTTCCAAGCAGCCCGGTGAGGTAGTAAATTCTCAGAGGGAAACAGATGGCACATTCTTGAATCAGGGTGATCTGAGACAGGACTGATAAAAAGATCCTTACAGAATGGGTGAGGGTAGGAAAAGCCCAGGGAAGTAGCCTAGAGTTAGAAATAAGAGGGCCCTAGAAATGGAGGTATAAGGGGAGAGGGGTGTGGAGGAAGGTGGACTTGACTAGAGTAACCACTTCTCCAGCAAGAGACCCAGCCAGCCTAAAATCTCCTGGGCAAGGAAAGAGTGGGATCAGCCCTCACTTCACTGGTCTCCCTCCCTCCCTACCATCTCCTTCTGGGGCTCCCCTAGAACCCAGAGCCCATGGAAGCCACAGGACAGGAGCCTGCTGCCATAGCGCACACTGGCCTAGCCTAAGTCAGAGTAGGTGGGGCAATAGGGAGGCTTCCTGGAAGTCAGGACACCACTTCCACTTCATAGTGAGGCGTCCTCCTTGAGTGAGGAGAAGGGTCAGGTTCTGGAGCCCATGTAGGCAATTGCAACACTGTGTTTCCTGATCTTGATTCCTTTCCACCCTCCACAGTCGCTGACAGCCCACCAGCCTAATGCCCTGAGCAAACTCTGTAGACTTTGTAAGCACCTTCCAGACTAGTCCTCTGACTCTATGGATTTGTGATTTAAAATGAGGGGACGTGGCTCAAGTGGCTAAGGCACCAGCCATATACACCTAAGGTGTCGGGTTCAAATCCAGCCCGGGCTCGGCAAACATCAATGATGGCTGCAACTGAAAAAAAAAATAGCCAGGCGTTGTGGCGGGTGCCTGTGGTCCCAGCAACTTGGGAGGTGGAGGCAGGAGACTTGCTTGAGCCCAAGAGTTGGAGGTTGCTGTGAGCTATGCCACGGCACTCTACCCAGGGGGACAGCTTGAGGCTCTGTCTCAAAAAAAAAAAAATAAGGGGACACGGTGAGGGGAGAAGAAGAGAGAGAGGAGGAGGGAAAGAGGGGAAGCATTGGTGTGCTGCTACCTAAGGGGCACAGTATAGGGGTACATGGCACACCTCCTGTGTGTGGGACACAACTACAAGAGGGACTTTACCTAACAAATGCAAACATTGTAACCTAATCACTTGTATCCTCATATTAATGTGAAATAAAAAAAATAGAAATAAATGAAATGAGGGGACACTGTCAACAGGACACATTAAAGCTATTTAAAATAGTGCCTACTCTCAAAATTGGAGCTGATACTGCAATCCTTTCTCCTTCCCAAACTCCTTCTCTCTCTTTCCCACAATCTTCCTCCCTTTCCCACAGTCCTCTTCTCTGTCCTACAATTCTCTTCTTTTTCTCACAGTCCTCCTCTATTTCCCACAATCTGCCTTTCTTTCCCATAATCCTGCTCTCTTTCCCACAGTCCTCTTTTCTTTTCCACAGAACTCCTCTCTCATTCTTTCCTCCTTCATCTTCATTCCAACCACTGTCCTCTTTACCTGGAAAAACCCTCCTTCCACATTAGAATTTGGTTCAATTTCAAGGACAATCCCAAAGTCAGAGGTTTTATTTTAAAAGGCCAAAGAATAAGGCAGTGCCTGTGGCTCAAAGGAGTAGGGCACTGGCCCCATATGCCGGAGGTGGTGGGTTCAAACCCAGCACCGGCCAAAAACTGCAAAAAAAAAGGCCAAAGAATAGGCGGCACCCGTAGCTCAGCGGGTAGGGCACCAGCCACATACACTGAGGCTGATGGGTTCAAACCCAGCCTGGGCCAGCTAAAATCAACAATGACAACTGCAACAAAAAAATAGCCAGGCATTGTGGTAGGCGCCTGTAGTCCCAGCTACTTGGGACGATAAGGCAAGAGAATCACTTAAGCTCAAGAGTTTGAGGTTGCTATGAGCTGTGACACCACAGCACTCTATTGAGGGTGACACAGAGGGGAGGGAAGGAAAAGGGAAGGGAAAGGAACCCTTAGCAGCCCCTATGTAAGCCCTTCCAACTCTTAAAATGGGAGGGAGCTGTTGGATTCAAGCACGGTCCAGGAAATAAACTCTGTGCCCTACAACTGCAGAGAGCAATGTCTATCAGCATGTCACCAACAAAACTCTCCCCAGCTTTCTGAACACCAAAAAGAGAAAAACATGTTAGCAGGATCACCCTGAGGCAACATCCTGAAGAAAGATGTAACTAGATTCTTCTTCATTTTATACGTGGAGGCGATAAAAATAAAGGGCCTACAGGTTAGAAGTCCAGATCATGTCACACATTTTTTCATCAACAACCCTTTATCATAAAACCCTCCCACCCGAACCGTGAAGAATACTCTTTTTCACCCAACAATTCAAACTATTATTTATAACTGTGCAGCAGATAATTTATTAACAAGAATGAAATATTTTTTTTGTAATTAACCCCTAGATGGCTTCTGCAAAAACATAATTTTCAGAACCTTACTGAAGAAATAGGTTTTTCTCAATGGTTTATGGACTTAAAAGGGTAAAGGAAAATAATACTGCTCCCATCAAAAAGGCAATATAAATACAAAGGTAGAAAACATAACATAGTTTCGGACAGTGCCTGTGGCTCAGTGGGTAGAGTGCCTGCCCCATACACTGAGGGTGGGGGGTTCAAACCTGGCCCTGGCCAAACTGCAACAAAAAAATAGCCAGGTGTTGTGGTGAGCGCCTGTAGTCCCAGCTACTCAGGAGCCTGAAGCAAGAGAATCGCCTAAGCCCAGGAGTCAGAGGTTGCTGTGAATTGTGACGCTATGGCACTCTACCAAGGGTGATAAAGTGAGACTCTGCCTCTACAAAAAAATAAATAAATAAAAATGACATAGTTTGGATTCTACACTCAGTTTGACTGGTACTTAAGTGGTCAAAAGAGAGTTTTAACTCCATTTTGCATGGAATGGGAAAAAAGTAAAATTCTTTTAACCTCTCAAAGCAGAAAACAAGTACATAAATTAAACATTTAACAAGCTTTATGTTTTTCAGCATTATCTAAGAAGTGATTACAGAGTTTATAAAGAGATCATTCTGGGTCTTAAAGAAGCAATTTCAAAACAGGAACCCAGATATCCAGGGCAAAGCTGTACATTCTCTTCTTGATATCATACAGGAGGTCAAGATGTCAACTTATCCCTTGAGAGACTCCCATGCAATTCATTATCAAGTGCCCCACAGCCCTTGGTCAGCACAGCCCACATAGGAGACAGGAAAAGGGTTTTGCTTTGTACTCACTCTTACAAAGTTGTCAGGGAACAAACCTCTCCTGCCGTTGACCTGTCCCTCCCACCAGCCTCCATCCTCCTTCCTGATGTTGGTGATGATCTCTCCCACGCTGATGGTCAGCTCATCGTCGTGCTGGGCCTGGTAGTCAAACTCCACTATGGCCTCCACTGGAAGGAACCAGGAAAAAAGAGCAACTCAGATCAGATGTTGGAGAAGTCTAAGGCCCATTGTCCCTAAAAGGCCAGTAAAGTCACATTAAAGGGACTTCCCCTCTATGAATATTCAAAATAACAGGGTCGGCTTGGCGCCTGTGGCTCAAGTGGCTAAGGCACCAGCCACATACACCTAAGGTGGTGGGTTCAAATCCAGCCCAGGCCCACCAAAACAACAATGATGGCTGCAACCAAAAAATAGCCAGGCGCTATGGCGGGCGCCTGTAGTCTCAGCTACTTGGGAGGCTGGGGCAGGAGACTCGCTTGAGCCCAGGAGTTGGTTGCTGTGAGCTGTGATGCTACGGCACTCTACCCAGAGGGACAGCTAGAGGCTCTGTCTCAAAAAAAAAAAAAAAATTAAAATAACAGGGTCACACATAGCAACTGATTTTGGTTAACCTGAAGCCTGCAGCACAAAAACCACATGAAATGCTTGGTCCGTGGTCAGGCACAGGCATGGTGGCCCCTAGGTCTCAGGGCCAGAAGGGGCTTCAGAGGGGAAACACCATAATAACGGTGAGGTTAATAATGTTCACCTCACCTAGACGGAGTCCAGCGTCATCTCCCTGGATACAGACAACAAACAAGAGTTTAGCTCTTGGGATCCCCGTCCCTTTCCAGTACTATGTGCTGCTAACCTTTCTGGGCCTCAGTTGTTTGAAATGTCAGTGTTAATAATTCCCACCCTTTAGAGGCAATACCCATCTTGCAATGATAACACATGTAAAGACAGCTGGTGTAGAGCACCCAATTGGACAAACCAGTGTCTCAGACTGCCTACATCAAAACCACAATTGCCTCCTCAACAGAGGAGTTCTTAGTCAGCAATACCATATTAAATTGTTTTCTCAAACTATGGTAATTTCTCATCCTTGGTAACAGGCAGGGACAACAGGGAAGAATGATGGGTCTTCTTGTTGACAAAGGACCAATGCAAATTAGCAGAGCTAATCAATCCAGAGATGAGTTTCTTATGACCACCTCAATATAAGCCAATCTCATGACTTTTTCCTTTTTTATTTGTAGCTCTATATAAAGGGATGGATGAACGAATGAATGGCAAATGAATAAATACAAGGATAACAAAATTTAGATGAGGAAACCTCAAGTGGCGAATTAACAATTCAAAAGTTGCCTGTAATCCTAGCACTCTGAGAGGCTGAGGTGGGTAGATCACCTGAGCTCAGAAGTTTGAAACCAACCTGAGCAAAGTGAGACTTTGCTCTCCTAAAAATAGAAAAACTAGCCAGGCATTATGGTGGCCACCTATAGTCTCAGCCACTCAGGAGGCTGAGGCAAGAGGATGCTTGAGCCCAAGAGTTTGAGGTTGCTGTGAGATATGATGCCATGCACTCAACCCCAGGCTGAGTGAGAATCTATCTCAAAAAAAAAATTATGATAAAATAATTAAAGAGGAAAAGTTAAATGAGCTCTACAAAGAGTGAATATACTAAAATTAACTCAAAATGGATTACAGGCCCAAACATAAGAGCTACAACTGTAAAACTGCTACAAGAATAAAAAGGAGAAAATCTTAATGACTTTGGGTTTGGCAAAAATCTCTGAAATGGGAAACAAAAAGCCCAAATGAGTAAAAAAAAAAAATACAATACAAAAAAAAATACATTGAGGTAGGTTTTTCCAGGAAAAAGGCTGGTGGGTGAGATTGCACCCATTACATGGGCTTTGCACATCTATTTGGGATAAATTCCCAAAACTCTTCCAGTTTGGAATTTTCTATCTATCCAGGCTGGGGCACTCCTTCTGTCCACTCATCATCTCCACTGAACCAGACAGTTCATAAGGACTTCTAAATGGAGTTTCCTTTCCTACATCATTCTGTCATTCCAAAATTAGTTGTCTAATTCCATTGTCATAAATCTGCCAGGGATGGAGTTGAATTGCAAACCATTCTCATCACTTACCAACAAAAAGGAGTGAGAGTATAGACAAGGCAATCTTTACAGATTTCTCCAGGTTCCTGACAAGTACACAGGCACAAACACTGATTTTCTTGTATCATGCTCTGTTCTCCAACAGGTAAAATGAGTTGTCCTAACAACCAGAACCAGGTTAATTAAAACACC
>NW_003852446.1:5227534-5241007 GCF_000181295.1 Otolemur garnettii
GCCATCATTGTTGTTTGGCGGGTCCGGGCTGGGGATTCGAACCCGCCACCTTAGGTGTACATGGCTGGCGCCTTAGCCAGTTGAGCTATAGGCGCTGAGCCAAAACACCACTTTCTTAAAGTCACCTAGATACTGATCTATTAAAGCTTTGCTATGGGAACTGAGACTACAGTAACCATTGTTCATGTGTCTCACACTTTTTTCTATACTATCCCATTTAATCCTCACAATATCATGATGCCTAGCCAGACACAGTGGCTCATGCCTATAATCCTAGCACTCTGAGAGGGAAAGGCGGGAGGATTGCTTGAGCTCATGAGTTCGAGACCAGACTGAGTGAGACCCTACCTCTACTAAAAATAGAAAAACTGAGGCAAGAGGATTGCTTGAGCCCAGGAGTTGGAGGTTGCTGTGAGCTATAACACCATGGCACCATGGTACTCTACCCAGGGCAACAGCTTGAAACTGTCTCAAAAAAAAAATATATATATATATATATATATAAAAAAATATATAAAATGATGCCCATCTTCCCAATTAAAGAACTGGCAGCTCATCACAGAAGTTAAGTTTATTTCCTGAGCCAGTATTCTCCAAAGGTGGGAGATAGGAGAAAAAATTAGAATGTCTATTTACTTTAATTTTAAAAAGAGAAAAAATTAACTTCTCTATTGTTCCAGTTACAGAAGGACGTTGGCTCCTTCATCCAGGCATCATCCTGTGTCTCTAGGTCACACAGTTAAGGGTCCTCTGAGGGCCAGGAAGCAGCCAGAGGGATGGCAGAACCAAGGAGCACTACCCGAGCAAGCACTGGCCATCAGCCTGGAGGGGTACCATGCAGTGCTATGATGCCTCCTAGCAAAGCCTCTGTATGGGTATTACTCCTTTTAATTAAAATCACTCTCACTAAAGGGATTATTAGCTGCCTGAAAAGATTTGTATAAAGAAAAGTAGGAGTTGTAAACATTACTGAACATGAAGCCAAGAAACCAAGAAGATGGTGGAGCTACCACTTCAGCTCCTGGTGGAAGCTTTTGGCAGTCACATTAGAAGGAGATCATAAGGACAAGCCAATCATATCTTACAGGGAGATCACAAAAAGAACTTCTCAATTATCAAGATAATCTGTAATACGGGTTTACTTCCACATTTGGCATAGGTGTGAGTGTCAAACCATTGGGATTGGCAAGATATTTAAAAACTATGTACCTGAATCCATGAAGAAAATGTCTTCATTTTCCACCAGTGTCTAAAGCCATACAATACTCAATCTTATGCTTTCCAAATGTTCATTAAGCTAATAATAAATGTTTAAAAGCTTCTCTGGGGTTTCCTCAATCTTTAATTAGTACAGTATCATATGCAATAAATAAACATACATGGAGATACTCTATTCTTTTCTTTTTTTTTTTTTTTTTTTTTTTTTTGAGAAAGAGTCTCACTTTGTTACCCTGGGTAGAGAGCTGTGATGTCACAGCTCACAGCAACCTCAAACTCTTGGCTTAAGCAATTCTCTTGCCTCAGCTTCCCAGGTTGGTGGGACTAGAGGTGCCCACCACAGTACCTGGCTATTTTTTTTATTGCAGTTGTCATTGTTGGTTAGCTGGCCAGGACCGGGTTCGAACCCACCAGCCTGGGTGTATATGGCCGGTGCCCTACCCACTGAGCTACGGTCACAGCCTCAATTATTTTTTAAACAAGAATCGAAAGGGCTTGGATCTCTGACCTAGGCTCCCCACGGCCAATCACCATGGAAGCTTATCACTTTTCTGACTTAGAATATAAAAACAAGGCTGGTAGGTAGAGTTGGGACATGCCTGCCAGAGAGGAGGGGAGAACAGGGATCTGGTCAAGGAATATGGTAAACCTAAACCCTATGTACTTTCCGAGACACAGGAAACTACCAACAGTCTTTCTTCTTCCTTCCTAAAGAGCAAGTTGTATTTTCTCTCTTCTCTATGTGAGCTTTACTGAAATAAACTGAGAAGAGGGCAAAAGGAATCTGGTTCAAGTAGATGTTGACCAAGGAGTAAACAGCTGCTGCCTGTCGTGACAAACTGTAGAGAAGTGCATTCTTGTTTTTCTTTGATTTCTCTCTTTCAATGAGCCCAAGGCCGTACCTTAATTGATGCCTCCCTGAGGATTGCTGGGCATTAAGGATTGGGGACTCAAAGATAAAGCATAATTGCATAATATTTGAGTCTTCCCAATATCCTATTTCACTGGTCTTTCCTGATATACCCTTTCTTCACGCATCCTCCTTGCCTTCTGGCCCCAGCAGAGTTCCCACCCACCACATCACCTCCCTGGCCCCTGCCATTGAGGGATCCCCAGATGTATCTCATCCCCACCAAGGGCTGCTAAATGCGTTTTGGGTATGGATCGTTCTTAGTTCTGTCATGGCCCCTAGAAGCTTCCACCACATACAGTCAGTGGTTGATAAAGACCTGATAAGCTTGAGAGAGGATACCAGAGAGGGGTGAGGTCTGGGACAACAGGTCTTCTCAGGGAGACCACAAGGATGCACCTGCAGGGCCCTCTTTATGGTGACTCAGCTCTTGGGAATTTATAGGCTTAACTCCCTGGAACTTGGAATTTCCAAGTTCTGTGAAATCCTGTAGTTCTGTAGGGGCTGGAGTAGCATCTCCCACTTGATTCAAACTGGCCAATGGGAAGGGTGCCTGTGGGGTGGAACTTTTTGACTGTCAATAAAAAGGGAAAGACCAAGCCAGTCCGGGAGCGCGGCCATTTGGAAATCTTCTACGCTGTAAGCTCCCGGCCGATGAATAAAGCCCTTCCTCTTATAACTATGGTGTTTGGGTGCTCTTTCTCTCCGTTGGGCCTCATCTTCCTGCAACAAGCTGACTGCTCAGGTTGAATTTTCTGATGGCAGGTGGTTCACTGCCCAACAAAGGCACTACTAAAATGGCAAGTGTCAATCACATTTTTGCAAATTGAGTCATACTCTTCAGTGCACTAAAGGAGCTTGCACTAAAGATCCTGTGGTTAATTCTTTTGTAACATGAATAATTACTTCTTGCTTTACCTTTCCTGTCAAGATGATATTTTTACATATCAGTTTTCTCTAAGTGGAGGAAACCTGTGTATGGCTTTGTTAAGAGCTCATAAATCATGAGACTATGTCTCTCTTACTCCCTTTAAGGGCCTTTTCCTGCGTCCTCTACAAGACTTTGAAAGATTGAGAACTTCATTAGCCAGTACAGTATCATGAGCCACATGTAGCTATTGAGTAATTGAAACATAGCGAATCTGAATTGGGGTGTTTCTGGAAGATGTACACCAAGTTTCAAAGACTTATTTGAAGAAAAACAGGACGTTAAAATAGCTCATTAATAATTTTTCTATAGATTGCATGTTGAAAAGATATTTTGGGTATGTTGGGTTACATAAACACATTATTCAGATTAATTTTGCCCCAGGCAAGCCTGAGCAAGAGTGAGACCCTGTCTCTAAAAATAGCTGGGCGTTGTGGCAGGCACCTGTAGTCACAGCTACTTGGGAGGCTGAGGCAAGAGAATCACTTGAGTCTAAGACTTTGAGGTTGCTGTGAGCTATGAGGCCACAGCGATCTACCAAGGGCAACAAAATGAGACTTTGTCTCAAAAAATAAACAAACTAATAAAAATAAATAAAAATAAAAATGCTATTGGCCAGGTGTGGTGGCTCACACCTGTAATCCTAACACTCTCGAAGGCCAAGGCAGGTAGATTTCTTGAGTTCAGGAATTCAAGACCAGCCTAAGCAAGGGTAAGATCCCATCTCTACCAAAAATAGAAAAACTAGCCCAGCACTGTGGTGGGCACTTGTAGTGCCAACTACTTGGGAAGCTGAGGCAAGAGGATCGCTTGAGCCCAGGAGTTTGAGGTTACTGTGAACTACGATGCCACTCTACCCAGGGTGACAGAGTAAGGCTCTGTCTCCAAAAAAAAACAAAAAAGTTATTAATGTGGCTAGCGGAATATTTAAGGTTACATGTGTGGCTTGTACTATATTTCTATTAGACAGCAATGGTTTAGGATAATACTTGGCAAACAGGTGATAAAGACCTTAGATTGTACAAACACACCAAAAAATATTCATAAGAGCCCATAACAGAAAAAGTCTGTGTTCCCCTAAACCCATTTCCGTGCCCTTAAGAAGCTATCAAAGACAAAAGACTACCTAAGATTTTTTTTTTAATGGTACCCTTTGGGAAATTACCTCCAGGCATAAGCACAAGATTAAAACATTAAGCTAAATAAAATATATCAGAGGTATAATTAAGACAACAGTAAACAAAATCCCATATTTAAAGATGCCATAAATTAAAAAACTTAAGAACTTTTTTCTGTGTCACAAAAATAACTCCCTCCAGCGCCTGCTGCACCTAGAGCCAGCCTCCACAAGTTTGCTGCTTCTACTGTCTCTGCAAAAACCAAAGGTGCAGTTAACCCGGTTACAAAAGACAGAGCCAGAGGAGATAGAGATCTGCTTAGAAATGCAAAACACTTCGTCCTCCCTATCTGCACCTTCAAACTTGCTGGAATGTCTCCTCCCTCAAAGATGAAATATTTGAGGGTGGTTTTTAACTGTCGGTTGGCTGAGCCAGATGACAAGCTGCTTCTCACAGCCAACTTCTCACGGTGGTGGCAGTGGCTTTTCTGAGGCCCCAGCTGTGACCAGGCCCCTCCCTGCCTCTGCACATTGTCCTTCTCACCAGCAAGCAGCAATTTCATGTTGACTTACCCCAAGCAGACTGCAAGCTCCATCTGGGAAAAGCCCTTATCTTTTCCAGGATTCTAAATCCCTCACCTAGCATCGTATCTGGCTGAATAAATATTTGAACAAACTAGAAAGCATGAAGGAGAATGAAAGTTTCCAATTAATTTCCTTTGTCATATACACAGTGATACATAAGTCTCAGTGCAGTAAGTTTTAATCATTTCAGAAATAAAAATGTTACATGTGTATTGCTTTTGTACTTATTTTGTGAATTATGAAGAACAAATTTTTAATTTTAATGTTTTGTTTCAGCCCTCTCATTGAAGAGAACACAGAAAATCAAAAAGGAATTTTTTTTCATTTGATCTGATCCTGCAATCTCATTACTAGGCATCTACCCAAAAGAAAAAAAAATCATTTTATCATAAAGACATTTGCACTAGGTTGTTTATTGCAGCTCAATTCACAATCGCCAAGATGTGGAAACAACCTAAGTGTCCATCGACCCATAAATGGAGTAACAAACTGTGGTATATGTATACCATAGAAAACTATTCAGACATAAAAGAAGATGGAGACTTTACATCTTTTGTGCTTACCTGGATAGAGTTGAGACATGTTCTTCTCAGTAAAATATCACAAAAATGGAAAAGCACGTGTCCAATGTACTCAAAACTAACATGAAACCAGTAGATGATCTAATATACACCCACATAAGAGAAAAAATTCAATTCAAGTTGGTGGAAAGGGGAAAGGGAGAACGAGGGAGGGGGGAGAGGGGAAGGGGAGGAGGATTGATGTGCTCCCACTTAATGGGCACAATGCAACAGTATATGGCACCTCCTGGGTGCCAGATACAACTACAATGAGGAATTCACCTAACAAATGCAAATATTGAAACCTAAGCATTTGTACCCTCATCTTAACCTGAAATTTAAAATAAATACATAAAAAGTAATTTTTTGCCAAAAAAGATTTTACCAAAAAAGATCATGAGATCATCAGTGCTGATCATCAGTGATAGAAAGAACATTAGATACCATCATGTCAATATTTTTTCTGAATTTTACAGATGAGGAACTAAGGACTAGAAGGTTCCATGTTTGAGGCTTAGAGAGATTGAGAGCTACATAAGACCAGGACTCTGCTTTCTCAAATTACAGTTTACAGGGCCAGGCGCGGTGGCTCATGCCTGTAATCCCAGCACTTGGGAAGGTGAGGCAGGTGGATTGCCTGAGCTCACAGGTTCCAAACCAGCCAGAGCCAGAGCAAAACGTTATCTCTAAAAATAGCCAGGTATTGTGGTGGGTGCCTGTAGTCCCAGCTACTTGGGAAGATAAGGCAAGAGAATCACTTAAGCCCAGGAGTTTGAGGGTGCTGTGAGCTATGACTAGGGTAACCAGAGTCTCGCTTTTGGCGGGACAGTCCCGCTTTTCAACAATTTGTCCCGTGTCCCACGGCGTTTTTAAAAAGTCCCGATTTTTGGAAAGAATGCGGAACGGGCAAGAGTACAAGAAGGGAATATACGGTTTTCGGCTGCTATGTGGCTATTTCGCCAGAATATGAGTTTTATATTATTTTTGTTAATTTTATAATGTTAAACTGTAATAATAACAAATAATTGCTAAGAAGTGATTACCGAGAACTGCTTATCAAAGTTTGCATTGTTGTCAGGCCCCTGCCCTGTCCCCTGCCCCGACCCCCGGCCAAGTTGTTCCGCCTTACCGATGTTAAAATCTGGTCACCCTAGCTATGACGCCACAGCACTAGACCAAGGGTGACAAAGTGAGATTCTTTCTCAAAAAAAAAAAAAAATTACAGTTCACAGGAGGGAAGGTAAGACCCAAAGGGGAACTTAGGGCACTATAGTTTAGACGTTTGGCCCCTCCAAATCTCATGGTGAAATCTGACACCCAGTGCTGGATGTGGGGCCCAGGGAGAGGCATTTAGATCTTGAGGGCAGGAGGGATCCCTCATGAAACCTCAGTGCCCTCCCAAAATAATGAGTGAGATCTCTGTCAGCTCTAGCTCAGCAGAGAGCGGGTGGTTTGAAGGAGTCTGGAATCTCCTCCATTTGTAGCTCCCTCCCTCACCATGTGACACACCTGCTCCCCCTACTCCTTCCACCTTGATTGGAAGTTTCAAGCTTCTGCCGTATTTGTATAATCTATGAGCCATGAGCCAAATAAACCTTTTTTCTTTATAAATTAGCCAGCTCCAGGTATTTCCTTTGCAGCATAAGGTGACCAGACGTCCCGCTTTTGGCGGGCCAGTCCCGATTTTTAACAATTTGTCCCGTGTCCTGTGGCAAGTCCCGATTTTTGGAGGTAGTCCAGGTCAAAAATGGCGGCGACTGCGTTTAGGCTTTCTGGGCTGTGGGGTCGGTCCCGCCCACAGCTGAGGCGGCCCAGGTCGAGTGGTATCCACTGGGAAGAGGGCTCAGCTCACATGTGGAGGGCCCTCACCTTCTTCGTCGCCCTTCCCGGGATGGGAGTGAGTATGCTGAATGTCTACTTGAAATCCCGCCAGGGAGAACACGAGACCTGAGTTCATCCCTTACCCCCATCTTCGCATGAGGACCAAGCCCTTTCCCTGAGGAGATGGTAACCATACTATTCCACAATCCTCACGTGAATCCGCTTCCAACTGGTTATGAAGATGAATAAAGAGAATCTAGACCACTACCCAGACATTGGGGACCACAGCATCAGTTTGGACCATTACCCTGCTCGTGGACCAGAGAAAGTGTACAGGACCTTAAGCTCACCTTCGTTTATCATATGATTACCAGTCTTCCATCCCTTCATCCCTTTACTTGTGGCAGGAGATGGCTTAAATAAATAAACTAAGATTGGTCAAAAAAAAAAAAAAAAGAAGAACACACACCTCCACACCCCCCATCGATGGTGTCCCGCTTTACCAATGTTAAAATCTGGTCACCTTATTGTAGCAACACAAAACAGACTAAAACTCAGGGAAACCTGAGACCAGTAATGGACTTTCATGCTATTGGGTTGGGGTTCTTTTATTTTTCTACATACAGCATAGTTTCTAGAATAGGCAGAAAAAGTTATACCAGACAAGAACAGATAAGGAAACTTACGTTCAAAACTAGAAAGACAGAAAATACATCAGTGGTTGCCTGGAGCTGGGGGTGGGTTCATGGGCTGACTGAAAATGGGTATGAGGAATCTTTTTTGGGCGACAGAAATATTTTAAATTTCTTTTTAAGTATTAAATTGCACACTTAAAATATATGGAAATTTATACCCCAATATAGCTTTTTAAAAGCTATATTAATTTAATTTTAAAACTAAAATTTAAAAATTTTAATTTTTTTAAAAATAAAAATTAGAAGTCTGTGTAATGTATATTTAGGAATGTATAATTATAGATATTTAGTCATCCAAGTGTTAGACCAACTGTGTTTATGCCCCCCAAGGAGAGAATACTCCCCATTCAGTGAGGGGAAACTATTTGGGGGGACTTCCCCTCTGCCATGAGATATAATCTGATGGGCCTGTCCATCAACATGTCCTGTGCTCTTCCAGCTAATGTACAGGGCACAGAACCTAACTGTGACTCACAGCAATGTGACAAAGTCTGGAGATAGCTGGAACAGATAACCCCACCAGGGTTCTCAGAAGAGGCAGAGATCCCCAGAGCTGCTTGGTTGTTATCTTCCCCAGACCTGACTCTCTAGCTTCTCCTTCTATTCCATAAAACACCCTAAAAGCCTTACGATCAATTCCTCTTCCTACCTTCGTTAAGAGAGTTGAAACGAGTTACTTGAAACTAGAGAATCCTGATAAATACACTCATGCATCAACTTTAAAAAAAGTGTACACTCTTCCCTACACATGTCTGCACAAGACCAAGCTCTCACCATCCAATGCTTTCCAATCAGTGTCCGACTGTGGGCTTTGAGGGCCTGACTTTCCCAGGTCAAAGCAGCATGTGCTGTGGGGCTCTCCAAGTACAGCAAAGCACCCCTACACACCAGCCATACTTTCCCTTTGGTGTCTTCATAAATATACCACTAAGGGGCACCAAACCAAGAAGGGGGTAATTTCTAAGGCTTGAATCTGTTAGAAAGTGAACAACAGCCTCCCCAAGGAGGACAGGCTGAGGACATGGACCCCAATGACAAAAAGTCACTGGGCCTGAACTCTCTCCCTTGGCTGGAGGCAGCACACTTTTGGCCAGATGGCATCTGGCAGGGTTCAACAATGTCTGTAGCAGACTCGGTGGCAGCTCAAAGAGTCATTGGCAGGGAAGGGGTTAAAAAAAATGAATCAAGAAAGAAAAAAAAAACATAAACCCAGCTATGCAAGAGGAAAGGAAGGCCCATCATTGGTTGCCTCAGGCCCCAATAAGGATGTTCTTGTCAGTGGCTGCTTTCTAGAATGGCCCACGAAACCTCAGCCTCTCAGACCATCTCTCCTACTTCTTGTCACCTCTAAGCATCTTTACAGAGGACTTGAGGTATAGGAGAAAGCCCCACAGGCCTGGGAGTGAATTACAGTTTAGACATTTACTAGCTGTGTGACACAGGGCAGAAGACCATGCTTCAGTCCATTTTCTTTGTTTAAAAAATCATGAGATAATGATCCATTACAAGGATGAGAAGTGATATCTAGAAACACCTGCAAACATAAGCTGCTCCAAAAATGACAGCCACTATTCTTACAGACCATTATCACATTGTGCTGGGAGGGCTTCCCAATACACACCCTCCCTTCTCACCTCCTGGCATCCCTAAAAACGCAGATCTTGCCTTCATATGGTGTCTGGCTTATAGTACGTGCTCAATAAATGTTGATGATCAAGTGCGTCCATATGACACCAGGAGTGTCCTGAGAAAGCATTAACATCAAACCACACCACAACACACACAAAAAAATGCACTTGCAAGTGTAAGCCTTGTTGTTTGACTTGATGGCTTGAGAAAGTAGAAGATCAACATGAGCAGTTGGCCACAAATAAGCATGCCCCTTCTAGTCCAAGACTCTCAAGTGCTACTGTAGTCAGCCTTGATTCCTCTCCCTCCTCTGCCATGACCAATGCTCCCAACAGCAGAAGAGCCTTCAGTTAAAGATCAGAACACCATGCAAGGCCTGGACAGAAAGTCCCCACAAAGCCTGGGGGCCTTGAGTCCCTCACAGCTTGCTTTCTGAGGCCTCTGCACTAGGGCCTGTCTTTGGAACAGAAGCTCATGGAGCAAGAACAAAGAGCTATTAAACACTTCCGAACTCAAAGTAACCCTTACAGCCTTAGAGTTCTTTTAAAAACATGCATTAGACAGACTGGATTAGATTAATTTGGCCAGAAAAAAATAAAACCTATTTTTTTTTAAGAGATGAGGGTCTCACTGTGTTGCCCAGGCCAGTCTTGAACTCCTGGCCTCATGAGATTCTCCTGTCTCAGCCTCCCAAAGTGCAGAATTATAGGCTTGAGCCACTGCACTTAGCATAGAAAAAGACTTTTAAATTGCATCTTAGAAAGCCAATTTAATAAAAGGTTAGTTTAGTCAAAATAGTTTAGCCACTTAAAGAAGATAAAATCTTTTTTAAAAATTCAGGTAGAAAAGAAAAAGAACCTGAATGCTGCTTTACATAAATATTTGACAGTAAGTAATAAAATGGCTTGAAGAGAGTAAAGATTTTCTTTTTTTTTGAGACAGAGCCTCAAGCTGTCTCCCTGGGGTAGAGTGCCATTGCATCACAGCTCACAGCAGCCTCCAACTCCTGGGCTCAAGAGAGTTCTCCTGCCTCTGCCTCCCAAGTAGCTGGGACCACAGGCACACGCCACAATGCCTGGCTATTTTTTTTTTTTTTGGTTGCAGCCATCATTGTTGTTTGGCGGGCCTGGGCTAGATTCGAACCCGCCACCTTAGGTGCATGTGGCTGGCGCCTTAGCCACTTGAGCCACAGGCGCCGAGCCAAGAGTAAAGATTTTCCTGACTCCATAACCTCGTTCTTAGCCTCAAAGGAAACCCAAAGACAGGTGCCTGATTGGGAAGTGATCCCCCTATTTTTCTCACTGACAGTATCTCAAAGGTTTTGGGCAAACCTAAATATGTAAACTTGAAAACAGAACAAGACACAGTTAAGTGTCTGCTTATACTATGTATTAATTTGCTTACAGATGATGCAAAATAAAATAATTAGAAAACCTTGCCACCTCCCCAATACCCTCTCATTTCATGGAACAATTTTTATTGGACAGACACACATGTGGATGGTTGAAACACATTTGATTATAGATAAGGTATCTAAAAGATTTGCTTAAACTATCTCATTCAAAATAAATTCACAGAGCTGTACACTACAAGATACCAAAGGACTACAATGGGAAGCAACTCTTCTTTTCTTGAGGATAGTGGAGGGACAGGAGGCTGACTTTATATTTGGACATGCAGGAAAGAAGAAAAGCAAAAGCCTTTCTGCTGATTACAGCCTAGCTAAGCTGAATCAGCACTAAGAGGCAGGGACCAAATCAAAAGGAGGGACATTAAAAGCAATTCCACAGAAAAATGTGGTCGGCACAGTGGGTGGTGGGCAAGGGCTGAGTCACCATATGGCCTTCTATTAATAAGAAATGCACTGTCTGGTAAGACAAAAAGTAGACAGTGAGGAAGGTGACAGCTAACCGCAGCAAACCTTCACTGCCTTCCTTGGGCAGATTTAATGTCCCACTTCAGGCTTCATTTATACCCCCAGATAGAGTAAATCCGATATTGTAAGCCCCAGGAAAGCAGAAGGGATATGTGAAACTAAAGCTTGTGGGCATCCAGAAAGAAAAGTCACATTGCCCAATGCATCTTTCTCCTTCAAGTGATTAGCTGAGTCAGGCACTCAAGAAATGCCTGTTGTTGAGGGGGTAGAAATACACAAGGATAATTTTGACAAGATGCTGAGAATCTGAGAAGGTGAGAGCTGAGACAAATGCACAGGATTAAAAGCAGAAGATAACAGCAAAATGACAGTTCTTCAAAGCAGTCAAGAATTTCAAACTGTCATAAGCATAACTTCTTAGAGCTAGCCAACATCTCATCTAGAAGTAACATCTAGCATATTTGCAGCACCATAATGGGTAGGTTATTAGGGAGGGTGGTTTGATGGTTTCAAGGTAAGTTTCACCAACAGTATTAGATAGTAATTATGAGTCTATCAACATACCATGTTTCCCTGAAAATAAGACCTACCCAAAAAATAAGCCCTAGCAGGATTTCTATGCATTTGTTAAATATAAGCCCTACCCCGATAATAAGACCTAGTGATGGATGTGGCAGATTTGCAGCATAGCCACACCATGCATTTCAGCGCAGAGAATAAGACATCCCCTGAAAATAAGCCCTAGTGTGTCTTCTTGAGAAAAAATAAATATAAGACAGTGTCTTATTTTCAGGGAAACACGGTAGTAATTGCTATAATCAGGAGGATTACTTGAGCCCAGGAGTTTGAGGTTGCTGTGAGCTATGATGATGCCATGGCACTCTACCCTGGGTGACAGAGTGAGACACTGTCTCAGATTAATAAATAAATAAATAAAACTTAAAAGATAAACAGCTAAAAGACTTCTAGAAGACCCACATCAAAAGACTTCTAGAAAGATGTTCTAAGAACAACATGTAATTTTTTCAGAAATAATTACATTTAGTCTCTACCATTTTTTACTAAAGGAATGCCGGGTAACCTTGGTGAAATGGCCAACTCCAGGTCTAGGGCAGGAAATGTGATCAGGCTGGACCATCTAGTCAAACCAAGAAAGCAAGGAAACCATCAAAAATGACTTAGGGCCACCAGTGATGTTGGTGTGGATGTGGAGAAAAGGGAACACTTCTACACTGCTGGTGGGAATGCAAACTAATATCATGCTTCCCCCAAAATAAGACGCTGTCTTATATTTATTTTTTCTCAAGAAGACACACTAGGGCTTATTTTCAGAGGCTGTCTTATTTTTATTAAGTATAATACAACAATCTACATTTATTCAAATACAGTTAAATCATCTGCTTCTGGAACCTGACAGGGGGAGCCAACCTTGTTGGTGGGGCTGGTGTTAGTGATGTGTGAACTCCTTTCCCCTAGCCATTCGCACGTGCACAATAGGATGCCTGAGACCTCAGTTACCACATGTGCACCCGCACAAGTGCAAATGGCTCAGAGAAAGGAGCTGTGGCAGATAAAAGGTATTCCAGTCTTCCTTACTGCTCCGCACTGAAATGCAGGCATGGCTATGCAGATACACTGCATAGCCACGCCCATCACTAGGTCTTATTATCAGGGTAGGGCTTATACTTAACAAATGCATAGAAATCCTGCTATAGCTTATTTTTTGGGTAGGTCTTATTTTCGGGGAAACACAGTACGTTCCTTTTGGAAAGATGTTTGGAGAACACTTAGAGAACTAAAATTAGACCTTCCATTGGATCCTACAATTCCTCTACTAGGTATATATCCAGAAGACCAAAAATCACACTATAACAAAGATATTTGTACCAGAATGTATATTTCAGCCCAATTCATAATTGCTAAGTCATGGAAGAAGCCCAAGGGCCCATTGACCCATGAATAGACCAATAAATTGTGGTATATGTATACCATGGAATATTATGCAGCCTTAAAGAGAGATAGAGACTTTACCTCCTTCATGTTTACATGGATGGAGCTGGAACATATTCTTCTTAGCAAAGTATCTCAAGAATGGAAGAAAAAGTATCCCAAGTACTCAGCCCTACTATGAAAC
>NW_003852446.1:5242125-5269829 GCF_000181295.1 Otolemur garnettii
CCAAGTAGCTGGGATTATAGGTGCCTGCCACAATGCCCGGCTATTTTTTGGTTGCAGCCGTCATTGTTGTTTGGCGGGCCCGGGCTGGATTCAAACCTGCCAGCTCAGGTGTAGGTGGCTGGTGCTTTAGCCGCTTGAGCCATAGGCGTTGCGCCGACTTTGTTTCTTCATCCAAAAAAATAATGAGAAGGAAAAAGAAAAGAGATGGTGGAACCTTGATTAAAATAGACCCAACGACAGCCAATCAATTACAAAGTAAATTAGGATTGTCCAAATCCTGGTTTAAACAAACGCCGTTTAAAATATTTTAACTATCTGTAAAAACTGGATACTTGAACTAGATGTCTGATGATAAGGAAACATAGTTGTTATAGGTGTGTGTGATCTTGTCATTACGGCTTTGAAAAGAGTCCTTATCTTTTTACAAAATACATGCTGAAACACTTCCGGATTGTTAAAATGCTCTAAACATGCAAGTAGAAGAATAATGTTCTACACTGAACTGAGAAGATGAAGAGAAAAATGTTAATGTTGGCGAAACTCTAGCTGGTGTAATCACTGTTTCACAAGTGAGTCAGCTAACCATGCTATCCACAGAAACATGCCTGGAAAGGAAGATGGGGTTTTTAAAGGCAACAAAATATTACCCTATGTGTTTCAATACTTGAATTCATTGTTAAGGGCACTGAATATCTATAAATATTTTAAAATAAAGAACTGATCAAAAAGAATCTTTCTGTTTAGTTTAGTTAGTTCTATAGTTCATTCTCTGTAAGTAATTATAAAATATAAAACAAGCTCAAGGAACCAAAATAGTGAGCATCTCCCTGAAAGAAATACATCATGGAAGAAACTCCAAGGACTTCAATTGGGTTTGCTTTGAAGGTTGGACAATGCTTAATCCTAATTCCTTTTTTGAAATAGACTTTTAGCTACTCAAAAAATATAATAAGCAGGGTGGCACCTATGGCTAAAAGGAGTAGGGCACCAGCCCCATATGCCGGATGTGGCAGGTTCAAACCCAGTCCCGGCCAGAAACTGCAAAATAAATAAATAAATAAATAATATAAGCAACAAACACAATCAAAAGTGTGCTCTATACCATGACAGTGAGCATGGTCCCTGGACAAGGCCACTTCTGTGAACATTATGAGTTTGGATTTCTTGAGATACATTTTATACAGTATAAGGAAGTCTGTGGTTTGGGTTGTTTAGGTATAAAAGTGATATCGTAATTATGACTTGTGACAGTGCTTATCTTTAAGAAATGCATGCTGAAACATGACAGAAATCTAGTGGATTACCCAGCCAGCCCTGGGCACCCCACTTTCTAAGTACTGGCCCCCTTGCCTGGCGATGGCAAGGCATCCCCAGGCATCTTCATCTATACCTGCCTAGTACTCTTCCAGGGGTGTCCAACCTTTTTTTTTCTCTGTCACATACTGGAAAAAGAAGAGTTGTCTTGGGCCACACACTAAATGTACAAACACTAACAAAAGCTGATTAGCTAAAAAAAAAAAAAAGTCCATGTATCATTTTCATGATAACTGACACCACAGACAGCCTCACAGCAGTAGTCCTTGGCCTCTCCCAGGCCTACTGAACCAGAAGATGCAGCATAACAAGATCTCCAGGGAGCTCACATGCACAGTATAGTTTGAAAAGTACTGGGTTCCTCACCCAAAGGTGTCAGAATCCCCCATGGAGCCTCCACCTTCTTCCGCCCCCAACTGTGGTCTACAACAGAAAGGGGAGGTCATGTCTAGGTTGAAAATGGTCCCCCAGGTGACTCTACGTACGTCTACCACTCTCCTAAATCTCTTCTTCAGAAAGAGGAACATGGCTCAGCGCCTGTGGCTCAAGCGGCTGAGGCGCCAGCCACATACACCTAAGGTGGCGGGTTCGAATCCCCAGCCCAGGCCCGCCAAACAACAATGATGGCTGCAACAAAAGATGGCCAGGCGTTGTGGCGGGCACCTGTAGTTCCAGCTACTTGGGAGGCAGAGGCAGGAGACTCGCTTGAGCCCAGGAGTTGGAGGTTGCTGTGAGCGTGATGCCATGGCACTCTACCCAGGGGGACAGCTTGAGGCTCCGTCTCAAAAAAAAAAAAAAAAGAAAGAGGAACATAAGGCTTCATCTGAACAAAAGGGCCAGGGGGCACTTGCACATCTCGGGCCTAATGATGACCTTCAGGCTTGCAAGCCTCCAGGTCTGCACCAAAAAAGCAGCTACAAGGGGGTCCCCAGTCATACTGGGCAGATCACCCTTCCTCATGGTTCTTAGGGATGGAACCACTTAAAATGAAATACCCAAATCCAGATATTCAACCAGTCCCTTTCCAAGAAAGAAGGAATTCTGAGTCCTTGTCCCAGATCTAATTACAGGTGATTATGCCCATGTTCCCCACCAGGCAGTGAGTGTGCCTGCTTCATCTGCCTCTGCAGACTCAGCCCTGGCCTGCTACCTAGCATACAGTGAGAATTTCTTAAATATTTGCTGAATGAAAATATACTCTTAATATCTAGCTGGCAGGTGCCTTTATCCTCATTGTACCATTTAACTGTAAGAATCACTCTGTGGCAGGTTATATTTTGCCAGGTAGCTACAGAAACCTCTCCTGCCCCTCATGCTCTTCTAGAATGTAATCTAGTCACTGACAGGACAAATCTAATCCCCCTCCCTGGGCTTTGAAATCTGGTCAGGCTCGTGACCACTTTGACCGAAAGAGTGCAGGAAAGTGACGTTACGTGACTTCTGAGGCTGTGTTATGCAGTTTCTACCTCACTTGCCAGAATATCCAGAGACAGCCATGCTATGAGGTAGACAAGTCATACTGAGGTGTACCTTGAGATGCCTAGCTTCTGAGTCATCCCAGCCTGGCCTGACTGGTAAGTGACCAAGCCTCCAGATGATTCTAAGCCCCATCTGTCACATCACCCCCACCATCAAGTCCTTCCAGCTGAAGCCTCAGATGCTGTAGAGCTGAGACAAGCCATCCCTACTGTGCCTTGTTCATAATCTTGACCTGCAAAACTGTGAGCATAATAAAATGGCTTTTGGAAGATGCTAAGTTTGGAAGTAATTTGTCACGCAAGCAATAGTAACTGGAATATGCTCTAAGAGGAGACTTTTGTTGCTCCCAGTTTAGGAAGAATTTGTCCCAGTCTGGGGAGCTGATACTATAGCTGCCAGCCAGGCTGGATTCAAAGTCTGTCTTCCTGCCCTTGCTCCTGCTTGTACTTTTTTTTAAGTCAATAAGGATTTTCTGGGATATATGTTCCAGACACCATGGCTACACAGATAAAAACATGAAGATCCCAAAGTGTACACATGAATACAAGCAGTTGACTCAAACATGAAACGAGGCCAAATGAGGCCTGCTACCCTTGTAAATTCTTGGCTGACATTTTCTCAGACAGAATGGCTCTTTGATCTAGTAAGTGTGTTTTGACAGTCTGGGGGGACAAGGGCACCATGCAGGACAACAGGAATATGAGTGGGGAGTTCATCCTAGGAGAGAAGTCAGGGAAGGATTAAAAAAAGGAGGGAAGGATAACTTTCTCTGATATCGGATAAAAAGAGGATAAAAGGGGATTAACATTGCAACAGTGATATAAAGACATGAAGATGAGGGTACACAGGGTGTTGATACTTTCTCTTGCATAGGAATCAAGGTCATCTGCTGGTTAGGGGTATGTGTCAGAAGAGAATTTGAGAAGTTTGAGGAGAAAATATCTGGAATAAACTCAATGCAAAATGAATTATGAAATTTTCTTTTATATTTGTGTGTGTATGCGTGTGTGTGTGTGCCTGCATGTGTGTTAATTTACAAAAGAAAAAGAAGAGTATGTGACCAGACTGAGCAAGAGTGAGACTCCATCTCTACCAAAAATAGAAAAACTAGCCCAGCATTGTGGTAGGCACCTATAGTACCAGCTACTTGAGAGACTGAGGCAAGACGATCACTTGAGCCCAAAAGTTTTTTATGAGCTATGATGATGCCACTATACTCTAGCCAGGGTGACAGAGTGAGACTCTGTCTCAAAATAAAAAGAGAGAGGGTGAGAAGTAAATGGAAGCACAGATGGATGGCCCTGATGACTGTGAGGACCACAACAGGGCCAGAGACAAGCAGGGCTTGGGCACCTCAGGGCTGTGTCCAGCTAGGAGATCGAGGATTCTGAGCTGAGTTCAGTGGCCTCTAGCAACCCATCTAGGGAAAGTAGGGAAGTTCAGTGCCTGACAAATGACCAGACAGCAGGACACAGGCTAGAATGGGATGGTCAGGGAAGGGGATAGATACTGGCAGACACCCAACCAACTTCATAGGGCTGGGGTCCAGAGGCCGGAAGCACACCCCATGAGGATATGTGCAGGGAGATCTGTAGGCCCAGACAAAATGGTGTACAGCACAGAAGCCTAAAAGGAAGGAAGAGACGATGCAGTGGTCAAGGATGGATAGAGGGGTCTCCTCCTCACTCCTCCTCCAACAATGTCTCTCATCTATATAATATTCCTCTCCAGAAGTCCCTTCTCAAAAGACTCTCCAGAACATTGTCCCCATGGAACAGGAGACTGCCTGCCCATACAAATCTCCTGGCATTGGTAGCCTTTGAAGGATCTTGAGGTTAAACCTCTCTTGGAAATGACAGCTATTTGTTCAAATGTACCTAGAACTAGCACTACATGAAATAAATAAGCTGGATTTAGAAGTCCATGAGAGCAATACACTTTGGTGTATGCTAGCGGCCACTTGACTTCAACCACATAATATGTCTGGAATGAATATTGATCGCATAAATGAATGTTGCCATAGAAAGATATCATGGGCTTGGGGAAAGTTCCCAGTCTTGATCCTGGAACTCAGAGGCCACTGCAATCTGTTATAGTTTGATATTGACAACCTCACCCAGCTTCCAGCCCCAGCTGCAGCCAATGAGTCCTGGTCCCCATCACCCCATACACTCTTCCCTACACTCTTGAGGACACATTGTTTCCTCCATCCAGGAAATCTGGTGCCCAGCTCCTTACACCACAAAATCCCCTCCATCCTCACCATCTGAGGTCAACTTCAAACTCCTTCTCAGGCCACCCATCATTCCATTCTCAGACTTATTAACTACTACATTGACTAAATCACTTCTGTTTTTCATGTACTGCCTTGTAACATCTTTTGAATTATTGTCTTAGAACAGGACTTAGTGAACTTTCCCTTAAAGAGCCAGACAGTCAATATTTTTGGCTTGGGGGCCATATACATATTCTGCTGCAACTACCCAACTCTGTCTTAACAGTGGTAAAGCAGCTGCCGACAATAAGCACAAACAAATGAACATGGCTGTGTTCCAATAATACTTTATTTACAAAAATAATCAGCAGGCCAGATATGGCCTGTAATTTGCTGATTCCTGTCTTAGACAGTTATTTTAACTCTTCCATTGTCTCTTACATCCTATGTCTTGTCACCTCTGAACAGATTTAAGGTCCTTAAAGGAAGGGATCAGATATTCTTTACTCTTAGCCCCTATCTGGCACAGTGCTACACATACAAGGAATATATACATTTTTTTTTGAATAAGCATGAGAGCATATGTTGAATGTTGTGCCACATATTGCACCTGACCTCCTTTTTGGTCATTTAAGTGTGCACACTGATGGTGCAAATGTTAATTTTAGCAACGAGCATGAATTTCATTAAACTGTGTGTCATAAAGTATTTCTTAAAACTTTCCTGGTATGCTCTTTTGCCAGATTTTTTTCTTCTAATTGTTTCCACAGATAACCTAACACATTCATTCCACCAGCTACTTAACAGACTAACACATTCCACAAGCTATTTAACATCAGTAGAAGAACTTAGGCTTTCTGCAGATAGAAGTGCCCCCTTGGGTATTCAGCAACTACTCTGTCACATGATGGGAGCATTGAGGTGGGGAGAGAAAAAGACGGAGAGAGAAAGAGAGGGAGAAAAAGAAAGAAAGAGAGGTTTGCACAGGTAAGAAGAAGGCCTTCAGGGGTAAAAAAAGGTGAGAAAATCTATCACCACAGTTCTGCACAGAAACAGACATGAAACAATTACCTATAACCAAAATAAAATTAACTTAAGAGTGGGTTAGTGACAGTTTCTGTCATATGCTTCTAGCTTGCTTCTAAATCAATAACTGCAACAGAGAGAAGAAAGTAGATATCTTCTAAAGAATTTCAAAAATGCAATAAACTACACAAACACCCCCAAAATTTCCCACTTTGGAATATGTTAAAGTCATCTCATATAAGGAATTTAAAAAGTAACTCTTAGGTTCTTTCAGAATGAAACAATAAATGGGTCCCAGAAAGCCCAAGACTTCACTTCTTGTCAGTAGTGATTTTTAGGTCCCCACTTCCTTTTCTCACCTCAAAAGAAGGCAAGAGTAGCCCTGTGCAGTCAGCACAGGCTATGGTGGTCAGTTTCACTCAAGTCACCCTAGTATACACTTGAAGATTCCAATAGCTGTAAAGATCTGTTATGGAAAAGAGCATTCTTCATCCTCCCCTACTTCCCTTCCCCAGAGGCAACTACCTATACCTCTTTCCCTTGATTATTTGGTATTTGCTTCCATATCTCTAAATAAGATGCTAGCATTGCTCCACCTTAATGGTTTACTCTTGGGCATTGTTTCCTGCTTTCTCTGCATGGAAGATGAAGTCTCTGTTCTCCTCCCACCCCCTTGCACACTCCTCACTCCCCCTCATATGACTGCATCATTGTTTTGGTGGAATAAACTATTGCTATGGGTTAAATTATTTCTTCCCGAAATTCACATGTCCTAACCCCCAATATCCCAGAATGTGACCTTATTTGGAAATAAGGTCATTATAGATGTGATTCATTAAGGTGAGGTCTTTAGGGTAGGCCCTAATCCATTATGACTGGTATCCTTATAGAAAGGATAAATTTGGACACAGAGACATACAAAAGAGGCAAGACGATGTGAAGAGCCAAGGGGAAAGGTCTGACGGCAATCCTCTCACAGCCCTCAGGAGAAACCAAGCCCTCTAACACCTTAACTTCAGGCTTCCAGCCTCCCAATCTATGGCACTTTGTTCTGACAGCCCTAGAAAAGTAATACAATGTTTACATCATTATGACCACATGAACATTACTGAAGCCCTAGCCACACAGTACACTAAGATTATGTTTCTTCCTTGTTGCAAGTTTCTTTAACCCTAGGAGTAATATTCATCTTTGTCCCTTTGCTTAGTGAACAGTACATTGAAGAATTGCTTCAACTTCTAACCCATCCTCCCTTATCTAAGGGGAGCTCCATGTGCATCAGATGGTCTGTTCATGTCATCCTGTCTTAGAGCCTTCCAACCTGAGGACTGTAGGGGGTGCAGTGAAAGTTGGGGTGCCCTAGTCAATTGGCAAGGGAGATTTTAGCCTTGGTGCAAGCTCAAGAGACTGCATTATCTGGAAGCATGGAGAATGATTGGAGGACTGAGAGCAGAAGGGAAGTATGACCATAAATGTGTCTTCTCTGCACAGACACCTGCAGCAGAAGGAACCATGGGCAGAAGCTACGGATGGCAGTGACACTAGTTAGACAGTAAACCAAGCAGAGGGTTGGGAACCTGAGGTAAAGCAGGAAACAGAGGCAGAGAGTTTGACCAAGACCACATACCTGAGGTTTGTTTTTTTTTTTTTAATGTCTGCATAAATAGATGGAATTCTAGGAAATGTGAGTGCAAGTAAAAATGGCTCTACTTAAAGACAAAAAGACATCTTCCCTCCACACTAAAACCAAACTTCCTCAAATTATACCTTTTCAACAATGGCAACTTTCTTTTTTAAAAAAATGGAGGGAGTTGTTTTCTAGATAATCTGAAATAAAGGTCAGAAAAATAAATCAGAAAACCAAAGAACTAAAAGAAAATCATATAGTCTAAGCTTTGCTTCAAAAAAAAAATCCTCTAAAAATACAGACTTTACTCCACCTCTATAGTTTATCTCAGTTAAGAACAAAAGTCCTCAATGATTTGTTATATATTCCATCATCACATTCCACATAGATCTGTGGCAGCTCTCAAGACTTCATGCAGCAAAAGAAAAGTATATGAGGCTCGGCGCCTATAGCTCAACCGGCTAAGGCGCCAGCCACGTACACCTAAGGTGGCGGGTTCAAATCCCCAGCCCGGACCCGCCAAACAACAATGACGGCTGCAACCAAAAAATAGCCGGGCGTTGTGGCGGGCGCCTGTGGTCCCAGCTACTTGGGAGGCGGAGGCAGGAGACTCGCTTGAGCCCAGGAGTTGGAGGTTGCTGTGAGCTGTAATGCCACGGCACTCTACCCAGGGGGACAGCTTGAGGCTCTGTCAAAAAAAAAAAAAAAAGAAAAGTATATGAATAATTAGGATCAGGAAAAATACAGCTAGAAAGTCAAGAGCCGGGGCAAGTCAAGGCATCAGTATGTACAATATACAACCACCATACAGAGACCTACGGCTTGGTCAAGCCAACTTGGTTTGCATTCCCTGACAGCCAGAACAAAAAGGGAAGTGTGATTGTACATGGTCATGGTTTACATTTTCCAATTGGAAAGGGACAAAAACTCAATAGAGAAATAAAAATAAATGGCAGAAAAGGACTTTGCATATCAGGCTTTATGTAGCATAGTGTTTTCAAGCCAAGAGTGACATAGGTCACAAGAAGCTTTTTTTTTTTAATTGAACAGAATTGAATGGAAAATCAGTTTGTATCAAATATTTGCTATGAAATTAATATTTCAGTAATAAGTAAAGATGGGTATGTGCACCAAGTTGCAATGTAAAATATACTTCTTACTGGGAGATACAGTCACAGAAATTTAAGGAAAAAACTCACCAGAAAGAGACAGTAAGTGGATTTAACTTACAACCTGACCCTAGCCTATTCCTTCCTGCCTGGCTCTGGGGACTATGGGGTGAACTGTCCTTGCTGCAGTGGATCATGGTCCTGACCTGTCCTTCCACTGGCTCCTAAGCCTTTGACTCTGTCTGAGGGATTTGCTTCACACCTTCTCGGAACTTCCCCCAGCAGTAGCACCTTTGGGTAAGTACAAGAAGTTGGGCTCCCTCTCTCATCCTGGCCCCTCAACCATCTGGCACCCATCTCTGAATCAACCAGCCATCTCCCTGCCCACTCCACCCCAATCTCCTTCTCTTCTGTGAAAGTCTTAGTCAGGAATGGGAAAAATGAAATAGTACTTTTCTCTGCCTGCTCTAAAGTATATCTTCTCCAGTTTCTCCAAGTTCCTTTGGAAAATGTGAACCATTAGTTATACATTCATGTTCATAGCAGCATAATTCACAATAGCCTAAATGTACAAATAACCCAAGTGCCAAGAGACATATGGCTAAACAAAATGTGGTCTATCCATACAATGGGATATTATTCAGCCTTAAAAAGGAATGGGCCAGGGATGGGCGTGGCGGCTCATACCTATAACCCTAGGACTCTGGGAGGCCGAGGCAAGAGGATCCCTTGAGCTTAGGAGTTTGAGGCCAGTCTGAGCAACAGTGAGATCCCATCTCTACTAAAAATAGAAAAATTAGCCAAGTGTCATGGTGAGCACCTGTAGTTCCAGCTACTTGAGAGGCAGAGGTAGAAGGATCACTTGAACCAGGAGTTTGAGGTTGTTATGAGCTAAGCTGATCCAAAGCACTCCAGCCTGGGCAACAGAGTGAGACTCTGTCTCAAGAAATTTAAAAAAAAAAAAAAGGAATGGCCAGGCACAGTGGTAATGTCACATCTATAATCCTAGCTACTCAGGAAGCTTGGGTAGAAGGATCACGTGAGCCCAGGAATTCAAGGCTGTAGTATATTATGATTGTACAGGAATAAAATTATTACACTCCAGCCTGGGTAACACACCAAGACCCCATCTTGAAAGAAAAGAGAGGAGAGGAGAGGAGAGGAGAAAAGAGTCAAAAAAAAAAAGCCAGAAACAAAAGTACAAATATTCCACAATTCTACTTATATGAGGTTCCTAGAAAAGACAAAATCATAGAGACATAAAGTAAAATGGTGGTCACCAGGGGCAGGAGTGAGGGGGAAAGGGGAGTTATTGTTTAATGGGTACAGAGTTTTTGTTTGGGATGATGAAAAAGGTCCCAAAAGAATGGTTATACAACCTTGTGAATATACTTGATACCACTGAATTGTATACCTAAACATGCACAGTTAAAATAGTATATTTTATGTTATATGTATTTCATCACAATTAAAAAGGCATAATCCTCATTCCAATCATGAGAAACCCCAATTTGAGGGATATTCAACAAAATAACTGATCAATGCCCTTCAAAATTATCAATGTCATGAAAGACAAGGAAAGATGAAGGGAGTATTACAGAGTGCAGGAGACTAAGGAGAAAACAACTAGATGAAATGTGGGATCCTGCCTAGGATCCTAGAACAAAAAAAAGAAGACCTTAGTGGAAAAAACTGATGAAATTAAATAAGATCTTTAGTATAGTAAGTAGCATTATGCCAATGCTGATTTCTTGATTCTAATAATAATACTATGATTACGTAAGATGTTAACATTAGGGGAAGCTGGGTGAGGAATACATGGCAACTATCATTTTGCATATTTTCGGCAAGTCCAAAGTTTATTCAAAATAAAAAGTAAAAAATAAATATATCAATCCCTGCTAAAAAAATTAGACAGTGCAATATATAAATATGTATTGGTAGTCAGTTCATACTTGAAATACCCAAATCAGAAAATAACACTCCAGAGATGGTAGGTCAGCATTTGAAGGACTAAACAGAGTTCATGTGCTCTAGAGCTGGTTAATTAGCATCATGAAAATTAGCAATAGCTCCCTACTCCAGTTATTGGATGAAAATATTGTGCTGCCACCTGAACCTTTGCAATAATCACATAGAAGAAACTAGAAAGATCAGCAGCTTCCCCATTTCAGAGAGGAGGCCTAGGACTCCATTAGGGCCCAAAGACAACCATGAAAGAAGGGCCCTCCTCCCCCCGGGGGTGGGGGTGCATTTAGCAGAATCCTGTGTTGAACGCCTCTTTCCTGAAAGGGGCTTGGCCAGAGAGCTTCAGCTTTGCCAATCTTAAAGAACAGACTGTTGGACTCTTTCAGTGCCCGATTGCTAACAAGTGTCTGAATGAGTGGCTGACATGGGTCTGAGACTTGCTCTCTCTATAACATACCTCCCAGTCACGGGATGGTGGGAAAGGATGCACAAGGCTCCCACCTACTATTTTCCAAAAGAACTTGACAAATCTTCAAATCCCAAACAAGTTTAGGTCAGCGCACAACAGACTGTTAGGATTCCTGAGAATGCGTTTAAGGTTCTGTGAGCATGTGCCAGACTGCTTTACATTCCCCAGAGCAGAGCCCTCTTGGGACAAGGTCACCAGCTGGGCTACTGCAATATTCAGAGAGAGCTGTCTGGGCAGTGACATGCCCCACCCCCAGGACACCAAGTGGCCACACTGAACCCCTGAGGCATTAAGTGGATGTCCACACAGTGACCAAACACATTTATTTAGCCTCGAGTCTAAATTGACTCAAAAGTGAATCAATCACCAAACATGTAAACAAAAAAGCCCATGCTTTCCTTTTCTTTGGGGCCAGAAGTAATCAACCCCATCTTCTATTTTCTTTCTCCCAAGGGGCAGACTCATCTGTCATTTCCTGTCCTCATCCCCCTGCTTCCTCATTCTTCTCTCACTGGCCAGCCCAGCTGCTACCAGTCATCCTGACTCCCTGCTCCCCTTCAAAGCCATACCTGACTCTAGCAGCCCCTACTAAGAGTCCCAGCTGGGATCACCAAAACTCCAGGGCCACCCTACAGAGAAACAAGGTACCTGACAAACTTCACAGCCCACTGGTCTGAGAGAAACTTCCTTCTTGACTTTCTGAAACTCTGTAAACATGGATACTATCTTCTACACAAGCTGCCACCAAAAAGGACTGCTACTTTGGCCCTATCCAATGTGGAGATTTAGAACAACAAAGTCCCTGAGATGGTCAACAGAATAATGTCTCCTCCCCCAAGATGCCCAAAGGGGCATTAAAGTTGCAGGTGGAATTAAGGTTGCTAATCAGCTAACCTTCCAACAGGAAGAGCAGCCTGGATTATCCAGGTGGGCCAATATAACAACAGGGCCCTTAAAAGTCTAAGGCAGGTGACCTCAAACTATGGCCCGCAGGCCACATGCAGCCCGTCTAACACATTTATCCAGCCCGCTGGGTGTTTTTGCTGCCGCTGCCTGTCCTGCTTAGCAGCCACCTCATCCCAGGGCCTGCAGTCTGGCCCTCCAATGGCCTGAGGGACAGTGAACTGGCCCCCTGTTTAAAAAGTTTGAGGACTCCTGGTCTAAGGGGTGGGAGGCAGGAAAGAAGGTCAGAGTGACTCCACGTGAGAGGGACCCAACCAACTGTTGCAGACTTCCAGGCCAGAGGAAGGGGCCATGAGCCATGCAATGTGGGCAGTCTTTAGAAGGTAGAAAAGGCAAGGGAATGGGATTTTCCCCAGAGTTTCCAGAAAGGAACACAGCCCTATCAATACCTTGATTTTAGTCCAGTGAGACCAACATCAGACTTCTGGTCTACTGAACTATAAGACAATTAATTTAAGTTGTTTGAAACCACACATTTCATGGTAATTTGCTAGGGCAGCAAAAGGAACTGAATATACCTGGGATCAAATACCATAGTAGCATCTTTTGGCCCCCCTGAATAAATGATTTTCACTGAAGTCAAACTATCTATGCCAGTGGTTCTCAACCTTCCTAATGCCGCGACCCTTTAATACAGTTCCTCATGTTGTGCTGATTTCCAACCATAAATTATTTTCTTTACTACTTCATGGCTGGGGGTCACCACAACATGAGGAACTATACTAAAGGGTCACGGCATTGGAAAGGTTGAAAACCAATGATCTATGCAAAGCCCACAGCACTTTCGAATCACTTCCCCTGAAGGCCAGCTCCATTCCCTTAGCACTTACTTCCAAAGAATCAATGCTCAAGGACAGAAGACACACTATGGTTTTGTGTCACAGGGCAAGTGCTAAATAGAACACTTTGCCTGTGCCATTTTTATGAGGTATCTTCTTGACACAGATCTTGAAAAAGAAAACCCACTCAGAGTTATTTCTGTAACTGAAGGTGGGCAAGAATGGGGATAGTAAAATGAGACTATTATGAAATGAGCAATGGCAGTTTAGCCTATTCTAATTTATTTAATGCATCAGTTTGCAACTAAGTATGGTGATGACAATTTCCATTTTAGAACACCCAAAGCCCACAGTGCATGGGTCTGAGCCTCAGTGTTGTTCTTCAGTGGCCTCAAAGCTGTTTTTTCCCAGTCTGTTCTTTTGGTCATTTGTTTGGCTGGTGTCATAAACTCAGAGCCAAAATTCACTCTTTGTGATGTACTTTTCCTGTGATGAGTGCTCTGAGCCCACAGTGAAACAGAATCCTTCTTAACATAGGGTAGGGGTGGGGATGGGTGGTCACCTGGAGATCAGTACCCCCTCTGTCAACACATTTAGATTCTCCTTCCAAAGAGCTGGGAGTGAAGAAGGTTCAAACTCTAACAGTGTCCAACTGGCAAAGGTCTTGCTCAGTGATTTTTACTGCCCAGACCTGAAAGTGGTTAGGGGTAACAAAGGCTGGCCTAAAAATAAAGAGTAATGATTTCCAACACCAGAACAGCGGGCCCATTTAAGCTCTATTTTTAGCATGTCTTGGTTACCTGTGAAGCAGCATATGGCTCCCATAATTCTCCAAAGCACAAAAGCATTAAAAGATTGTGGTGCCTGTGATAAATGGGCTGGTCCCCAAATGAGTATACACGCACTGACCAAAGCAGACAGCCAACACCCCAATTGACCCAACAGGCTTTCAAAGGGACCTGCCATCATGCTGCAATCTCTTAGCCATTAGCAACCGTTCAAATATAAAGCCAGATGATGGAGGAGCCTCCACTACCAATTTCAGATATTGAAGACTTTATGTTTTTGACAGGAGGGCATTTTCTAAGCAATTACTCCCTAGGTAGGAAGAAAAATATCCTGAATCAAAACACCAGGGACTGTTTAAGGCTAAAGTTAAAGTACAGCAGGAGGAAAAAAAGAAGAAAAACATCTTGTGGGGCGGCGCCTGTGGCTCAAAGGAGTAGGGTGCTGGCCCCATAGGCCGGAGGTGGCGGGTTCAAACCCAGCCCCAGCCAAAAACTGCAAAAAAAAAAAAAAAAAAAATCTCGTGTTGCCATGTGCATGGAAGGCCAGCTACACTTCCCTAAAATGCAGGATGAGAAGCCTGCAGAAATGAGCATTCTGGCTCCCTTATCTCAAATCCACTGTGCACAACCCAGGGCTCCAAAATGTGCTTCATTATGTCACACCCAAGAGGAAGTGTGGCAAGCCTGAAAGCTGACCACAACTAAGAAAGATAAAGGAGATTTCGCCTGTGGTAGAGCCACGGCAAGGAAACTTTGGAGAGGACAGTAAAACAAGGTGGCCTCCAGCTACCATAACAACAGTGCGTGTGCTCTACATGGGGCCGAGCAGCCATTGGCCTCTCCCTGGCCAGTCTGATACAAAGAAAATTTCTGCTAATGGCTAATCAAGGGCAACAGGAAGATTCTTGCACATATAGTAGAAGTGGCCCAGGCACAAATCCTATCATGCTGCCAAAATTCTCCAATGGACAGTGTTACCCATAATTTTGCCTATTTCTTTAAGGCTCCTCAAGAAGAAAATACTTTCCAAACACGCAAATAGACCTTACAACATGACAGGGCCTAGAACTGGGAAGACTTTGAGCAGTGCTGCTGATGTTCACAGTTGCTCCTGACTCTATGTGATGTGCATTTGAGCAAAAGTCAGTAAGTGATACACTTAAATATCAATTTCTGGCCCAATTTGGGAAAATGAAGCTCTGGTTTTAGAATCATAGGTTGTTTTCACCCATTTAACAAATATTTCTCTTTTTGTTGCCCATTCTAGCTGAGATGTCATGTCAGATGTGGTGGTACAAGTAAGACAAGAAGTCTGAGGTCTTCTCCTTGGCACCAGGGGAGCTGGTGCTCACAAAGCATGATTCTTAGGATCCTTGCACTCCCTGGTGAGGCTTCATAAACCATTACAAGTTCCTTCTCCTTAAGCAATGACCTTACTCCTGTGCTTCAGGAAGCATCCAAGTTGGGGGGAGAGGAAAGGGAGGAGGGAATTATGTCTGGCTACAACAAATCGGATTTCCTTGCATTTTCCAGCAGACCGAGTAAAGCAAAGATAAATAAGATGTCTCACAATCCCTCCTCAAAAATAAATACCTCATCCCCAACTGGTGGTTTCTTCCTGTTTATAACCATAAACCCCAGGAAAGTGAAATTGCAACTGCAGCATGCATGAATTATTTTAGTTAGACATGCTATTCTCTTCTACCTCCTAAGCAAGAATTCATCAGCTCCAGGCTAAGAGCCAAGATTTCTCAAGACAGGGCCAAGGACCCCACAGAGGGAGGGAAGGAAGGGACTAGGCAGACACTTAACAGAGCTGAGGGAGGCAACTGGAAAAGCAAAAGATGGCCCTGCTGGAGCTCATGAGGACAGATGAATCTTGCTGGCTACTCCAGCCTCCTGAGTCACCACCGTGGAAAGTTTTTTCCAAACTTACATGCAAAAATGGGTGCACCTACATTTGATAAGTTATTGACTTAGCCCTCCCTCCCCCGTTATCAGAAAGAAGCAGTTAATGGCAGAAGAAAAACTAAAGACAACTTCCAAATCAAGCTACCTAAAGGAGTAGAGACCTGAGACCACTTCCCAAAGTCCCCATCTCCAAATTACACCAAGCTGGGAATTAGGGCTTCAACATAGGAATGAATAGGAGTGAGGCAGACACATGCAGTCCACAGCATGTACCCCCCCAAAAGAACTCTCCCTCTCACACACACATAAAACAGATGAATACACCAACTGGAGGGCAAAAGGGTATTAATTACAAAGAGGAATACCTGTAATGGAATCTGACTAGTACCCACTAAATCTATTAACATTTTTTTTTTTTTTTTAGACAGAGCCTCAAGCTGTCCCCCTGGGTAGAGTGCTGTGGCATTACAGCTCACAGCAACCTCCAACTCCTGGGCTCAAGTGAGTCTCCTGCCTCTGCCTCCCAAGTAGCTGGGACCACAGGCGCCCGCCACAACACCCGGCTGTTTTTTGGTTGCAGCCATCATTGTTGTTTGGCGGGTCCGGGCTGGATTCGAACCCGCCACCTTAGGTGTACGTGGCTGGCGCCTTAGCCGGTTGAGCTATAGGCGCCGAGCCTATTAACATTTTTAAAAAGGAAAAAAAGTAAGTTTGATTAGTTTACCAACTGTGTGCATGAAATGTATGGAGAGGCCTTCTTTACACACATGAAGACTCTGGCCATGGTGTGCTAGTAAGGGCTTTTGTCGCTATTTATTTTTAACATCTCTGAGCCCCTACTATGTGCCAGGACCTTAATATACACTGTGTTATTTAATCCTAGGACTAATAGCTGTTCTTTTTGTTTCCCTGAGAAAACTACAAATAGGGCGGTAGTTGGAAACGCCCTTTACAAAAGGGAGGTGGCAAACAGAAGGCTAACAAAGGAATTGTGAGAAAGGATGTAGCCATCAAAAATATGATTTGCTGGCGGCACGTGTGGCTCAAAGGAGTAGGACGCTGGCCCCATATGCTGGAGGTGGTAGGTTCAAACCCAGCCCCAGCCAAAAACTGCAAAAAAAAAAAAAATATATATATATACATATATATATATATATATGATTTGCTCTCCTAGAAGCCATATTCCAAACAAAAAAAATACATATGATTTCCTTTTTTAATTAGATATTTCAACCCCAAGAATCACAAATTATCAGGAAACAAAGTTGTCTTCAGCAAGTTCACCAGCTCTGACAACTTAATACTTAAAAAATATATATCCACAGCCTTGGCTCGGCGCCCATAGCTCAGTGATTAGGGCACTGGCCACATACACTGGGGCTGGCGGGTTCAAACCTGGCCCGGACCTGCTAAACAACAATGACAACTACAACAAAAAAATACCTGAGCATTGTGGCAGGCACCTGTAGTCCCAGCTATTTGGGAGGCTAAGGCAAGAGAATCACTTAAGCCCAAGAGTTTGAGGTTGCTGTAAGCTGTGACGCTATGGCACTCTATCGAGGGTGACAGAGTGAGACTCTGTCTCAAAAAATATATATATTCATAGCGATAAGATTTGCAAAACTACAATCATATGCTACAGCAGAAAATGATGGTTCTTTCTAGTAGCCAATGGCTTCCTCTTTTTAGGAGCTCAGGTGCTCCTTGACTTACAATGGGGCTATGTGTAGATAAACCCATCCTAAGTCAAAACTATTGTAAGTTGAGAGTGCATTTTCAACTTAGGATATTTTCAACTTACAATCGGTTTATCTGGATGTAACCCTGTCATTAAGTCAAGGAGCATACTACACAAGTATTACTTTTACACCATGGTAAGAATGAACCATCATAAATCAGAGACCATCTGTAGAATCTTTCCTTTTCCCCATGGTAAATAGAATAATGACTCCCCCAAATATGTCCATATCCTAATTCTCAGAATCTGTGAAAATGTTACCTAACATGGCAAAAGGGACTTGGCAGATTTAAGTTAAGGATCTTGAGATGGAGACAATATCCTGGATTAACTGGGTGAGCCCCGTGTAATAATAAGGGTCTTTAAAAGACAGAAGAACCAGAAAAGGAAACATTTTGAAGGAAGCCAGAGTCAGGGTGACATGGGGCAGAGACTAGAAGCTAAGGAATGGAGGCAGCTTCTAGAAAGCTGGAAAAGATAAGAAAAGGAATCCTCCTCCCCTAAAGTCGCCAGAAGGTTCTCAACCCCTCCAACCCATTTTAGACTTCTAACCTCCCAAACTATAAGATAATAAATTTGTGTTGTTTGCAGCCATTACATTTGCAGTAATTTGTTACAGCAGGAATAGAGAAAAAATACTCCTCTGCCCCAGTTTTGCTGGGCATAAGGTTGCCTAGCTGGAGATTATGTTTCTCCAGACTCCCCTGTGGCTGGTGTGAGACTGTAGCTAAATTCTTAGCAATGCAGTGTAGGCAGAAGTGACATGAGCTGTTTTCAGGTCACATCCTCAACAAAGGGAAGCCGTTCCCCCTCACGCCACCTGTCATGGGCTAGAAGGTAGACATAGTGCTGGTGAGACAACTCCAGCGATACCAACCTGAGAGAAGAAACCTTGTCCCCAACGACCTTGAGGAACAAAGTAATTCTCCCACCCTGCCCAGTCCAGTGGTCAGCAGGCAAGTAGCCAGAGAGGAAGCAGATAGCTAAGCTATCTTAGGTCTCTGTAACAGCAGTTAAGCCTCTACCCCAATACATAAGGGATATCAAGTATTGTTGGAAACAGGGAGCAGCAGAAATGTTTATACTCTGGGAACACACATTTTGAAAATCAATTTAAGCATTCACTTATAAAGCTGAATATTCATATCCTCTCTCCTTCCACAAATATACTAGCTTCTTCATTCATTAGTTTGTTCGCTCATTCATTCATTTGCTGGGAATATGGACATATAAGCTGGTAAAACACTTTGGAAATCTAAACCTAAAACCCAGCAAAACCACCCCTTGCTATATACCTTTAAAAATATATATTTCACACATGCACCAGAGACATTTATTAGAATGGTGGTAGGAAGTCTGTTCAAAATTGGAAGCAATGCAAAAGTCCATCAGTACAAGAAAGGGTAAATACACAGCGGCATATTCAAACAATGGAATACCAGACAGGAAAATAAATGAACTGCAAATTAGAGACAACAGGCAAGTCACAAGTCTCTGTGCCATTTTGATCCCAGTTTCATAAAAGTAAAAAGAAGCAAAACCAGACAATATGTTTTTAAGAGATACATATGGAAATGATAAAATCATTTCTTTTAAAAGCAGGGAAAGATGATTTTTTTAAAAAGAACTTATGGTGGTTGTTTCCTATAGGGAACAGACAGGGAGGGGATGGAGCCAGAGCACACAGTGTTTTTGTTCTTACATGAAGCAATGGGTTCACAACTACATGTTTTATAACGATGCTTGATGCCGTAAAAATGACAATAAGACTCCTATCAGTGTTCAGAACTGTCTTTAATGCCTAGCACCACATGAAAAGACTTCAGATAGAACTGCAGAAAGGAAGGATTCTCACTGGGGTTTGAAGACAGAAAAGAGATGAAAGAAGCAAGTGAACACAAAGGACTGCACTGCAAGCAGGCAGCGTGTGCCCTGTCACATTGCCAAGCAACAACTTCATTTCCAAAGCATGCCATCATGTCTCCTATTAGTGTTGATTTGAACTTTAGTGGGTTAATTTATACTTAATTTGTGAATTCATTTCGAGTTTATACTTGCAAATGAGCTAAAAGCAAAAGTAGCTTATATCCAGCTAAGTGCCTGTATTTTCAAGTAGCATTATTATTTAAAAGCTTAAAGCAATTAAAAATGAAGTTCTGACACATGCTACAACATGGATGAATCTGTTGTAGCATTACGCTGAGTGAAATAAGCCAAACACAGAGGACCACAAATGATATGATTCCTCCTACATGAGGTACCAAATTCAGAAAGACAAGGTAGAAAGGTAGTTGCCAGGCATTGGGAAGGAGTTTCATTTGTTGGGAAGATGAAAAAGTTCTAGAGATGCATGGCTGTGATGTGAATATATTTAACACCACCAAACTGTACACTTGAAAAACGGTTAAAATAGTAAATGTTATGCTAAGCTAATAAACATTTTTAAAAGTTTAAGGCAAAGCAAGGATACTTGGGAATTTTCTTTCTTTTTTTTTTTTAAAGAGACAGCATCACTCTGTCACCCTAGGTAGACCGTCATGGCATCATTACTCACTGAAACCCCAAACTCTTGGTCTCAAGCAATCCTCTTGCCTCAGTTTTTCTATTTTTCAGTAGAGACGATCTCGCTCTTGCTCAGGGTGGTCTTGAACTCCTGAACTCAGGCAATCCACCTGCCTCAGCCTCCCAGAGTGCTAGGATTATAGGCATGAGCCACTGTGCCCAGCCAGGAAAAATTGTCCATGTTAAAAAAAAAACAGCATTCATTTGAGAAACACTGTTCTGTTTTGTTTGGCTCTAAACCGCCAACACAGAGGGGAGTTTCAGAGACTCACTGAATGTTGTTTCCCAGAAATCTGTCTTCGAACTTGATTTGAGTTCCTAAAATGTACACCTTTCCTTCTTTCTGGATAAACAGAACTTGTTCAAACAAATGCCCTTTGGTTTAACTGCTTATTTCATGGCGTGGTTCATAAAATAACCACATCACAATCTTCCCCCCAATTAGGGAAATGAAAGTTAAGTAAGATGTGTCATTGAGTGAAATTTTAGATATATCTTTGAGTCCCCCTGGTTATCAGATCTTACACAGTTAACAGGCACTCAATAAACACTTGTAGAATTTAATTGAATTCCAATATACAGCAGTATTGAGTCAACTGTTTTGTTTGTCCTACACATTCACATTTTGAAAATGTAACAAAGGGAGAAAGTACATGGTACATATTAGCTACCAATGCTCTCTAACATTTATTATTGTGAATTTTGGAACCTTCACAGAAACTTGCCCTGAGAGAACATCATAAACATTCCACTAATTTTTTTTTGTCTGCCAGGTCTATGTGCTGACATTTGGCATACACTTGGTGGCTGAGGAATGTATACTTCCCACAATGTTGTCCATTGACAAAACTGACGTATCAGAAAAGTTCTTCCATTCTGGATCCTGGGGGTTCTAGCCACCATTGCTTGGTTCACTTTGACGCTAAAAGCATCATTTTTTTTAGGGGAGTGTCTAATGATGATACAAAGCTAAACTAGAAACCCCAAAGGGCTTATTACAGCCACTGCCTTTCTCTTGCCATATCTTGAGATATGGACTCGAATCCATATCTCAGCCAAATATGAAGTCACATTGATGATCCAAGGCCATCCGGATATAATTGTCCCTATGGCCTGGGAAACAAAGTTCCTTTAAATATCAAAGATGGTAAAAGAATGGCAAAAAGGGGGAAAGGAAGAGAAGGAACCAAATCCCCAAGGACTTCACTGCTCACTGTGCATCCGCTAACCTCACACCTGAACTTGGGACCAGGATTAATAATCTCAAAATGGTGCAGTGAAATAGTACAGTAGGGTGAATGAAAGTAGGGATCATGGTGCATAATACAAGGGTACGTGTCGGATCTATTAAGAGTATAAATGTCTTAACACAATTAAGTAAACGAGATGAGGTATATATTAACCAGTGTGATGTAAGCATTCCTAATTCTATATGAAATCAGTACATTGTACCCCATAAATGCATTAATGTACACATGACCTATGTGTTTATGATTTAATAAAAAAAAAAGAAATAGGGACAATGCTATGGAATAGGAAATCCCACATGTGGTTTCCTTTAGAAGTGTTGATATCTCTCTCTCTCTCTCTCTCTCTCTCTCTCTCTCACACACACACAAACACACACACACACACACACACCCCAAGCACACATAGAAGGAATGGTAAGCCATATGAGCACATTCTTGAACTAACATCAAAAGCAAACACAAGGTCAAGCACCCTGCCAATCCACATGGGACAATTACCCTGGACTGAACTCCTCCTCCATCATGGGCCATTCCAGTCAATTGGGGACCTAGAGAAACAAAAAATGGATATAACATGCCACCCTGCCTACAACTTGATTTCCTTACAGGATAAAAAGAGAACATATGTCCATCACATCCTAATTTATAACACCAAGATTATAGAAGCAACCTAAATACTTAAATGATAGGGCAATAGTTACATCAATTAACATGCATGAATTCAAATATTGTGCTAGTAAAAAAACTGACTTTGAAGATGATCATGAAGTAAAAAAAACATGATATATACAATTATTTATATATCTACATATATAAATGAAATATAAACAGATATATACACAAGTAAATGGTAGAAAACCCTAAAAAGAAATACGCTAAAGTAAAATGACAATGGTCATACTTGGGTACTATATGGGTAGTCAGTTAAAATTATTTTTCTGAACTCTGTAATATAACCACTAAATATTTAGGACCAAAATTTGAAGCAGCTAGAATAAGAAACACGTACTAGAATCTGCCTGCCCCCACAGCCATGGCTGGCACCCTCTCTTGCCATCCCTCTGGGAGGGCTTTTAAGGCAAGGCCTGTGCTTACACTGAAGGGGCCACTGGTCAGCTGTGGGCTGGAAAGGGCCAGTGACCCTGTGCCCAGCTCTTGCTGCCCTCTGGGATGGAAAATGTGAGGCGTGTGGTAACACTGTGTGGGAGAGGGTTTAAATGAAGAAATGAGAGGCTGTGGGGGAAGGGGAGTTTGGGGAGAACTGGGCTGGGGGAAAGAGCTGGTGGGGGAGTAAGAAGGGAGAAAGGCGGACAACGGGGGAGGGCTAGGGAAGAAGAAAGGATGGGAAAGAGGAAAGAAAGAGCTAGAGGGAGATAAGGGGACTGAAGGGAGAGGGTGAGAGATGGGAAGAGGAAGAGAGAAAAAGGAGAGGGCTCAGTGAGAAGAGCAGTGTGGAGAAGGAGGCATGGAGGAGAAGGGATGTGGGCAAAGGGAAGGAACATAGACGGGGTACAAGAAGGGGGAGAGAGGGTGAAAGCCGAGGGGCTGAGAGGAAGGGAGAAAAGAGACAGAGGTGGTAGGTGGAGGGAAAGGGTGAAGGGGAGAGAGAGTGGGGGTGAAGAGAAGGTGTGAGGGGAGGGAGGGGGAGAGGAGTGGGGAATAAGAGAGTGAAGAGGAGTGAAGTGACACAGGGGGATGGAAGAGAGAGGATCTGGATGGGGGTGCAAAGGAAAGGACAAGCAGGTAGGAGGGGAGAGGGTAGTGAGCAAGAAGGGGAAGATAGAGGGAGAGAGAGAGGAAGAATGAAGACAGGAAGAAGGAGCCAGACAGACAGCTAGAGACGGTAGAGGGAGAGCCCCCTGGCCCCTTCCGGAGCACAGATCTGCCTCAGGGGTTCCACACCAGGCAGTGGCTGTTTTTCACAATGTCTTTATCTCTTCCTCCATTTAAAAAACCCACAGGTTCCCTAAAACAGCCAGACATGTCACAACTCTGCCCTTCCCCCAGGCATGCTATCACCAACCCAGCCAAGGGCCCCCACAGGCACAGCCCAACTTAAGTGACATCAATTCAATAGAAGACACTGAGCTCAGCTATTCAATTCAGGGTCTTGAAGGGTAAAAGTGACCCCCTTACTGCCAGTGGCTCACACCTGTAATCCCAGCACTCTGGGAGCCCTAGGTGTGAGGATCGCTTAAGGTCAGGACTTCAAAACCAGCCTTCAGCCTTTAGGCAAGAGCAAGACACCCCCTCATCTCTACTAAAAATAGAAATAAAAAATCAGCCGGGCATGGATGTGTGCACCTGTAGGCTCAGCTACTTGGGAGTCTGAGACAAGAGGATCACTGGAGCCCAGGTATTACAGGTTACAGTAAGCTCTGATGACAGCACTGCACTCCAGCCCTCCCAGGTCACAGAGAGAGACTGTCTCAAAATGACAACAACCCATTACTCCGAAGTGCAGCTGTTCTCAGCAAAGACAGGGGCCCTTGGACCGGAGCTTTATGGAAAGGACTCTGTGAGGATGGAATGAACATCCTCGATCAACAGCCAGAGCACAGGAGAGGCCACATGGCCTGGCCTCATATCAATCACCTCCTTGTCAAGAGAAAACCAGAGAAAATGGGGACCCAGCACTCTTAAGAGTCCCAGTATCCTCATTTACAGTCCCTGTCCTAAGGTTGGCCCCACAAGCATCCCCACCTCCCCAGGCACTGCTTCCCAGGGGTAGTTTTATTTGGGTCATCAATGTGTCCAAGCACCTAGCACGCACCTGCCACAGGGTAGGCCCTTCTTCAAAATTTACTCCAGGACTATAACTGGGCACCTCCCTCCTACCATGGGTGTAGGCCTGGTGTATCTGGGGCAGGAGTGACACCATCTCCATTGGGCTCAGAGTCTCACTAATGGGAATTTGGAACTGGAACCAAATCGAGTTACCCTTAACAAGTGGCTGGAACTGTAACATGTGTCCTGTGAACAGTCATACAGAGAGAAGAAAGGAGATGGCCAGGGAAGAGAGATGGCCGGAAGGCATGCTGGCAAGCTGGCCCTTCCCTGATTCTAGGCTCTTCTCAGGGCCCAGCTCCTTCAATGGGCATCCTTGGACTGCATGAGAGGTCCCCAGGGCCCTGAAAATAACATCTCTTTTTCAGAGTAGAGTTCAAATGAACAAATAGATAGAAGTCCACCCATCATCAATTAATCAGGATGTAAAAAGAAGGGAGGGGGCTAGGCGCCTGTGGCTCAAGCCGCTAAGACGCCAGCCACATACACCTAAGGTGGCGGGTTCGAATCCCCAGCCCGGGCCCGCCAAACAACAATGATGGCTGCAACCAAAAAATAGCCGGGCGTTGTGGCGGGCACCTGTGGTCCCAGCTACTTGGGAGGCTGAGGCAGGAGACTCACTTGAGCCCAGGAGTTGGAGGTTGCTATGAGCAGTGAAGCCATGGCACTCTACCCAGGGTGACAGCTTGAGGCTCTGTCTCAAAAAAAAAAGAAGGGAGGGAAAATAACAGAAATACCTACCTGCTGGTATACATATGAGAAAAACTTAAGAATAAAATATCCATGACTTATGGGGTGGGTCACTGGATAGCTGAAGGATAGAAAGAGACTTTTTGCTGTAAATACTTTGAACCTTTTGAATTTTGAATCATGTGGATAAATAACTTATTCCAAAAATTAACTTTAAAAAATAATTTTTAAATTTCTCAAGTAAGCAGCTGTATACCTTATGCCCACCAAATGGATAAACATAGTGTGAACTACTTCTCCCTTTCCAATTTTTTCTTCAATTGGTGACACCTCTCCCCCCCCAGCCAATTATTTTCTTTTCATTTGTTTTCTGACAAAGGCAGCAATTAAGCCTTAAGAAAAAAATCACTATGGATTAACAAACACTTACTATGCCCATCCTACTTTAGGTATCACAGGTGAGCAGACTGACAGTCGTATTTGGGTTTACACCTCTGTTCTCTAATAGTTTAGTGAGAACAAAGGGACAGTGAGAAATCATTGGTTAAAGTGGTTAAAAACTGCCCCATTCTGTTCAAGCTGTGGAGAGGTGTTTTTATTTGTTTTGTTTTAATGATCAAATAGGAGAAAGGCAAAGCTCATTTACAAAGCCATTTGTGTCAAGTGAATTTCATCCTGAAGCTATTACAGCACACAAAAAGCTCAAGCAGACAGCACCATCCAGAACAGCTTGGTAAAGAAAATGGAGATCCATGAAGAAGCTGGCTAAGGGGAAGGGAGAGCAAAGCAAGGAATTCTTCATCCAAAACAAAGTTGAAGCACCTCCATCTAGCTCCAGGCACAAACATAAGAACTAGCTGGAATAATTACACAGGACACTAAGCTAATTAAAGACTTTTCACTTGGGGAGGTGATGTGTGATGGATAAAACTGGTGCAGCCCCAAAGGACCAGACCTAGAACATGGCCCCAAGTCTTCCAAGTCTAGAACATTCCAGAAAAATCCAGCAAAAACACAAGAGCTGGTGTTTGCATTCTCACTGGTAAGAAGTTTAAGAAGATGGTAATTTAAACTATCTATACACACTGTACTTGGGTGCTTAAGGACTTAAATTAGTTATGAAAATGGATAATTAATGAGCATTGAAATATTTATAGTATTTAATCTTAGGCAGGAAGAAATAAAAGTATGAATTGAATTGCACTTCATCTTGCCATTCTGTGGCCCACACCTAGGGACAGATCAGCCTCCTGAGGCACCCGTGCCACTTCCCTGGCCACTAGAAGGAAATAGGCAAAGGCCTTTTCTGGGCTTTTTTTACAAAGTGAATACTGTTTAGTTAGGACAAATAACATAGAATTTTTGTTATTAGTATGTCTAAGGTGAGATATAAACATGGTTTATCACTAAGATCCATCAACTTTATATATATGTATATATTTTTCCTTTTTTTTTGAGACAGAGTCTGTGTAGAGGGCTGTAGTCATAGCTCACAGCAACCTCAAACTCTTGAGCTCAAGTGATACTCCTGCCTCAGCCTCCCATGTAGCTGGGACTACCGGCATCCACCATGACACCCAGCTAGTTATTTCTATTTTTCGTAGAGATGGGTGTCTCACTCTTGCTCAGGCTGGTCTCGAACTCCTGAGCTCAAGCAATCCACCCGCCTCGGCCTCCCAGAGTGCTAGGATTACAAGTGTGAGCCACCCACAAACTGGGTGACCACTTCACCAGCTATAGTTTGCTTTAGTCCTCTAATGTAAACTACAGAACTGTCTGTGAGATATTATCCATAAAATAAAATAATTATCCAGCTGAAAACCAAGTGCTCATAATTGACCATGTATCCAGTGTACCTTTGCCAGCTGAAAGAATTTAAGTAAAGAAATATGGGCCTCGGTACCTGTGGCTCAAGTGGTTAAGGCGCCAGCCACATACACCTAAGGTGGGGGGTTCGAATCCAGCCCGGACCTGCCAAAACAAAACAGCCAGGCATTGTGGCGGGCGCCTGTGGTCCCAGCTACTTGGGAGGCTGAGGCAGGAGACTCACTTGAGCCCAGGAGTTGGAGGTTGCTGTAAGCTGTGATGCCACAGCACTCTACCCAGGGGGCCAGCTTGAGGCGCTGTCTCAAAAAAAAAAAAAAAGAAAGAAAGAAATATGGAACGCCATCAACATTTTGTATGTGAATTCAAGGGATGGGTTTGGCATCACAGTGTTTTCTCTGATTCAAATGTTCTTAATGAACCCCAGTAACTGGTTCGGCGTCTGTGGCTCAAGTGGCTAAGGCGCCAGCCACATACACCTAAGGTGACGGGTTCAAATCCAGCCCGGACCCACCAAACAACAATGATGGCTGCAACCAAAAAATAACTGGGCGTTGTGGCGGGCGCCTGTGGTCCCAGCTACTTGGGAGGCGGAGGCAGGAGACTCGCTTGAACCCAGGAGTTGGAGGTTGCTGTGGGCTGTGAAGCCACAGCACTCTACCCAGGCGGACAGCTGAGGCTCTGTCTCAAAAAAAAGAATCCCAGTAATCGCCAAGAAAGTTCACTCTACCAACTAACAAGTGCTTTAGGATACAAAAAGAAATTCAAAATTTCCCCATAGGATGAAGGTATGTAACCAGGGAAGGGGCCTGAAGAGAGAGAGGGAACAAAGATTAAGTACCTCCCAAAGGAAACATCTACCAAAAAACATTTTTAAAACAACAAAACCATACTTTCCCTTTTCCTTTTCCAATATTGTGTTCTCAAAATTGCCTGCCCAGTCCAGGAACTCCCAAGTGACATGGATTCTGACCTTCAAGTTAAAAACTTACTAGTAAGGGTGATTAAAAGTTTTGAAACTAGATGGCAAGGATGTTTGCAGAACATTGTGAATATACTCAATGTCACTGAATTGTACACTTAAAAGTGGTTAAAATAGGCTCGGCGCCTATAGCTCAACCGGCTAAGGCGCCAGCCACGTACACTAAGGTGGTGGGTTCAAATCCCCAGCCCGGACCCGCCAAACAACAATGATGGCTGCAACC
>NW_003852446.1:5270384-5303618 GCF_000181295.1 Otolemur garnettii
AAAAAAAAAAAAAATAAAAATAAAAACAGGAGTGAAAAAAGGAAAAAATAGCAAATTTTGTTATATATATTTTGCCATAATTCAGGGCTGGTTCTTTCCTATTGAAAGGAAGTTGGGTTCTGCCACTAGGGGACATCACTCTGCCTCTCTTAGTGATGACAGGGCCATGACTGCCAAAGACTATTCCAGCACTTTGAATCCAGGGACCAACCAATATGTGAGAGGCAGAAGGACCCATCACCTGTCTCCCCACATAAAAGCATATCCCACCAGAAAGGCAAAATATCAGGGGAGCCAAACTCCATAAGAAACAAGCGTAACAACTTAGTGCCCACCTCTCCCCAGTTTAAAGACCTAGGTATCAACAGAAGAAGAGCAACAGTTGTAATAAGACACTCTCCACTCCAAGAACAAAATGGTGAAAGACAGTGCCAAAGACTCCTGCTCTCTAATGACTTCTAGGTTCATTCATAAAATGAAGACTGTGGCAACAGAAGAAAACCTTATGTTGCAGAAGGGCTGCCACTGAAGTATGGAAATGACGCTCCAACCATCTGTGTTATTAAGATGCTGAGGTGCCCTCAGCACAGGCTTCCTCAACCTTGGCATGGCTGACTTTTGGGGCCAGATAACTCTGTTGTAAGGGATTGTCCTGTGCAGCGTAGGACATTTAGTAGTGTCCCCGACCTCTGCTCACTAGATGTCAGTAGACTGACCCCTTTCCCCTAGCTGTAACAAGCAAAAGTGTCTCTAGACACTGCCAAGTGTTCCCTTCTAAAAGAGGGGAAACTCCCAGTTGAAATCCACTGCCAGAATTTCCTATCTTGAAATTTACTATTCTTTGTTGAAGAAGCCATGTGACATGTGTGGCATCGCTCTTCTCACCTACTGTGGTGTGGGCCACCATAAACTGTCAGCAAACAGACCTTGTCAACATGCTCTGCCCAGGGAACTTTACAGTCACACTCACTCCTGGCAGCCCATAGCCTCATAGAATCACAAGTAGTAACCAAACTTGGGTGAAAGGGTTATTCATTCATTCATTAGCATATGGTGCTTCCTGCATGCCAGGCAATGTGCCAGGGCAATGGAATTGGCAGTTGGAGACCAGTTGGAGATGAACAGGCTTAATACAAGATGAAGTGTTGTATAGCATACCTTTGGAGCAGGCTTCAAAAAATGAACAAGGGGTACAGTAGGCTGAATAATGGGCCCCCAAAGATGTCCACATCCTAATCCCCAGAACCTGTGTATATGTTCCCTTACACGACAAAAGGGACTTTGCAAGTGTGATTAAGTTAAGACTATTGAGAATGGAAGGACATCCTGGATTGCCTACTTGGGCACAATGTAAAACAACCATTTTCATAAAAGCAATGCAGGCAGTGCTGCGGAAGCTAGAAGGAGATGTGTGATCAGAAGCCGGGATTGGAGTGACACATTCAGGAGTTAAGGAAACACAGGCAGCCTCTAGAAGCTAGACAAGGTAAGGAAATGGATTCCTCCAGAAGGAATGCAGCCCTGCTGCCACCTTGATATCGACCTAATAAAACCCATTTTGAACTTCTGACCCCCGGATAAGAGTATACTTCTGTGTTGTTTCAAGCCACTAGGTTTGTAGTAATTGGTTACAATAACAATAGGAAACTAATAAGGGTAGGTCACAAGGCTGAGAAGAGAATGACATCCATTCCCCACTGAGGGAACTAGGTGGTCGAAGACTAAAACATGGAATGAGAGAAGGCGTTTATCAGGTGGCTGCTGAGCTTCATCAAGGCTCCACTAAGACGTTCAGGCTCTAAGCATTTGCAGAAGGGTAGACACATGGGGCCAATTCCAGAAACATTTGGCCTTGATGTAGATTGGGAGGGGCTGGGAAAGGGGAGAGGCAATGGAACAAGAGGAAAGGCACACAGCAGCATGCCTATGGATGTGACAGCAAAGATAGGAATACCCTCAACACAATGGGAAGGAAGAGAGGACTGCTGAGCCTAGCTTGCAACATGCTTGGTTTCAGGTGTCTAGGACACACCTACATGAAGTGAGTGGGAGATTATGAATTATAATCCTGACAGGCCATTGCTGGCTTGGAAGATGGAGGAAGAGGCTACAAGCCAAGGAATGCAAGCAGACGCTGGAAGCTGGGAAAGGCAATGACAAGGATTGTCTCCCAAAGCCTCCAGAAAGAATTTGGCCCTGTTGACATCTTGATTTTAGCCTAACGACAGATAAACTTGTGATGTCTTAAGGCACCAATTTCGTGTTAGTTACAGCAGCAATAACAAATTAATATAGGTACCAGGTATGGAAAATCATGAACAAATATCAAAAACCAGAATAATGCTAACAGTATACTCTAAAGTCACTTCTAAAGAGGATGGAGAGAGGCTCGGCGCCTATAGCTCAACCGGCTAAGGCACCAGCCACGTACACCTAAGGTGGCGGGTTCGAATCCCCAGCCCGGACCCGCCAAACAACAATGATGGCTGCAACCAAAAAATAGCCGGGCATTGTGGTGGGCACCTGTGGTCCCAGCTACTTGGGAGGCGGAGGCAGGAGACTCGCTTGAGCCCAGGAGCTGGAGGTTGCTGTGAGCTGTAATGCCACGGCACTCTACCCAGGGGGACAGCTTGAGGCTCTGTCTCAAAAAAAAAAAAAAGAGGATGGAGAGAAAAGATGGTGGGGGGCTGTGTGATACTCTGGTAGAAATCTCAGACACTAACACTGAGATCAGCTGGTTAGTGCCATTATGTGCAGGTGTTGGAGGTCTGGCTTAGACTGGATTCATGAAAGAACCCACACTATACTTCCTTAACTCCATAAGAAGTTTGTTTGAACTAGGGATATGTTTTTCTCTAAGGTCATGTGTCACTTATAACAGCATCTTGCTTTATGAACAAAGTGCCTTGTATGCCCCAATGAACCATGAGCTCTGGACCTGGGCTTTACCATCTGTAAGGCAAGGAGTTTCTACACTTGACCCTGCATCAGAACCACCTGGAGGCTCATTAAAATGAAAATTACTGGACAGGCACAGTGGCTCCTTCCGGTAATTCTAGCACTCAGAGAAGCCAAGGTGGGGGGATTGCTTGAGCTCACAAGAGTTTGAGAACAGCCTGAGCAAGAGACCCTATCTCTACTAAAAACAGAAAGAAAAAAAAAACTAGCCTAACATAGTGGTGAAAGCCTATAGTCCCAGCTTCCCAGCTACTAGGAGGCTAAGACAAGAGGACTGCTCAAGCCCAAGAGTTTGAGGTTCCTGTGAGCTATGATACCACAAGACTCTACCCAGGGTGACAGAATGAGACTCTATCTTAAAATAAATAAATAAGTAAACAAAATGCAGATTGCTGGGCCCCACCCCAGAGTTCCTGATTCATTAGATCCACTGAGATAAACCCAGAGAATTTTATATCTCTAAAGGAATCCCAGCCGAAGCTGATGCTGCCCATCTGGGCACCACACTCTGAGAACCAATACATTAGAGGTTCTCCTTCTCTAACACTAAAGATTCTAGTATTTTCCTGGTTTGCATCTTTCCCATCGAGAGCCCAACTTCTGTTACTCTCTCTTCCATTGGTATAATACTTCAGTTCCTCATTTTGCTTAATGCTGAGCACAGTTCAGAGTAAAGCGGGCTCATATTAAGAAAGTAGCCTCAGGAATGGGTGAGTGGTTAAGTCTCAGTTGGTCTTACTCTTATTGGCTTCTGCCTTGGAATCTATCAACTACTCCTAATGGGTGATTGGTATCAACCTCCCCCCCCCACACTTCTGCTTTGGACTCTACCAGCTACTTATAATGGGTTAGTGGTTTAGTATCAGTTGGTATCACCCTTCTTCTGCCTTCACTTTACCAACTAATCCTATTGGGTGGTTGTCCTAGTCTCAATTGGTATCCCTGTTCTTCCCCTCACCCCACTGCCTTGGATTCTACCAACTACTCCTAATGGGTGATTGGTTGTCCCCCTCCCTTCTGCCTTGGACTCTACCAACTACTCCTAAGGAGTGATTGGTTTACTCTCAGTTGGTATCACCCTTCCTCTCCTACCCCCCCCCAACCTTCTGCCTTGGACTCTACCAACTACTTCTAATGGGTGATTGGTTGGTATCACCCTTCTTCCTCCTCCTCTTCTGTATTGGACTCTACCAACTACTCCTAATGGGTGATTGGTTGAGTCTCAGTTGGTATCACCCTTCTTCCACCCCGCTTCTGCCTTGGAGTGTACCAACTACTCCTAATGGGTGACTGGTTGCCTAATGGTTTAGTCTCAGTTGGTATCACCCTTCTTCCCTTCTGCCTTGGACTTTACCAACTACTCCTAATGGGTGACTGGTTGTCCTTGTCTCAGTTGGTATCCCCCTTTCCACCACCCCCCTTCTGCCTTGGACTCTACCAACTACTTTTTTTTTTTTTTTTTTGCCTCAAGCTGACGCCCTGGGTAGAGTGCAGTGGCATCACAGCTCATAGCAACCTCCAACACTTGGGCTCAAGCAATTCTCCTGCCTCCACCTTGGACTCTACCAACTACTTCTAATCGGTGATTGGTTGGTATCACCCTTCTTCCTCCCTCTCTTCTGTATTGGACTCTACCAACTACTCCTAATGGGTGATTGGTTGCCCTAGTCTCAGTTGGTATCACCCTTCTTCCACCCCACTTCTGCCTTGGAGTGTACCAACTACTCCTAATGGGTGACTGGTTGTCCTTGTCTCAGTTGGTATCCCCCTTTCCACCCCCTCTTCTGCCTTGGACTCTACCAACTACTTTTTTTTTTTTTTGCCTCAAGCTGACGCCCTGGGTAGAGTGCAGTGGCATTGTTGGAGGAAGACGAGGCCCAATGGAGAGAAAGAGCACCTAAACACCATAGTTATAAGAGGAAGGGCTTTATTCATCCGCCAGGAGCTTACAGCATAGAAGATTTCCGAATGGCCACGATCAGACTGGCTTGCTCTTTCCCTTTTTATTGACAGTCAAAAAGTTCCACCCCACAGGCACCCTTCCCATTGGCCAGTTTGAATCAAGTGGGAGATGCTACTCCAGCCCCTACAGAACTACAGCATTTCACAGCACTTGGAAATTTCCAAGTTCCAGAGAGTTAAGCCTATAAATTCCCAAGAGCTGAGTCACCATAAAAATGGCCCTGCAGGTGCATCCTCGTGGTCTACCTGAGAAGACCTGTTCTCCCAGACCTCACCCCTCTCCGGTATCTTCTCTCAGCATCACAGCTCATAGCAACCTCCAACTCCTGGGCTCTAGCAATTCTGCCTCCACCTCCCAAGTAGTTGGGACTACAGGCGCCCACCACAACACCCAGATATATATATATTTTTTTTTTCTTTTTTTTTTTTTGGTTGCAGCCGTCGTTGTTTGGCAGGCCTGGGCTAGATTCGAATCCACGAGCTCAGGTGTATGTGTCTGGCACCTTAGCTGCTTGAGCCACAGATGTGGAGCCTCTACCAACTACTTTTAATAGTCTTTAGTCTCAGTTGGTATCACCCTTCTTCCCTGCCACTGCTGCCTTGGACTGTACCACCTACTCCTAATGGGTGATTGGATTAGTCCCAGTTGATATCACCCTTCTTCCTCCCAGCTTCTGCCTTAGACACTACTAACTACTAATGGGTGATAGGTTGTCCTAATCTCAGTTGGTATCACCCTTTCCCACCCCTGATTGGTTTAGTCTCATTTGGTATCACCCTTCTTTCCCACCCCCTCCGCTTCTGCCAAGAAAAAGATATATTAAAAAATAAAAATAAAAATAAGTAGCTTCAAAATATACCTAGAAAGCTGTTCTCCTCCCTCATTGCCTCCTATTCCCTACTCATCACGTAGTTAACTCAGAGGAGAAAGAGCAGACCTGCCGGTGGGGCACTCACTGCTGGGCCTGAGTGTCCTATTCAACAGAAAATGTCCCCAGAACTCCAACATCAGGCAAGGCCACTCTGTGACCAGAAGACCAAACCTGACCCCTTCATGATCATGTCTGAACACGGACAAAACATGAACCCGGTCCACACCACAAATGTGACCAAACATCCCCCAATCCTGGCTAATAAAACCGACTGCTTCTGCTTTTCCAACCTGGCTGCAGCCTGGCTCTAATTTTCTCTGCTATTAAAGAACATTTGTTAAGACACCCAGTGACAGAATTACCCTGGCAGCATTCAAGCCAGAGCAACTCCGGCTTCCTTAACCACTGTCTAAAACCACTGACACAGGTGCAAGTCCTCTAAGTCGTGCTTTCTCAAACCTTCTTGAGATACTCCAACCCCTGGTTCCCATGGTTTCTGTTCTCCCTCTCTGCAAAGAGGAAACCTAGCTTGTTCGATTCCAGGTGTGTGGCTAGAGGGTAGTGATGACTTACACTCAACATTCAGATTTTTGCTCAACCACAGTGTCCTCAAAGACATTGTCCCTACCCCTCTCCAGCCTAAGTTAGATGTCCCTTCTCTGCTCTTATTTCATGAGCCCTACCATGGCTTTTAGTTACATATTAGCCATGAGGATCATATTCAAGCCATCCTCCATTAGACTGAGAAGCCCAAGCTGGCAGGTCTGTGTGCACCTGTTCCTAGCACAATGCCTGGCACAATGCAGGCAATCAAAAAATATAGGACAGATGGGTAAAATCACAAATGCTGACCACTGCATGCAGCATATTTTAAAACAACTACAAATACAAGAGCTGATAGCTGAATGTCAGTAATGCAAAATGAACAGAAGCAGTGAGAGAATAATCAACATCTTGCAACCAAGACCACAGCAAGGTTTTGCATGTGACAAACTGGATGGAAGCAGTAACGGTGGTCGGTGGTCGTGTACATTAAAACTGGAAGCCTCTTCTTCCTTTTCTAACTCAAGGCTTTGTTTGTGGAAGGCAACATTATGTTCATTTTAACTTTAGTTCAGCATAAAGCCGTCTACTACTGACATGATACATTGCTAAAAACTGTTCATATTTTGTTGTTACTCTGCAATTCTTTAAACAGAAACAATTTTCTGGGCTTGCAAACCCTTCACTACTCACAGATTTGGGTCATAATAATATTTGTGCAATTGTAATTATAAGAGGCTTTCCCTATGTCTGGCACTGTAGGCATCTCCCAGCAAGTTCAGAGGGCACGTTCTGAAGAGCTTTTGTAAGAGGCTGTTTTGCAATGCACCAACTTAGTTTCAGGGTTAGGGTCAGTTATTTTTCAAATCAAAGACTGTAATATACAATTTAACAGTATTATCCATGAAAAATCATTATCAGACCAGGTAACAATCCAAGTGTATCATAGCCAGGGTTAATGACATGTGCTTGTAGTCCCAGTTACTTGAGAGGCAGAGGTAGGAGGATGGCTTGAACCCAGGAATTTTTTTTTTTTTGCAGTTTTTGGCTGAGGCTGGGTTTGAATCTGCCACCTCCAGCATATGGGGCCGGCCCCCTACTCCTTTGAGCTACAGGCGCCACCCTGAACCCAGGAATTTGAGTCTAGCCTACTCAATATAGCAGGACTTTGTCTCTAAAGAAAAACAAAACAAGATAATTGCATCAAATTGATAAAAAGGATAAATTTTCTGAAAACCAGAGACTTGGGGGGAAGGAGTGTGATTCTACATACACACAACCTCCCCACTATTAGGTCACTCCATTGGAAGGCATATAGACTCAATTGTTAAATATTTCACTTCGTCACAAATACATTGCTGAATATCCATTCAAAAAGAGTGGGTGATCTTTAGCCACAAACTACTACAGGCACCTTAAATCCCACTATAAACATAATGAATCAAGTGACATTCATTTCAATCTTATCACTTCTGAGAATTAACTTCCGAAATAAAGGAAAATCAATTTCTGCCTCCTTCTCCCACCCAATAATGGTTACACTCAGTATAACCGTTATAGTAAAGATGAAGCTTGAAAGGACTATAAGCACTAATTTTCTTAGGAGGTTCTGAAAAATGAAAACAGTTCAGAGCTGAATGATAAACAACAGATCTGTTTTTTTCTTATATGGGACTCAGTCCCCTTGTCACTGGGATATAAAAAGCACATAGACACTGGAGAGGACATTTGGATCTAACTTTTTTGTGTATATAATCTTCCTGGTGACCACCCAAAACAAAAGGTGGGTCACCAAGAGAATTCTTTATTACTTCAGAAGAAATTAATCCGTTACTAAAGTGACCTGTAAGGTTAAAGTATATACTTTTGTCCATGAACGAATAAATCTTATCAGGGGCCAAAGCAAACCAAGAATTTGAGTTAAGTGTTTTGTCTTCCACAGAGTAGGAAGATTTCATACCATTCATTCATTCACTCATGCAACAAATATTTATTTAGGGTGTGCCCTGTGCCAGACACCCCAAAACATAACAAAACAAAACAGTGCTGAGCAAAACACGCAACACAGCACTGCCCCTATGGTCCTAGTGCTTACAGTAGGGAAGATAAGTGTTAAACTCAAATGCATAATACCGCTATGAAAAAAAGGCACTGTATGAGAAAAGGTAACAGGAACTAATTTAGACAGGGGTGCCATGGGAATCTGGGAAGGGCACCGTGAAAAAAGCAACATTTATGCTGAGACGCCATTAGATTACCATCACTTTAGGAAAGAAAACCGTTTTGGCAAATAACCACAAATGGGATTTTAACTTTGCCTGTCAACAACTGATTAGGTTAAACCTCCCCTTTGCCAGTGCTTCTGTCTTCATGGGTTTCCTACGACTGCTCCCCTATCACTATCAAATCCTATTACCTGAACACAGAAAGGTCTCGCTTTATTAATTTATTATAATCTACAGCCTTTCTATGCTTGGCCTAGGGACACACAAAAATAATCTGCCAGAAGCATGAAAAACAGAGGCCAGCTGTCAACAAGAATATTACCTAGGTAGACCAAACATTTAGTAGCCCAGACAATCACCCGCCGTCTGCCCAATAAAGTGCCAGCTCCTCTGGGCAGCAAGGTGGTTCCAATACTCCAGGGTGTATACCAAATGTGACCCAGGAGGTCTAACGGTTAGTTGCCTACTTGGAACTGATGTTTGCTCAGTAAATCAAGGACCGGATCACCACTTACAGTTCTCTGACCCTGCAGACTTAGAAGAGGGTATGGGAAGTGGCCTTTGGGCATCACGGAGTGGAGAGCTTGCCAGGCTGGAGGAAGGCAGGTCAGGGCCAAGAGGAAGGGGGACGCCAAGGGAGGCACGTCAGGAGCTTAAGACCCGGGACGGCGCTCTAAGCTGGGTACTGGGGCGTTTCCCGACGCCCTCCTCCACCCCCATCAGTCCCCCGCAAAAGCAACCCAGCCCCCCAAGACCCCGAGATTCCAGCTTCCCCTGAGGCAGGGCCAAGCTGGCACCGTGAGCCCCGCGCATGGCCGGTGCCCACCAGGTCCGGGTACCCGCGTCTGTAGCGCAGAGGAGGCGAGCTTGGGTGAAAAAAATGGCCAAGACAAAACTCTCCCCGCCCACCCGAAAAACCAACCACACCCCCTGCATCCCTCAGCCCGAGACGCCCGGGGCCAGCCCCCGCGATCCTCCACCCTGGCCCCCGCGGTTCCCATCGGCGCCACGCACGGTCTGGGCAGGGACACCAGCGCAAGTGGGTGTGAAGGGGGTGAGTAAGGCAGACGAGATCGCCCACTGCGGTGTCACACTCCGGGGCCCTACCCCGGGGAGCAGTCCCGGGCTCCGCGGTTCTGGGACGGGAGCGCCGCCCCCAGGCTGAGGTGGGCGCTTGGGCGCGGGCGGCCCCTCACTCACCCATTGGCGTCGAACTCGGCGGGGCCGCCGAGGCAGCGAGAAAGTTGGCGGAGGCGGGCGTGGGGGTCGGGGCGCCGGGATCAGGACGCCGGGATCGGGGCGCACGGGTCTGGACGCGGCGGCGGTTGGGCCGGCTTTTTCCTCAGTGGCGGCGGCGGCGGCTCAGCGCCGCCCGCTGCTGCCTCTGCTGCTGCTGTCGCTGCTGCCCCGGGGCGACTCCTCCTGCTGCTGCTGCATCGCGGCCCGCTGCGCCCGGCTGCGCCGGGTTTCCTGCTCTCCGCGAGTGGAAATTGCGAAAAAAAAAAAAAAGCGCCGCCCAGCCCAGCGCCCGGCAGCCGCGGCCGCGCCGCCCGCTCTCCCCTCCTCCTCACCGCGGCCGCTGCGATGCTCCTGCGGCTCCGCCTGCCGGGGACCCGAGGCCGCCGGAGCGGGGGCGGGGCCAGGGAGGGGCGGGGCCGGGAGGGGCGGGGCCGGGAGCGGCAGGCGCCGGGGGCGTCCCTGCGGCTGAGGCGCTCCTGCACCCGCTCACCGCCGGTCCGGGGGGACAACTCCGCGCCGCTGCCCCTCACCCGCAGCCCTGGGCTAACGCCCCGGGAAATGCCGCGAGACTCCTCGAGACCGGAGAAAATTGAGGGGTCCGTGGGGGTGGGGGAGGGGGCTGGGAGTGGAGGGGCACGTGGAGGAGAAGGGGGCTGACCGGGGGAGGGCGAGGAAGGCGGAGGACGGGCTGGGGGGAGCAGAGACTGTAGACAGGTAAGGAACCGAACACCTGCTGAGGAGGATGGCAAGTGACACCGGGCCGTGAGGCGATCCAGGATAAGGCTTCACAGAGGAGGCTGGTGAGAGGGAAGGAAAAGGGTCCCTGTGAAGGGAGAGAAGCGCTGCGTGCCTTCGCTGCGGCGTAGGAAGGCAGGCGGGCCAGGTGCCGCACCGAGGAGGTGAAGGGATTGAGATGGGAAAGACAGAGGGGGCCGCAGTGGGCCCGGTAGGGCGCATCGCCTGGCACAGACGCTTCTAACCCTGCACGCGCCCTGTGCTTGAGCGAGGGGGTTCATTTGCTCAGGAGATGTTCCCAGGAATCTGCTGAAACAGGACTGGCTCCCTCCCCAACTGGCATCGTTGTGTCATATTGACCCTCAGACATGGACAGCCCACCTTGAGTGAGAGCTAAAATGCCAAGAAGAAATTCGCGGGAATTCGTGGACAGCTCACAAGCTCCTTTTTGGGTCCATTCACCACCACACCTTTCACCATAGATGCTCTGCCTGCCATCACGTTTTTTTTTGTTTGTTTTTTTGGTTTTTTGTTTTTTTTTAACCAGGCAGTTATTTCCCTTTCCCTTTCCCTTTCCACCATCTGGCGGTAGGAAGAGATAATGAAATAGATGGGAGATGTTCAGGCAGAAAGTGAGACAATAGAGAAGTTAGATCAATGGCCCCCCAAAATGGAGGCGGTTGGGGGTTAGTGGGCCCAAAGGTAACAAATAAGAGCTGACCCCCTACCCAATAGAGGGCTGCCTCCGCCGTACCACACCCATGATGGTAAGACAAGTCTTGTAAATTGGTTACATCCTGAGATTTTTGTAGAAAAATGCAGTTATAACTGTCCCATTAGTTTCCTTCTCTTTTTAACCCTCAAAATTAGGGTCTTACCAACAAGGGGTCAGTAGCATTATCTTTCTAAATACTGTTCATGTGCGTCAGAACAATCTAAACAGGAGACAAATCAACAGACAGGTCCATCTATACAGCTGCTGAGATTGAAATATTAACAAGATTGAAATAAATGTCGCACTCCTAAGGAAGGGATTAAAGGAGGCTGATGCAAGAGTGAGAGAGGATACCGGAGAGGGGTGAGGTCTAGGAGAACAGGTCTTCTCAGGGAGACCACGAGGATGCACCTGCAGGGCCATTTTTATGGTGACTCAGCTCTTGGGAATTTATAGGCTTAACGTCCTGGAACTTGGAAATTTCCAAGTTCTGTGAAATCCTGTAGTTCTGTAGGGCTGGAGTAGCATCTCCCACTTGATTCAAACTGGCCAATGGGAAGGGTGCCTGTGGGGTGGAACTTTTGGACTGTCAATAAAAAGGGAAAGACCAAGCCAGTTGGGGAGCGTGGCCATTTGGAAATCTTCTATGCTGTAAGCTCCTGGCGGATGAATAAAGCCCTTCCTCTTATAACTATGGTGTTTGGGTGCTCTCTCTCTCCATTGGGCCTTGTCTTCCTGCAACAAGAGGATCGGTGGTGCCCAAGAGTTTGACATTGCTGTGAGCTATGACGTCCAGCACTCTACAGAGGGCAACAAAGTGAGACTCTGTCTGAAAAAAGAAAAAAAAAAAAGAAACATGGAGATTAGGAATCTAAAGTGTTGAGTAACTGCCATGGACACATGGACATACCTTTTTTTTTTAGACAGAGTCTTACTCGGTTGCCCTGGGCAGAGTGTTGTGGTATGTCATAGCTCTTGGGCTCAAATGATCCTCTTACCTCAGCCACCAGAGTAACTGGGACTACAGGCACTACAGGTATGCACCACTACACCCAGTTAATTTTTCTACTTTTAATAGAGACCGAGTCTCACTCTTGCTCAGGTTGGTCTCAAACTCCTGAGCTCAAGCAATCCATCAGCCTCAGCCTCCCAGAGTGCTAGGATTACAAGTATGAGCCACTGCACCTGCCCTATGGACACACCTTTTGTCCCAGCTACTTGGGAGGCTGAGGTGGGAGGATCGCTGGAGCCCGGAAGTTCTGGGTTGTAGTGTGCTATGCCATGAGTGTCCACACTAAGCTCTGCATCAGTATGGAAACAGGGGTCACCAGGTTGCCTAAGGAGGGGGGAACTGGTCCAGGTCAGAAACTGAGCAGGGCAAAACTCCTGTGCTGATCAGTAGTGGTATCATGACTGTGAATTAGCCAAGGCCATCAGTCTGAGCAACATAGTGAAATCTTGTCTCTACAAAAAATAAAAGAAAAAATTAGCTGACGGTGATGGCAGGGTCACAAAATCCCACTACTCAGGAGGCTAAGGCAGGAGGACAGTTTGAGCCCAGGAATTTGAGGCTACAATAATAAGGTGACCAGATTTTAACATTGTTAAAGCCGGACACCATTGAGGGGGGAGGGCAGGGCCTTAGGGGGCTGGGCCTGATAACAATGCAAACTTTGATAATCAGTTCTCAACAATTATTTGTTATTATTAAAGTTTAATATTATAAAATTAACAAAAATAATATAAAACTCATAACCTGGTGAAATAGCTACATGGCAGCTGAAAACCGTATATTCCCTTCCTGTTCTCCCATGTTCCCTAGCTTGTCATGCATTCTTTCCAAAAATTGGACTTTTTTAAAACACTGGACGCGGGACAAATTGTTAAAAATCAGGACTGTCCCACCAAAAGCGGGATGTCTGGTCACCTTACTCTGGGGGAAGGGGCTACTTGTTTGTTCCAGACAGTTTGGCTCCTTCTGAGCTAATTGTCCTTGCCTAGAAGCAAGGGAGGGAGCAGTCTCCTTCTGATACAGATTCCACCTGGGTGACCTTGCCCTGGAGGGGAGTAGGGAGTTTACATTAGCCTTTTCATTTCCAAATGAAGTTACATTAACCTCTTCATTCCCAAATGGAGTTATATTAACCTTTTCAGCAGTGGAAAACCGTATATTCCCTCCCCATTCTCCCACTGTTCCCTAGCTTGTCGTGCATTCTTTCCAAAAATAGGGACTTTTTTAAAACGCCGCGGGACGCAGAACAAGTTGTTGTTGAAAATCGGGACTGTCCTGCCAAAAGCGGGACGTCTGGTCACCTTATACAATAAGCTATGATTGTGCAATTAGCCACTGCACTCCAGCCTAAGCTACAAGCGAGACCCTGTCTCAAAAAAAAAAAAAAGAAAAGAAAGAAAGAAAGAAAGAAAAGAAAAGAAAAACCTGAAGTGTTGAAGGCACAGATGAATGCTCAATTGAGTTATTTCTGCCCCAGGCACCCTGATGCCTCACTCATTACAGGCCTTGGCAGCCTATGTTCTAATTAGGGTGATAAAGCCTTATGATATGATCTTAGGGTTGACAAATACTGAAACTCAGAGCCCGGCTAAACCCACAGTTATTGAGACTTTTTTTTCCCCTAAACCTCACCCAGAAGAACTGATCCAGGGTCTCCCCAATACCAGAGGTGGTCTTTTTTAATTAAGGCCAGGGTCAGTGGATCATCTTAACCCTCTTTGAAGTGACTCAGACCCCTGAAAGTGAGTAGGCATGTTTCAACATGGAAATAGCTGAGCTGGACTCACAGCAGCCTAGCATCTGGGGTGCTAAAGATTCTTGGCTGGCTGCCCCATGCATTCTCAGAGCTATGAGTCAAAAGTCTTTGATTCTTTGGTCATAGCTTGCAAAGAAAACAAAGAAGAAACCTCTTTGAACCTTGTTGATGATGCCCACCATGGCTGAACTTACCTAGACACTGCAGAGGTCAATACACCTTAAACCAGCACACTGGGGCTGACCTCAGTGCAGCTCAAAAAGAAAAAAAAAAAATTAGCAGCTTGTCTTATGTCCTGCTTAGAAACGACAATCTTTTCACTGAATTTGTTTTTTCCATCTTCACACAGGTCCATTTGAAGTTTTGAGTCCTATTTTGGCTCCATCTATTTCAGGACATACCTTTTCCTTCTTGAACCTGAATGCTGTGTCCCTGCTCCTTGATCTGGAGTGTGCTTCCTACATGGGCAAATTTGTCATTTTCTCATAAAAGAAAGACTGATGGCAAGACTTAACATTTTTGAAACTTCCTGAGCTGTGCCCTTATTTTATTTTTATAGTAGCCTTTTACTTTTTACACCTATTATGCCATGAATTCATGGGGAATATAGGTTCCAGCAGCTCAGGATCCTTTTCATTGACTGTCACAAAGGCTGCTATGCCTGTTATGCCCTGAATTCACAGGGAATATGTTCTGGCACCTTATGCCCCTTTTCACTGGTTCTCACATGTGCTCACAGAGCGCCTATTTGCTGTGCATTCACAGGGAGTAGGCCCAGCAGCTCAGGCTCCTCTCCCTGGGTTCTCACAGAGTGGCTTCTCTGGGTGGAGCAGGCCAGCACTTCAGCCGAACCCAGATCCCTTTTCTTTGCCTTCCTTCTTTTTCTGATCATTTTTCCTTCACGCATTTCAGGAAACTATCTCCGCTCTTAGCGTGCTCAATATGCTCAATACGAACGTGAATCCTCTTGGCAAGAATCTTGCCCTTAACTTGTTTCTAACAATGCCAGCAGCATGCTGGGTAACACTGCAGACACTTCCAGTTTTGCCACGGTGACATTTGGGTGGCCTTTTTGAACAGTACCCATTCCCTGGATGTTTACAATATCACCTTTCTTGTAGATTCCCATGTATGTGGCCAAAGGAACGACTCCATGTTTTCTGAAAGGCCTGGAGAACATGTACCGGGGGGTGCCTCTCCTCTTTCCCTTTGTGTGCGGCATTTGGGGGAGTTACTGGAAGAGGGTGTCTCCAGCCAAAAAGAACTCTGCCCTTATTTTAATGCCTTAACTGAAGTTATGTCAATCCTATTAAAGCACTATAGATTTTTTTCATTTTAATTTTCTCTAAATTACAAAAATGAACATTCCATTTTGTTTATTTATTATTTAGTTCTTCTGAATTGTTCCCATTGTCCTTTCATTTTTTCTTTGACAAACTTTTGCTGACCAGCACAAGGGAAGTGAATATCAAGATTTAAATCCAGCTGCTGATATGAATAGATGTCTAAATTCCTCATCCTGCCTCTTATAAAAAATACAAGAGTATTTTTTAAAAGTATAGTTAATGCATTATTTCAAATTATGTGAACTCATCTCATGAGTATTCCTAGAGAAATACAATTGTGTCTAACACATCTTTGTCCCGCTGAAATCCCTTTTCTACCAGAATAGAACGCATTGGGGAATGGGAACTATCTAAGTGGTTCTCAACCTTCCTAATGCCGTGACCCTTTAATACAGTTCCTCATGTTGTGGTGACCCCCAACCATAAAATTGTTTTCATTGCTAGCAGTATCAGAAAGTAAAGATATGCTAAAAAAAAAAAAAAAAAAAGGACAGGACACATCAAAAGGTCACAGGAGCCAACCTGAAAGGCCTCCTGAAGGCTAAAGCTGGAACAATTCAAGCAAGAAATTAAATAATGGTATTATTGGATCTTAACCCAGAGAATAAAATTAATATCTTTATATCCATACGGATATAACTAAAAAGCTGAATAAATAAGGAAATAAATTGGAAAGAAGGGACAATTCTCCCTTACTGAGGAATTCCAATTAATACATGTAGATGAATTGAGGAAAAGATAAAGGCACCACTAGACCTCAACCATAACAGTTTACACAGGCAACTAAGGTGCACAAATTAATGAGTGAAAGTTCAAGGAGAAACAGGATATTTGCATAGCGACGTATTGTCCCTGAAATAAATGTCTTCATATTTAAAATGTGGGAAATAGTAACTTTACATTGGAGAACCCTAGCAGACAGCACTTTTGGCAAGTGGTGATGGCTACATGCTGATACTTTGGAGAGAGGCTTTTCCATTCCTCCTTTGCATTGTGTATTCTGTGCTAAAGATAACTTATGTCTACAGCAAAAGCTGTCGAAATAACTAATGTCTTGCTGTATTATGTCAACCCGGCTTGATAACCTCTCTTGAAATGACCCCTTTCCCTTTTTCAGTAAATCCTTTTCAACAAATCCAAGAGAAGTGGGTTTACCTGCTCTATGTAGATACAGAAATGAATCACATCAGAGAAATAGATCATTTATAAAACAGCTCACCATGATTTTCTGTACAAGATTCGTAGAAAAGGCTGACTTTGTAAAGGAAAACACAAAGAGAGCAGCTAGAAGGTGGGGTGTACTCTTCCACAATGCTATAAATCTGGAATAGGGTGTTCTTGTTTAAAAATCCAAAGAATGCCGGAGTTATCAACTTCAAAGCTGATCAGTCATAGGAACTGTATCTAAAATCCACATAAAGAGCCCCAGTCTATAGACTAACTTGCCAAGAACATTTTTGCAACCCTTCCTGCAGCACTTCATTGTCTAAGAAAATAATAAGTTGGGAGAACAGTCCTAGGAGATTAGCCAAAAATACAGTTTTTATTGTTTTCTACCCATCCTGCTGGCCCTCTCTTCACCAACATCACAAGGGGTCATGTGGAAGGAAGGGCATTTCCATAATTAAAAAGAAAATTAAAAAAAAGCTCCAAAAGCACCAGATATTAATTTAAAATCATAGTACAATGAAATAACCTTTGTAATAAATGTTAACGTTAAATGGAATAATTGGTATTTAACATAGGAATAAGCCACGTCAACAAGGTGTCTTTTTTAAGAGCAAGAGAGAGAAATAGGGTCTCACTATGTTACCCACTCTGGCCTTGAACTCCGGGGATCAAGGGATTCTCCTGCTTCTGCTTCCTGAGGCACATGACACAGTGCCAGCTTAACAGGCCAGATATTTTTGTTATAGTTACTTTACATATTTATATATATTTATTCATCTTTTTTCCTTTTATTAAGTCATAAACACATAGATCATGAATACATTTATGCATTTGTGGGGTACAATGTGTTGATTTTTTATACAATTTGGAGTGCTTACATCAAACTAATCAATATAGCTTTCACCTCATTTACTTAATTACTGTGTTAAGACAATTTGACTTGTACCCTTGCAATATGCTCCATAGGTATGGTCCCACCATTTACCTTCCCTCTATCAAACCTCCTCCTCCCCTCCCATCCCTCTCTCCTTCATCCTGGGCTATAGTTGTGATCTAGCTTTCATAAGAAAGTGTGGGTAATTATAAATTGGTTTCATAAATGTATTGAGTACATTGGATACTTTTTCTTCCATTCTTGAGATATTTGACTAAGAATAATATGTTCCAGCTCCTCAGGATACAAAATCAATACTCATAAATCAGTAGCATTTATATACATCAACAATAGTCAAGCTGAAAAAACAGTCAAGGACTCTATTCCCTTTATAGTAGTGCCAAAGAAGATGAAATATCTGGGAGTGTACCTAACAAAGGATGTGAAAGATCTCCATAAAGAGAATTATGAAACTCTGAGAAAAGAAATAGCTGAAGATGTTAGCAAATGGAAAAACATACCATGCTCATGGCTGGGAAGCATCTTTTTTGTTTTGTTTTGTTTTGTTTTGTTTCGTTTGAGAAAGTGGCTCAATCTGTTGCCCCAGGCTCATAGCTCACAGCAACCTCCAACTCTTGGACTCAGCTTCCCGAATAGCTGGGACTACAGGCACCTGCCACAATGTCTGGCTAGTTTTTTTTAGAGACAGGGGTCTCCTCTTGCTCAGGCTGGTCTTGAACTCCTGAGCTTAAGCAATCCACCTGCCTCAGCCTCCCAGAGTGCTAGGATTATAGGTATGAGCTAGCACATGCAGCATATCTTCTCTATTAGTAGCTCCATGACTCAGATAGGAACCAGGGTTGCTATGGACACATTAACAGGCCAGTTTTTAAAACTGATAAACTAACAATAGGGGGCTTTGGATCTCACCAGTAATGAAAATTCTAAAATAAGAATTGACTTTCAAAATATAGTAGAAACTCCATAGTTGACCCCCTCCCTATACTGACTACCACTTCAGTTGACTAGTTCTCATAGGCCAGACTGCATCATATGTACATATCAGTACAGTAGGCATAGTCCCTTAGATTGACCACCTCCATCTGTTGACTAGTCTGTTATGGTTCCTTGGGTGGTTAACTTACAGAGGCTCTACTGTAATTTCTATTTTCCCCCTGAACTTTCAGAAGTTCAGTTCAGAGGCCCTATCATAGACCATGTTGCATTGGAGCTGGGCCTCCAGGCTGCACTGACCTTGCACAACACTCCAGACACAGGGAAGAACAAGTGAGAATGCTCAGAGTCTGCAGAACAGATGGTGTTTTCGAGGGGGCTTGTGCAGAACAGGCCAGAGTGCAGCCAAACATCTGATTCTAAGTAGTCTCTGTGCCAGGCCAAGTGCAAATAAGACCCTGCAGGCAATAGGTAAGAGCACAGGTTTCTAAGCTGACTGGATGAGCCTAGAGCAGCAGTTTTCAAACTGTGGGTCGCGACCCAGAGGACCTGTATTAAAGGGCCACGACATTAGGAAAGTTGAGAACCACTGGCCTAGAGGCTCATGCCTGTAATCCCAGCACTTTGGATCACCTGAGCTCAGGAGTTTGAGGCTACAGTGAGCTATGACTGCGCTAATTGCACTCCAGCCTGGGCAATAGAGTAAACCCCCTTCCAGCCCCCCCACTGCCAGTCTCTAAATAAATAAGTAAGCAAACTAATGGCTTTAGGATGGTAACTGGTGAGTTCTGCAAAGGCAGAACTAGAGAAGGGAGAGCCCGCTGGTGAGAGGCCAGGGGTAGGACAGAGATATCAAAGGCACCAAGAAATATGATGGCATTAACACTGTCAAAGAGGAGAAGTTGCCTTCTAGAGCTGTTTTTGAAGTACACTTGACAGGATCTGGAGATTGCAGATTTGGGAAGAGGATAAGGAGCAAACATGGCAGGCTCAAGCTTGGGGCCGTTGCTCAGTGGTTAGGGTACCAGCCACCTACAATGGGGCTGGCAGATTCGAACCCAGCCCGGGCCTGCTAAACAACAATGATGACAACTACAACAACAACAAAAAAAAATAGCTTGACGTTGAGCGGGCACCTGTAGTTCCAGCCACCTGGGAGGCTGAGGCAAGAGAATCACTTAAGCCCAAGAGTTGGAGGTTGCTGTGAGCTGTGACACCACAACACTCTACCGAGGGTGACATAGTGAGACTCTGTCTCAAAAAAAAAAAAAAATGACAGCAGGTTCAATAGAAATAGTTTGTTAACTGGCTGAGAAGCTGGGTAGAGGAGGAAATCAACTATGTAGAGAAGAAAGTCTTTGTTGGGGGGTAAGGGTATAGCAGAGATAATGACTTCAAATTTGACTTTTACTGAGAGTGAATCCAAAAAAGAATGAAGGACTGATTCATGCTACAACATGGTTGACCCTTAAAAATATGATGCTAAGTGACAAAGCCAGTTGTAAAAAGCCATCTATTGTTTGATTTCATTTATATGAAATGTCTGGAACAGGGAAACCCATAAAGACAGAAAGTAGATTACTGGTTATCATGGTTATTGAGACCAGCCTGAGCAAGAGCGAGACCCCATCTCTACTAAAAATAGAAAAATTAGCCGGGCATTGTGGTGGGCACCTATAGTTCCAGCTACTTGGGAGGCTGAGGCAAGAGGATCACTGGAGCCCAAGAGTTTGAGGTTGCTGTGAGCTATGCTATCATGGCACTCTACCAAGGGCAACAGAGTGAGACTCTTTCTCAAAACATTTTTTTTGTTATGAGTATTTTACCACCCAAAAAAGAAGTGAATACTTTATGATTGGTGGATTATAAGGGATCAGGTGGGGATGGTTTTCCTGTGTTTTGCTTTCTCTAATAATACCTCCATCTTGTTTCCCAAACAGGAAATCAATATTGCACCTATCACCCTCAATGTCACCAGCTCTGGGTTCAGAGACACCAAGACTGGTAGCCTGAGCTGACAGTAAGAAGCCACAGCCTCCTCCAGGTCGTGAAGCCCCCAAAGCAGACATTCAACTTCCGATAGGTTTTCAAGCCCCAGAGGCCATAAGACTTAATTGAAAAGTCTCTGAACCAGGTGCTCACTTAATAAGATACGACACAATCCTTTCCTAGCACAACTTCTTATTAAATAGAGTCAGTCAAATCAAGTTCCTCTTCTCAAAAATAATTACAGGCCAGCCAGAGGCAAAAGTAGGAAGTAAGTGAAGTTCATCTTCTTTGTTTTGCGTGCCAGCCCTGAGTCTAGGGTTCCATTCCCCTGCTGAAGTTTTCTTTCCCGTGCCACAGCAGCTCTTAACACGTCGTCCCAGCCCAGCAGCAGCATGTGGGAACTTGGGAGAGATGCACTTTGCGGACCCCACCCCAGACCATCCAAAGCAGGAGCCCTTCAGGGGATTCTAACACAGCTGAAGCATGAGAACCACCTCTGTACCTCAGCTCCTCAGAGCCAACCTGACTTCAGCCATTTGATGAACAAGTGGTCTTTGGCAATGAACATGGGCTTGAGGGAGCTGCCAGTGACACAGAGACCTGAGCTGCTAAAACTGACTTGATGTTTTGTGAAATATATTTGTATCGTTGTCATCCCCAAAGTAATACCTGCTCATTATTTTTTTTTTAATCAAATAAAACATTAAAGACACATTGTAGAAGATGAAAATCTTCCACAATTTCACAATTACCAATTATTGGAGAGATGATTGATAATCACTGTTAACATTTGAAGGAATATTCCTCCAGCCATTTTTTTTCAAATATGCACTGATACTAACTAAGATATGCGATGATTTCCACTAACTATCATTGTAATTCTTCTGAGCTGGTAACTCCTCCTTCGTGCTATAATAATGGAAATTGAGAACCTTGAAGAGGGGCTACTTTTTTCCCTGCAGGATTCTCAAATCACCTTTTGTTAAAATGAATTTGATCGTGAAATATTAAACCTATCTGAAATGGAACTTTTTGAAAATGTTATTTCATAACCTTCATCTGGAAAGAAATTAGAATTCCTGCTAAAAATGCCAGAGCAATTCTCTGATATTCTTTAATAAGATTAAACCCAGGGAGACCACTCACTCCCATCCACCCACCCTGCCCCTCAGCTGACCTAAGGCCCCTCAGCTGGTGTTTGGCCAGACATTCTTTTTCCTTGTGTCCAGTCTGACGATGATCATCTAACCATTCACTTCCCAGAAAATGTCCCAATCAAGAAGGAATCTTGAAATGAAACTTTGACATGTATTCATAATTAAATATCTTGGGAAGTTTCACATATGCCTCTGTCTCCTACAGCTATAAACAACACAAGAAACTATCAGACAGGGACTAGACATTTTTCTTGTGTGTGTGTGTGTGTTTTAGACAGAGTCTCACTCTGTCACCCTGAGTAGAGCACTGTGGTATCATCATGGCTCACAGCAACCTGAAACTCCTGAGCTCAGGAGATCCTCCTGCCTTAGGGTTCCAAATAGCTGGGACTATAGGCACCTGCCACAACGCCTGGCTAGTTTTCTCTACTTTTAGTAGAGATGGGGGTCTCTTTCTTGCTCAGGCTGATCTTGAACTCCTAAACTCAAGTTATCCACCCACCTTGGCCTCCCAGAATGCTAGGATTACAGGTGTGAGCCACTGTACCAGGTCTGGACTAGATCTTTTTCCAGCTCCTAAATAAAGGAACGAAAGGTTCATCCTGACCTAAAAATACAGTGTTGTGAGTCTTTGAAACATCTCTCTGGGCAGCAGACGATCTGAAGATAATGATCACTCAGATTTATGGGGGAGCAGGAGCTGGGAGCTTATTTTATCCTCTTTCAAATTTTCCTGATAACAGAATTGGTTATGTGTTACAATTCCCATCTTACAAGTGAGAGGACTTGAGTTCAGAGAGGCTAAGTGTCAAGCCCAATCAATGTCCTTTAGTGGGAGAAAGCAGACCTGGGAAGGTAAAATCAGCTCTGTCTCATCCCATTAGAAATGAGGAAATCATCTGAAATTGGACAAAACAACCCAATTTGTTTTCATGGTTTATAATTTCTATTCAATGGTCATAATATCACATTTCAATGGGTTCTCCTGAGTGTTTTGCTTGGTATAAAATCTAGATACATGTAAAATGTTATAACACTAAGTGATGGAACACAGACAACACACACATCCCCTACACTTACAATTGCCTTTTAACTTAGAAAATACATTTACAACTTTGCAAACAAATACTTCGAAAGGCTTAAAGGTCATCCTTGAGCTGGGCAGCTGTAATTGACCCCTTTTCCTCCTGTTTTCTGAGCCAGCCAGGCATGGGGTGCAGCCACAAGCGTATCTGTGATCAATTCAGACTTCACCTGGTACTAGCTGGCACATAACCTTAGGGGGGTTCTTAACCACTCGGTGCCTCGAGTTCCTTATTTGTAAATGGGGGAGAATAGTATCTATTTCATGAGGTTGTCATGAGGCTGTACAAGGTCAATGCTTGTGAAATGCTTAGGATAGTGTCTGACACTATTCCAGACTTCCTTCAAAGAGCGTAATTTTAGTAATGGAAAAGGTTGCTTCAAAGCTTATTATACCTTCACTATTTAACTTTTTTCTTATTTGAACATCTTAGAATAAGTATTAACTCTAATTGAACAAATACACACTTAAAATTATTGCCAGAATTTAAAATCAGCATCTAATTTGACAATCTGTAGCAAAGTCCTGAGAAGTACATACTTCTGGCCAGACGCAGTGGCTCACACCTGTAATCCTAGCACTCTGGGAGGCTGAGGCTGATGGATTGCCTTAGCTCACAAGTTCGAGACCAGCCTGAGCAAGAGCCAGATCCTGTCTCTAAAACATAGCCAGGTGTTGTGGTGGGCACCTGTAGTCCGAGCTATTTGGGAGGCTGAGGCAAGAGAATCACTTAAGCCCAGGAGTTTAAGGTTGCTGTGAGCTGTGATGCCACAAGACTCTACCGAGGGTGGAAAAGTGAGACTTTGTCTAAAAACAAAAAATAAAAAAAAAAAAGAAGCACACACACACTTCTGGTCAATCCTAGCACACTGGCTATTTGTGCCTATTATCTCTCCCTCTCAAGTTCTGGTAAAATGATAGCAAAGAAACCAGAGGGAAATCCTCCTGCAAAGACAAGGAGAACTGGAAAGGAGGCATCAAAGGAATGTGCATTTCATGGCGCTTGCTCTGGGAGGGGTAACAGGCTTAGCAGGAAGCCACCAAATAAGGATCTGCAGCAGACCCAGCAAGGGAGCCCCTTATCTGAGCACAGTCCAGGCAAGGCTCAAGAGAGACAGCATCACCATCCATATACTGACCCCACCCCATCAGAGTGATCCCTCCAGGCAGGAGACAAGAGCCTTGTTATCTTCAGACATTAAACCCGAGAGGATGGTTGGGCGGGGTGGCTCATGCCCCTAATCCAGCACTCTGGGAGGCCGAAGACAGTGGATTGCTTGAGCTTAGGAGTTAAAGACCAGCCAGAGGAGGATCAAGACCCCCGTCTCTAAAAAATAGCCAGGTATTGCAGTGGGCACCTACAGTCCCAGCTACTTGGGTGGGAGGCTGAGGCAGGAGGATCACTTGAACCCAGGAGTTTGAGGTTGCTGTGAGCTATGACACCATGGCACTCTACCTAGGGTGATAGAGTGAGACTCTGTCTCTAAATAAATAAACCTGAGACAATGCCATTCTCAGTGCCCCAGTGACCAAGCTCGGTAGGTCCTGCCTACCCGCCCTCCCTGCCACAGGCACGGTATAAGCAGCACCTTCTCCAGAAAAGAAACCGAAGGAGCCTGGAGGAAAGATCTCCATGTGTGGGTGTGGGAGAAACTCCAACCAAACAGCGATTCTCTGGAGGCGGTAGAAACCAGCCACGTGGGAGATGAGATTGGCAATGGCTTCTATTAAGCTTTTAAAACAGCCCACTTTGCTACTGTAAATGCGGATAATTAGTGGGAGCTTCTTAAAGATTCTTGAGAATTGCTGCAGCTTCTATGTCAGTGTTGAGGCTTCAGGCCAAGATCTTCAGAGTTAATTCTTCTGACCTTTTTCACAGGGTCCCTGACCTCTACACTTACCACTGCCCACTCCGGTTTTTCCAACCTTCATGTAAACCTTTCATTCTGAAATTCCACCTTTCATACCTGAAATGCCTAGAATGACTTCTGTTTCCCTGGCTGAACCTAGGCAGATTCAGCCTGTGCCGCAGGCTTCTGTGCCCATTCTTGGTTCTCCCCCAGCCTGCTTTGGGCACTGTAATTATGGATGGCTTTGAGTCAAGTCCTTTCAGTGGAGCGTGCCAGCAGGAATGGATGATGGGAGGAGAGGGAAGTTAGGGTATGTGTTCCCTGCACTCTTCCCTGCTAAGTCACAGATTGGCTGTGTCCTTCTACTGAAGACCACTGCTCCTGTCAGCTGCCCCTTTCCACATGGAGACCTTTCAGTGTTCCAAATGCTACTTCCTCGCCTGGCCCCTCAGGCCTTAGGTAGTAAGAGCTCTCCCTCATTGTTACTCATGAGATAGCGATCTAGCCTTTGTTGTTTCCCCTAAACCTTGCCCACATCTTCATAAATAGTCCCTTATTAAACCCTTCTCAATGGGCCAGTTTAAATGTCACATCTGTTTCCTGCCAGGCCCCAGCTGACACAGAGCTCTGTCATCCCTCACCAGAGATTCTGTCCAGACTAACAGGGTGGCCTAAGGACTTTAGGAACCTTAATGTTCAACATCAACAAAGATCACCAGATAATTGAGAAACACTCCCAATGTGAAGGGAAAAGGCAGAAATAGACAAAATAGGAGCCAAGAACAAAGTTAAGTATATAGGGAACAAGAGAAGACTTCAACATCAAGAACCAGAACACTAAAAGATTCTCAGAGTGTTGAGAAGAGATTGCATCCACGAAAGAAGGACAGGACAAATGAAAACGAGAGAAAGAGCGAGAGAGAAACAGAGAGAGAGGAAGTCAAAAGGAAAGAGGATAAAGAGGAGGGAAAGCCATTACAATCAAAAGAAAGAGATCTTGGAAATTTAAAATATTATAGGTGAATTTTTTAAAATTTAAAGATTTTCATACAAAGATTGAATCTTTCGTAAAAAGATTGTCATACAAAGTCAAGGAAATCTCCCAGGAAGTAGAATAAAAAGATAATGAGATTAAACATAGAACAGAAGGAAATATGGAGGAACATTCCAGAAAGTCAACATCCAACTTATAGGAAATCCAGAAAGAAGTAAACAAAGAAGGCCGCACCTGTGGCTCAAAGGAGTGGGGTGCCGGCCCCATATACTGGCAGTGGTGGGTTCAAACCCAGCCCCAGCCAAAAACTGCAAAAAAAAAAAAAAAAAAAGAAGTAAAGAAATGGAAGAACTAAAATTATCCAATAAATAATACGAGAAAATGTCCCTACACTGAAGGACAAGTGTGTCTACATTGAAAGGTCCCATCAAGAGTCTGGGACAATGAGTAAAAAAGACCCACACCAAGACATATTAGCATAAAATTCAGAACACTAGTGATAAATCCTAAAAGCTTCCAAAGAGAAAAGACAAGTCACATAACAAAGGATTGGGAATACACTTCTTGAAGTTGAAAGATAATGGAGCAATAGTTTCAAAATTCTGGTAGTAAATCATCTTCAACCTAGAATTCCATACTCAAACCACCAATCAAATATAAAAGTAGAATAATGACATTTTCATACATATAAGGACTCCAACTACATACTTGGCATCCTGTTTATAGAATGCCAGAAGGATGTGTTTCAGCAAAAGAAAGGAGCATGCTTAAGCAAAAGACATGAGACCCAGGAAACAAGGGATCCCATACACGAAAGCAGTGAGAGAAAAAAGGTCACCTTGCACAGAACAGAGAGCTATAGGAGGGAGGGCTGATTTAACAGCGTATTTGGAACATGTTATTGGTAAGCTTTGGCAGATTTAACGGAGGCTGTAGATGTAGGGCAGTATCATGGCCGCCAAAGATGCTTATGCAGTAATTTGTGGAACCTGTGGCTATGGTAGTTTATATGGAAGAAGGAATTAAAGTTGGAGATGGAATTAAGTTTGCTAATTAACTGACCTCGGGATAGACAGATTCTCCTGGGTTAGCTAGGTAGGCCTAATGTAATCACAAGGGCCCTTAAATATGGAATGGGACGAAGAGAGAGTGTGGGAGTGATTACGCAGCTGAGAAAGACTCAAGGGGCCATTGCTGCCTTTGAAGATAAAAGGTGGCCACCAGCCAAGGAATGTGGCCAGTCTCTCAAAGCTGGAAAAAGCAAGAGAATAGATTCTCCTCTAGAGCTTCCAGAAGGCCTGCAGCCCTAACACCACTTTTATTTTTGCCCAGTAAGACCCACTTTGGACTTTTGGCCTTGTTATAGCTTCAGTAGGAAGTGAATGCAGAGGATTTAATTGAGTGTCCAAAGCTAAGCGAGAAGGAACATTCAAGGCATTTCTTAGTATCAGAAAAACAATACGTTGTGAAAAAGGAAACAATCTTATGTATAGTCTGTATGATTCAGCAAAAACCCCACACAATATTTATTTAATTATATAATGTAAGGCAATTAATGTTGATTAACCAAAAAACATGACAATCATAAACTGGGAGTCTTTGAAGTTGGAAGTTGGGGGATGTCTTAGTTCCTGTGTGTTGCTATAAAGGAACAGCTGAGGCTGGGTAACTTATAAAGAAAAGAGGTTTATGGGCGGCACCTGTGGCTCCATGGGTAGGGCGCTGGCCCCATATACTGCGGGTGGCAGGTTCAAATCTGGCCCCAGCCAAACTGCAACAAAAAATAGCTGGGCAGTGTGGTGGGCGCCTGTAGTCCCAGCTACTTGGGAGACTGAGGCAGGAGTATCGCCTAGGCCCAGGAGTTGGAAGTTGCTGTGAGCTGTGATGCTATGGCACTCTACCTGGGGCAACAAAGTGAGACTCTGTCTCAAAAAAAAAAATAAAATAAAGAGGTTTATTTAGCTCAGGGTTCTGCAGGCTGGATAAGAAGCATGGCACCAGCATCTGCTTGTAATGAGGACCTCAGGAACCTTCCACTCATGGTGAAAGGTGATGGGGAGCTGCTGTGTGCAGAGATGAAGTGACAAGAGAGGAAGCGAGAGAGACCAAGGAGAGGGGTGCCAGGCTCTTTTTAACAACCAGCTCTAATAGAGTGAGAACTCACTCCTTACTATGAGTACACCAACCAAGCCATTCTTGAGGCATCTTCCACTAGGCCTACCTCCATCATTTGGGATCAAATTTCAACATGAAGTCTGGAGGGTCAAAGATCCAAACTATAGCATTCATGTAAGGTAAGAGAGCCAAATCTTTATCTATTGTAAGAGGAACTGAATAGTACCTGAAATTCATGTATTAAGAAATAGCAGTATAGGCTCAGCGCCTGTGGCTCAAGCGGCTAAGGCGCCAGCCACATACACCTAAGGTGGCGGGTTCGAATCCAGCCGGGACCCACCAAACAACAATGATGGCTGCAACCAAAAAATAGCCGGCCGTTGTGGCGGGCGCCTGTGGTCCCAGCTACTTGGGAGGCTGAGGCAGGAGACTCGCTTGAGCCCAGGAATTGGAGGTTGCTGTGAGCTGTGATGCCACAGCATTCTACCCAAGGAGACAGCTTGAGGCTCTGTCTCAAAAAAAAAAGAAATAGCAGTATAGGCATATCATTTAGTTATAGGGAGGGAAATCCAGAAGAAACAGACCTTAGAGTTGAAAGCAGTTCCCCCTGGTGAGGGGAACTGCAGAATACAAAGAGATAGAACAGGTGGATGGCTGCATCAGGAGACGAGCCTTATTTGGGACAATTGTTTACACTGTGCAAATCAGCTCCTTTTTTGCTGCTGTAACATATTAGTACAGAGTTAGTGGCTTAAAATGACACAAATTATTATATCACAATTCTGGAGGTCAGAAATATGAACTGGGTCTCAGGGCTGAAATCAAGGTGTTGGCAGGGCTGCACTCCCACTGGGGGCTCTAGGGGACAATCCTTTTCCTGGCCTTTTCCACCTTCTAAAAACTAGAGGTTGCAGCTCAGTGCCCGTAGCTCATTGAGTAGGGCACTGGCCACATACACTAGGGCTGGCAGGTTCAAGCTCGGCCCAGACCTGCTAAAACAACAATGACAACTGCAACCAAAGAATAGCCAGGAGTTGTGGCAGGCACCTGTAGTCCTAGCTTCTTGGGAGGCTAAGGCAAGAGAATCACGTAAGCCCAAGAGTTTGAGGTTGCTGTGAACTGTGACGCCACAGCACTCTACCACAGGTGAACAGTGTGACTCTGTCTCAAAAAACAAAAAAAAAACAAAAAAAAACTAGAGGTTGCCCACATTCCTGGGCTCATGGCTTTCTCTGGCCAGCTCACATCACTACAAACTCTACTTCCATCTTTACATCTCCTGTGACTCTCCTGTTTCCCCCTTTCCTTTAAAAAGACCATTTTGAGGGCGGTGCCTATGGCTCAAAGGAGTAGGGCGCTGGCCCCATTTACCAGAGGTAGTAGGTTCAAACCCAGGCCCGGCCAAAAACTGCAAAAAAAGAGACCTTTTTGATGACACTGGGCCCACCTGAATAATCCAGAATAATCTTCCCATCTTGAGATCCTTAACTAAATTGCATTTGAGACATTCCTTTGCAGATTCCAGGGATTGTTAGGATGTAGACATCTTGGAGGGGGAGGACATTATTCTGCTTACTCTAGTGTGTCTGTATTAAAAATATTTTTTAAAATATGTACTCCTTGACCCAACAACTCTACTTCTAGAAATTAATTGCAATGGAATAATAATAATTAGTTGTGTGAACAAAAGTCTATGCTCATAAACATTGTTTATGAAGCTGAAAGGTATCAACAACTACATGCTCATGACAAAAAAGTTTAAGGTACAGGCACTAAAAGACTACCATGTAGCAATTAGACATTTTTCTATAAAGTGTTTTTCTTTCTTTCTTTCTTTTTTTTTTTTTTTGCAGTTTTTGGCTGAGGCTGGGTTTGAACCCACCACCTCTGGCATATGGGGCCAGCACTCTACTCCTTGAGCCACAGGCACTGCCTCTTTTTCTTTTAAATTTTTTTTGAGACAGAGTCTCACTACGTCATCCTCCGTAGAGTGCTGTGGCATCACAGCTCACAGCAACCTCATACTCTTGGGCTTAAGCGATTCTCTTGCTTCAGCCTCCCAAGTAGCTGGGACTACAGGTGCCTGCCACAATGCCCGGCTATTTTTTTGTTGTAGTTGTCATTGTTGTTTTGCAGGCCTGAGCTGGGTTCGAACCTGCCAACCCCAGTGTATATGGCTGGCGCCCTAACCACTGAGCTATGGGCACTGTGCTGCTTTTTCTTTTTTTTTTTTTTTTGAGAGAGTCTCACTCTGTTGTCCAGGCTAGAGTGCTGTAACATCATAGCTCACAGCAACCTTAAACTCTTGGATTCAAGTGATCCTCTTGCCTCAGCCTCCCAAGTAGCTGTGATTATGGGTGCCCGCCACAATGCTGAGCTACTTTTAGAGATGGGCCACAATGCTGAGCTACTTTTAAGATGGGGTCTCTTTCTTGCTCAGGTTGGTCTCAAACTCCCAAGCTTAAGCAATCCACTGACCTCGGCCTCCCAGAGTGCTAGGATTACAGGTGTGAGCCACTATGCCTGGCACTGAGTTTTTGATGACTAGAAAAAGATGTTTGCTATAGTATGCGTGTGTGTGTGTGTGTGTGTGTGTGTGTATGAGTGGAGATATAGATACACACACTGTGGTTACCACTAAGTAGTAGTACATGTAATTTGAATGTACTTCTTTATATTTTCCCATACTTTCTACAATTTTCCCCCATCAAGTATGAATTACTGTTATAACCAGAAAAACATTTTCCATTTTGCCTAAATAAATAAATAATTTTTAATGATGAGCATCTGAGACCCTAGAGACTAAGTGCAGCAGCAGCTGTCACACATGTAGCAATTAGCAGAGCTAAGAAAAATATGTCAACTACTCATTAATGCGCTCTAAAATGTGGCTTAGCTATACATGCTCAAAAAATATGTTGAAGCCATTACTCTAAATCTATATATCCCATTCTCTTTAGAGTCTTGTTTTGTCCTGAGGTCTAAGAGGCCAGAACATGTTGGTGGACCCTGCTTATTATCTGGTTTCTAGGTACCATTTGAAAAAGGCAGCTCAATTCCCTTCCTTGACCATTAGGTGGGGCAAGAAAGCTTTAGAAGAGTCCCTACCAGCTAATACGTGAACAGGAAGAGTCTAAACTGCAGAAATAGCAGTCATCCCAGTCCACTTGGGCAGAATGTGTATTAATTTTTTTTCTAGGGTGTGAATAGTTTTCTTAACATGAGGATACCCATCAAGAATTTACAAAATGTGTTTCAATACCTATCAATCACACCTGTAACCAGGACTTTTGTCCTAAAATTTTAAGTTAAAATATCTCAGGTTAAAATGCAAAGTCAAACTACATTGAGCTATCATTTTTTAAGATTGGCAAAAATTCAAAAGCTTGTACCAGACTCTGTCAGCCAGGCTGTGTGGTAATCGGCACTGTCATCCACTTCTGGGGAAATGCAACTGGTATAACTCCTCTGGAGAGGGGCTGGCAATATATAACAATATGCCATATTCATCTACCCTTCAGCTCAGCAATCTCATTTCTGAGAATTTATGCTGAAGATTCACCTCCAACGATATAAAATAAATACACACAAGGTTATTGATTACAGCATCAATTGTAATTGCAAAATATTCAAAACTACCTAAAAGGCCAAATATAGGCATGGATGGAGTACCAGGCAGCTGTGAAGAAGAATGAGGACCATCTCACCAACTAATATGGAACAATTTCCAAGATTTCTTAAGCAAAAAAAAAAAAAAAATTGCAAAGGAAAATACAGAGGATGCTACCTTCTGTCTATGGAAAAGGAAGAAATAAGAACACCCACATATATCTGCTTGTCTTTACCAAGGGGAAATATGGGAGGGAGGAAGCAGATGTTGGTCACCTGCAAGGAGCGGGAGCAAACATTATTGGAGGAATGCAGGAGGCAGTGACACGTCTCTGCTTAGTTTTGCTTTGTGGAAGTATGTAAATGTTCTACATGGTCAAGCAAACAAATCAAATCAATGTGGATGAGAAGGGGGAGCTAAAACTGAAAGCAAAGTTCTCAAAACTCCAATAGCGTGCCAACCACATTGTGGGGGGTTGGGGGTAGAGACCAATCCAAGGAATTTATGAACACGATATTTATCTATACATCTTCTGTCTTTGGGAGCCTGGGGGTGGAGAGCTGCAAACAAGTCCTAAACTATCTTTAGTAGCTTTGTTTCCCACAATGGTATAAATGAAGCTATTCTGAAACTATTTTAGAGGTATTATGGGAGTGAGGCAATGATTAAATGATTTGATGTTGTTGGGAGCCATGTTTCTCACTATGGAAGGGACACACCAATATAAACTAGGAGAATCCCATGGAGATGGATGGGAGGTGTAATTTTTAAAATATCTATGTATGTGTATGTGTGTGTGCATGCACACACACACACGTATGTATTTCCCAGGGGTGGCTGCTGAAAAGACTTATAAGCAAAGACACTTCAGTGGCAACAGGCACTGGGGACCAGTTCTTGGTCTTACACACCATTTCCCACTAAAAGGGACCAAGCTCCTTAGAGAAAGGCTCATTCCAAGCCTGGGGCAGGGAATGTTCAAGTTAAGATTGAAACATCAGAATAAGGAAGCATTAAAAAGAATTGCTGGGGTGGGGCACCTGTGGCTCAAAAGAGTAGGGCACGGCCCCATATACCAGAGGTGGCGGGTTCAAACCTGGCCCTGGCCAAAAACTGCAACAACAACAACAAATAAAAGAAGTGCTGGGGGCATATCAAGAGGACATAGCAAACAGCATAAAGAGGCTCCCTCTGGCTAAGGCTAGGATAACCTGAGCTCCAAAATAATCAAGGACAACAATGAATCATAAATCATTGAAAAATAGGAATGACTCTATATCAATAATAAATAGACGAATAAATAGGCGATAATGGAGGAGTCTTGTTTACAGTAGAATGCCAATGCTGTAGTGGCAGAGGGAGTCCTGGAATTGGAAAATCATCATTTGCAATCACACAGATAGGTTTGGACAAGAATGGGTTGAGATGGGAGGATCACTTGAGCTCAGGAGCAAGAGTGAGACCTTGTCTCTACTAAAATTAGAAAAATGAGCCTGGTGTGGTGGTGGGCACCTGAGGCTCCAGTTACTTGGGAGGCTGAGGCAGGAGGATTGCTTGAGCCCAGGAGTTTGAGGTTGCTGTGAACTAGTCTGATGCCATGGCACTTTAGCCTGAGCAGAGTCTCACTCTGTAGGAAAAAAAAAGATAGTATGTCTACAAAGCAATTTTGAGGAGAGCAGAATATTTCAGTGTGTGAAAGTGTCTCCTCATAGATTGCTTATTTATCACAAGGCAGGAGGAAAAACAGTAATTACACAGCAGAAAGAATGGACAACTCACTGGCCACGGGATCCAAATGAATATCAACAATGATGGCAGATGGACGTGGATGTGATGCCCTGAGAACACATCATCACCAACATGGGATGCAGGCTCAGAATGTGATGTTTGGATATAATCATAAGAAAACATCAGACAGGGAGGTGCCTGTGGCTCAAAGGAGTAGGGCGCCAGCCCCATATACTGGAGGTGGTGGGTTCAAACCCAGCCCCGGCCAAAACTGCAAAAAAAAAACAAAACAAAAAAAACCAAAACACCAGACAAACCCCAAATGAAGTTCGCTCTGGTTTTTGAA
>NW_003852446.1:5304561-5306639 GCF_000181295.1 Otolemur garnettii
AACCTGCCACCTTAGGTGTATGTGGCTGGCATCTTAGCCGCTTGAGCCACAGGCGCCAAGCCTCTTCCTTCGTTCTTTATGAGGTTTTTGTTTTCAGTCCTTATGTGAAACATTCTTATTGTTATCAAATTTTAAGCCTTTTTAATTCTGTGAAGGCAAAAGTGGAAACCTAATAAACACATGTATATGTAAGAAAAAAAAAGCTGCGGGACCAGTCCAGATTTATTTTTGATTTTTTTATTAAAGCATAAACGCATAGATTGTGTATACCTTATTGCATGCATGGGCTACAATGTGCTGATTTCATATAGAATTAGGAGCATTTACATCACACTGGTTAATATAAACCTCATCTCGTTTACTTAATTATTGTGTTAAGATATTTATACTCTATACTTAATAAATCTGACCAGTACCCTTGCATTATGCACCATAGGTGTGATCCCCCCATTCACCCTCCCTCGATCTGACCTCCTCTCTCCCCTCCTGTCCCACCTTCCTCCCTCCTCCATCCTGGGCCATAGTTGTGATCTATTCTTCATATGAAAGTGTGAGTGATTGTTAATTGGTTTCATATTAGTACTGAGTACATTGGATATTTTTTCTTCCATTCTTGAGATACGTTACTAAGTAGGATATGTTCCAGCTCCATCCATGTAAATGTAAAAGAGGTAAAGTGTCCATCTTTTTTTAAAGACTACATAATATTGCATGGTATACATATACTACAGTTTATTTCTTTTTATTAAATCATAGCTGTGTACATTAATGCAATTATGGGGTACAATGTGCTGGCTTTATATAAAATTTGAAAAGCTTTCATCAAACTGGTTGACATAGCCTTCACTGCATTTTCTTAGTTATTGTGTTAAGACATTTATATTCTACCCTTAGTAGATTTAACATGTACCCTTGTAAAATGCACCATAGATGTGGTCCCACCAATTACCCTCCCTCCACCCATCCTCCCCCCTCCCCTCCCCCCCTTTCCCCTTCATCTTGGGCTATACTTGGGTTATAGGTTTCGTATGGAAGTGTGGGTGCTTATAAATTAGTTTCATAGTGGGGCTGAGTACATTGGATATTTTTTCTTCCATTCTTGAGATACTTTGCTAAGAAGAATATGTTCCAGCTCCATCCATGTAAACATGAAACAGGTAAAGTCTCCATCTTTTTCAAGGCTGTACAATATTCCATGGTATACATATACCACAATTTAGTAATCAATTCATGGGTCGATGGGCACTTGGGCTTCTTCCATGACTTGGCTATTATGAATTGAGCTGCAATGAACAATCTGGTGCAAATATCTTTCTTATAAAGTGATTTTTGGTCTTTTTGATATATACCTGGTAAAGGAACTGCAGGATCAAATGGCAGGTCTACTTTTAGATCCCTGAGTATTCTCCATACTTCTTTCCAAAAGGGACGTATAAGCTTGCACTCCCACCAGCAGTGCCGAAGTATTCCCTTTTCTCCACATCAACGCCAACATCTGTAGTTTTGGGATTTTGTTATGTGAGCCACTCTTACTGGAGTTAGATGATATCTGAAAGTGGTTTTGATTTGCATTTCTCTGATGATTAAAGATGATGAACATTTTTTCATGTGTCTGTAGACCATGTGCATATCTTCTTCAGAGAAGCTTCTGTTCAAGTCCCTTGCCCACAATGTTCTTTTTTTTTTTTTTTTTTTGAGACAGAGTCTCACTTTATCACCCTCAGTAGAGAGCTGTGGTGTCACAGCTCATCACAACCTCCAACTCCTGGGCTTAGGCGATTCTCTTGCCTCAGCCTTAACAAAGAACCACGAACGTTCCAGTCTCTGCAGGTGTTGGGCTTTTAGACCGCCAGGCCAGGGGGAAGAGTGGACTGGGAGTTCAAAGTGTAGGGAAAATATTTGTTCAGCCTTCATGCCAGACAAGAGAATGCCCAGGCTCACAGCAGGGACTCTCTGGAGAAGGAGTCTCAGCTTCCAGCAACCCGCTCCCATGGAGTGAGAGAAGAGGACCTCAGTTCATCTCTCACTAGGAGAGATCTCACAGTAAACAAGCAAGCAACTCTTTTTTTTTTTTTTTT
>NW_003852446.1:5308075-5334028 GCF_000181295.1 Otolemur garnettii
ACACACACACACAAACATAGGACTGTATATATGCCACAGGGCTTGACTTCGGTAGGAATATATTTATGTTGCAATATGCTTTCTGGACACCAGGTGGCGTGGTTCCCAGGCTTATACCTATCTCCCAGCGTAAATGTTCTTGGGGTTTGCCTGATCACTGGCTTGGCGCCTAGACCTTGCTGAACTGCTGATTCCACCCATCTCAAAAATCTTCACAGCAGGTTTTCCCAAATTCTCCCTGCAACAATTCCCATGAAGTGTGGGATATCCTGGGCCAGTTCCAAGTGTAGGATGACTGTCTGCGGGAGAAACTCAAACCGCTGTGCCTGGCCCATGCGGAAAGGTGCCTCGGCAACTGCCATCTCCCCAATTCCAAAACCACTATTCCAACTTAAAGGAGAATAAGGAGACATGACAAAACAAACAGTAATGAGTGCTTGTAGATGGGATCAGTGCTGGAGAAACACATGCTATAAAGGTCACTCTCTTGGGTCAACTGAGAAAATTGGCATGGTAGGCAGAAAAACTGTTCCTCAAAGATTCTCATGTCCTTACCCCCCAAACCTGTAAATATGTTACAGTACATGAGAAAGGGGAATTAAGGTTGCATAAATCGGGAAAAAACTGCATTGGCGAGCACTGCCTGGATTCTGAGTCTCTATGTGTACAGGATGGCTATTGACTAAGACGATGAATGTAGGAAGAACACTTGGGGTTCACAGTCAGTTTCACCCAAGGGCAAGAAGCCCTCAGGGATGACAGAGGCCCAGGGTGGAAGGTAATCTTGACCAGTGTTTTTCACCTTTTTAATCTCACGGCACACTTGAACCTACTGGTGAATTTCCATGGCATACTTAAATTATGTTGATCAAAAAAAAAAGTAAAAAAAAATATACTTACTGTGCTTTTTTTTTTTTTTTTTTTTGAGACAGAGTCTCAAGCTGTCACCCTGGGAAGAGTGCCATGGAATCATCATAGCTCAAAGTAACCTCCAACTCTCGGGTTCAAGCGATCCTCTTTCCTCAGTTTTTCTATTTTTAGTAGAGACAGGGGTCTCGCTTTTGCTCAGTCTGGTCTCAAACTTGTGAGCTCAAGCAATCCACCTGCCTCAGCCTCCCAGACTGCTAGGATTATAGGCATGAGCCACGGAGCCCAGCCTGTCCTTTGAACTTCTTCCAAAAATAATTTAATTAATGATCTTTACAAATTTTCAAGGCACATCTAAGATCCTCTCACAGCACACCAGTGCCCCTACACACTGGTTGAAAATCACTGGTCTAGGGGAAGCCAAGGGAAGAGAGAAAGAAGTAACTGAATTCAACAAACACCAAAATCGCCAGGGGCTACTACGGCAGACAGAAAAATGACGAACAAGTAGTCAAGAGGTGAGAAGAGTAAACAATTGAAAAAGAGCCCGGGGCCAGGTCAGTGACCCCCGTCTGCAATCCTAGCAGTTTGGGAGGCAGATGGGGTGGATTGCTTGAGCTCAGGAGTTCAAGACCAGCCTGAGCGAGAGTGAGACCCCTGTCTCTTTGCTTGAGCCCAAGAGTTTGAGGTTGCTGGGAGCTATGATGATCCCAGGGCACTCAACCCCAGGGCAATAGAGTAAGATTTTGTCTCAAAAAGGAGATTTCATGGTGTGGATTTGTCACATTTTGTTTATCCCCAAGGAAACTCGGGTTGTTTATGCCATTTCACTATTGTGAATAATCCTACCATGAACATTACAAGTATCTGAGTCCCTGATTTCAATTCTTTTGGGTATATACCCAGGAGAGGAATTGCTTGGCCATATGGTAATTCTATGTTTAGCTTTTTGAAGAACATCTTGGAAATTTTTCACCACAGTTGTTAAGAGACCATTAAGTTAACAGCATTGTGTTCCCTGCAATCCCTTGCAGAAATTGTCATCAGTGAGCACTCAACATTAAATTAAATTTCTTCTTTACTAAATATTATTTTAAGTATCGTTAGAAGAGATTAGAATTTGAGATGGGAATTTACTTTAGAAAATTATCCGTAAAGTATAATCTAGTTTTCAATAACTTAAAATATGTACAGTGAAACCAAACAAACCCTCTAAATTTTAGTATAATTCAGGATTTCAGGAAACATTTTTAGCTTCCTGTAAATGAGATCCTATTCCTTTTTCTCTACAGTGGATATGTCTGAATGTCATAAGACTTCAAACATGATTTAAACATGTATGTGTCTACCTGCAAAGACTGAACAGATATATATAAAGTTTAATCACAACTACCACACAAATATCCTGAAGCTCAGAAAAAAGTCTAATGAAAAATATCAAAATGGGGCGGCACCTGTGGCTCAAAGGAGGAGGGCACTGGCCTCATACGCTGGAGGTGGTGGGTTCAAACCCAGCCCCAGCCAAAAACTGCAAAAAAAAAAATAAATAAAAATGTTAGTTTACACTAAATATTTACAAGCAGTGTGATAACAGATTAATTTTTCTCCCTGGCCTCAAGCAATCCTCCCATGTCAGCCTCCTGAGTCTGCCTCCCTAGCTAGACATGGAGTCTTACTATATTGGATTGCCCAAACTGTTCTCAAACTCCATGCCTCAAGGGATACTCCATATCAGCCTTCCAAAGTACTGAGGATTACAGCTGTGAGTTGCTGTGCCCAACCTGATTGACTTTTTTTGCTTGTTTTGAGACAGAGTCTCACTATGTCACCCTCGGTAGAGTGCTGTGCCATCACAGCTCACAGTAACCTCAAACTCTTGGGCTTAAGCGATTCTCTTGCCTCAGCCTCCCAAGCAGCTGGGACTACAGGAGCCTGCCACACTGCCTGGCTACTGATTGACTTTCATTAGTGAATCACAAATCAGGCAGCATCCAATCTACAAAACAGAAAAGAGCTCCATAAGCTAAACTGAATAGATGAGTTTCACATGCAGGAAAAAGCACAGGAAAGCAGTACCAAGGAACAGATAGCATATTGGTTATTTCAAGGTTACTCTCCTTACAGGGATGTCAGCAAAATCTTGTTGGCTTAATGGAATTCAGCTATTTCCTCTCTCCAGCTTTTTTTAGAAAGTCAGATCTTACAAGTAAACAACTTAGGTTTTGGGACCTTAGCGTGAATGACTCCATTTTGGGTCTGCTATCTTCTCTTTAGCAACTTTTTATTATCACGGAAAAACATTTTGTTTCCATCAGGATAATCCGGTTTCTTGTACCCTCAATGAATTCCCAACAATTAAAAAAAAAAGTTTTGTTTTTCTTTTAACAATAGTAAGATCAATTTGAATTTTATATAATTATCTTAAATGTTATAAATCAATAATTTTTATTAAAAAGTCAACACAGGGCAGTGCCTGTGGCTCAGTAAGTAGGGCGCAGGCCCCATATACTGAGGGTGGTGGGTTCAAACTCAGCCCCGGCCAAACTGCAACAAAAAAATAACTGGGTGTTGTGGCGGGTGCCTGTAGTCCCAGCTACTTGGGAGGCTGAGGCAAGAGAATCACCTAAGCCCAGGAGTTGGAGTTTTCTGTGAGCTGTGATGCCACAGCACTCTACTAGGGCAATAAAGTGAGACTCTGTCTCTAAAAAAAAAAAAAGTCAACACAAATCTACTTACAATAAGCCTACCTACATCTTTTCTTTTTTTTTTGAGACAGAGTCTCACTCTGTGCCCTGGGTAGAGTGCTGTGGCATCATAGTTCACAACCTCAGACTCCTGGGCTCAAGCTATCCTCAATCCTCAGCCTCCGGAGTAGCTGGGACTACAGGCACTTGCCACAATGCTCGCTGGTTGTTCTACTTTCAGTAGAGACAGTTCTTGCTCTTGTTCAGGCTGGTCTGGAACTCCTGAGTTCAAGCAATCCACCCCCTCAGTCTCCCAGAGGGCTAGGATTACAAGAGTGAGCCACCTCACCCAGCCAGCCAAACCACATCTTATGACAGGAAGTAAAGCCTCTCTAGACTACAGAGAATTAGGCAGCCTACGTAAGTAAAGTCTTATACATGGATTCATACATGGATTTTCATAACGGATATATAATGGATAGAATGAAATGTCCTTATCACTTATTAAAAAAGAATGACTTTATTTTATAAAAATGATACAACATTCATTTTGTTTGACAGCTACAGAAAAGGTCACTAGTAATCCCACTGCTTAAAAAACACATTCTTCTTAGTAAAGCATCACAAGAATGGAGAAGCAATAATCCAATCTACTCAATTCTAATATGAAGGCAGTCAGTGAGCTAATACATGGTGAGGGGTAGGGGCATGACGGAATGGGAGGAGGGAGAGGGATGGGGGTCATGGTGTATGGCACACCTCTTGGGGGTGAGACACAATTAGAAGAGGGAATTTATCTAACAAATGCAATCAGTGTAACCTAATTCTTTGTACCCTCAATAAATCCCAAACAATAAAAAAAAGGGGGGTTAACAGTGGGTGGGTAAGTTTCTAGACCTCTCAATTTACTCGTAGGTGCAGACAGGATTGATGGTGGGAATCACTATACTTTTTCTTTTATTAAATCATAGCTGTGTACATTAATACTGTCATGGGGTACAGTGTGCTGTTTTTATATACAATTTGAAATATTTTCATCCAACTGGTTAACATAGCCTTCATGTCATTTTCTTAGTTATTGTGTTAAGACATTTATATTCTACATTTAGAAAGATTCACATGTATCCTTATAAGATGAACCATAGGCGTGATCCCACCAATCACCCTCCCTCCACCCACCCTCCCCCCTCTCCCCTCCCCTCCCTCTCCCCTTTCCCCATATTCACTATACTTTTTATTCTAAAAACTTTTAGAAAAAAATAAAAATTAAAAGTTTGGGTCCGCACTTGTGGCTCAAGCGGCTAAGGCACCAGCCACATACATCTAAGGTGGCGGGTTCGAATCCAGCCCGGGTCTGCCAAACAACAATGATGGCATGACTGCAACCAAAAAATAGCCAGGCATTGTGGTGGGCGCCTGTGGTCCCAGCTACTTGGGAGGCGGAGGCAGCAGACTCAATTGAGCCCAGGAGTTGGAGGTTGTTGTGAGCTGTGATGCCATAGCACTCTAGCCAGAGGGATAGCTTGAGGCTCTGTCTCAAAAAAAAAAAAATTAAAAGTTTTAGGGCAGTGCCTATGGCTCAAAGGAGTAGGGCGCCAGCCCCATATGCCAGAGGTGGTGGGTTCAAATACAGCCCTGGCCAAAAACTGCAAAAAAAAAAAAAAAATTAAAAGTTTTAGATTTAATTTTATTTGAACATTATAGAAAAAACTTAGACATGAAAGTGAAGAGGGCTGCTGAATTTTAGATAAGTATTTCTTCACCCTAAGGCAGTGTTTTTCAACCTTTTTTTATCTCACAGCACCCTTGAAACACACAGTAAAAGTCAGTGGCACATGTAATGTTGATTAAAAAAAAGAATATACTTACTGTGTTTTCAACTTCTTCCAAAAAAAATTTAATTAATGATCTTTGAAAAAATTTTGAGGCACATCTAAGATCCTCTTACCACACACCAGTGTGCCTGAGCACACTGGTCGAAAATCACTGCCCTAGGCTCGGCGCCTATAGCTCAACGGGCTAGGGCGCCAGCCACATACACTTAGGGTGGCGGGTTCGAATCCAGCCTGGGCCCGCCAAACAACAATGACGGCTGCGACCAAAAAAGTAGCCAGGCGTTGTGGCGGGCGCCTGTGGTCCCAGCTACTTGGGAGGCTGAGGCAGGAGACTCGCTTGAGCCCAGGAGTTGGAGGTTGCTGTGAGCTGTAATGCCACAGCACTCTGCCCAGGGGGACAGCTTGAGGCTCTGTCTCAAAAAAAAAAAAAAAAAAAAAAAACCGAAAATCACTGCCCTAAAGCTACTGGTTCCTAAAAAGAGCTAAATAAGCCAGTGGTTCTCTAACTCCGGCAGGCTACTAATCCCCTGGAGGACTTGTTAAATCCCAGATTGCTTGACCCTATCCCCAAGGTTTCTGATTCAGGAGTGGGGGAGCAAGAATCAGCATGTCCAACAAATTCCCAAGTGATGCTGGGGTTGCTGCTCTGGACCACACTTTGAGAACTACCTGGATAAGGCCAAGAAAATAGATAATGGGGCGGGGCCTGTGGCTCAAAGGAGTAGGGCGCCAGCCCCATATGCTTGTATGCCTGAGGTGGCAGGTGCAAACCCAGTCCTGGCCAAAAACTGCAAAAAGAAAAAAAAAAAAAAAAAGGATAGTGAAAAACTTATGGTGGGTTACCACGGTTTTCCCCCATATTATCATCTTGATATACCGTGACTTGACATGACCAGAGAGATGAGGCAGTTCATTGTTAGTCTGCATCCCACTTTCCCTCCCCCGTGTCTCAATTTGTCAATATATGTTAATTTTTCTTTGTCAAGATTTATAACATTTTCATTCCATTCTAAAATCATTCTATTTGCTGGGACTTCGTTGGGGAATCTGGTATCCCCTCTCTTCTGGGTTCCCATTAAATGTCCAGAACGAGAACTCACTGGGTTGCAGTCAATGGTGCCCCTCACTCCTGTGGGCTTTGGCTTCTCCAGGCTGCTGTGGGACCTGGGAAATGCCAAGTCCTGGTGATTCTTTCCCCTCTGCTGGGGTTCTGAGATGGTAGCAAAGAGTTTGTTGTCCCAAGAGTTTTCATTACTCTCCTCCACATGGCCTAGTCACCCCGGTCACCACATTAGTCTTTGTTCATGCTGGGGCCTAGTGTCACCAAGAATTTTGTCAACTCCATTTTTTTACTTAATATTTCTTATGGGGGATAGGCGAAGGATCACTGGCAGCCAGTGCCTCCTGCGTTACCATCTTTCCCTCTCCTCCTGGTGGATGTGTGCCTGGTGCTTACCGAGTTTGCTAGGTGATGTGGAAGGTAAGACTTTCTGGTCTACTTATACTTTTCCTGCTTCCACCTGGAAGTATCCCCATCCTTTAAAAAAAAAAAACTATTCGGAAATGTAGGATTTATTAGATAAAATCTAGTACATAGTACGCATTAGTCTTTCTCTACCCTCAAGGGCCTAACTTGTAAATCTTTCTCTGGCTCTGGTGGGTCTGGATGGTGATTAAGCAAAGACTAGAACTCTCTTTGCTGTTCTGGTCCTTCCTTCCAGCTTGTAGAAGATTCACAGTAGATAACCCTCCCACTTTCTACAGGGCCTCCAGCAGATGACCTTTGATCTCTTGCACCACATCCCCAAGTTACAAAGCCATGACTGTGCTACCTCCTGGGCTGCATGCCGTGAATTGCTTTAAAAGAAGGTGGGAGGGAGATTGGTGAGAGGAGGGGAGGGTACTGGGTGGGATCTCAGCTAATGTACACAATGCAAGGGTATAATGCAAAATAACTAAATTTTAAATGTCTTCCCATAAGAAATAAGTAAGGTGATGGATATGTTAATCAGTTTGATTTAAGCATTCCACATTGTGTATCAAATCATCACAGTTATGACTATTACAGTTATGATTTTATTTTTTTTTTTGAGACAGAGCCTCGACTGTCACCCTGGGTAGAGTGCCATGGCGTCACAGCTCACAGCAACCTCCAACTCCTGACTCCTGGGCTTAAACGATTCTCTTGCCTCAGCCTCCCAAGTAGCTGGGACTACAGGCGCCTGCCACCATGCCCGGCTATTCTTTGGTTGTAGTTGTCACTGTTGTTTGGCAGGCCCGGGCTGGATTTGAACCTGCCAGTTCTGGTGTATGTGGCTGGCGCCTTAGCTGCTTGAGCTACAGGTGCTGAGCCTACAGTTATGATTTTCATTAAATATTAATAATAAAAAAAGAGGCCCCTCAACCCTGTGCTGTCACCATTCTCCATTTTGGTGGCTGCCCATCTGCTCGCAGATGCTCTTAATAAACCTCTGCTATTAACTCTACTCAACCTGGCTCTCTGCGGCGCCTACCTTTTGACAGTGGGTATCTATATAAATTGTTACGTAAATATAGTTATTTTCCAATAGAAAAAAATGAAAATGTATCCTCCAAAATGGTTATAATAGTTTTATCTGTGGTAAGACTATGGTTGATGCTTTAAACTGAAATTTATACTGAGATAATTGTAGATTCACATAAGCTATAAGAAATAAGGCAGGGCTCTCACGTATACTTTACCCCGTTTTACCCAAAGCATCAAGTCTTAAAACCCAAACCAGCAAACCCACCAACAGAATAGTGCCTTTTGAGGTTTGTGAAACCAATAGGAAAGAAATGTGATGAGGGGATGCTCAAGCAGGAATGGCAACTTTTCTCTTACCCTTTTGTATGTGTCCACTTCAGTACTTACTTTATGCTGCAATTCTTTGTGTCTGTGATGCTCTTCTCCAGCAGTTTCTGAGGTTCCTCAGAGCAAAGACTATGTCTTGCTATCTTTGTCTTCCCAGTGCCAGAGAAGGGCCTAGCATGCGGGGTGATGGGGGGAGGGGGGAGGAGGCAGCAATGCAATGGGACTTATCAAAAAACTTCAATTTTTATGTGTCTGAGGATTCAAATTCTTTCCAGCCAATAAAAAATGATACAAATGACCTTTTGTTCAATCTCCATATAAAAATTAGATATGCACTTCCTAATGAACATATTCTGTACTCACTACTTATGCGTTCATCATTGAAATAATTTTTAATGAGTTCATGGCAAGTAGGATGCTGGGGATATTTTTTTTTTGAGACAGAGCCTCAAGCTGTCCCCCTGGGTAGAGTGCTGGGGCATCACAGCTCACAGCAACCTCCAACTCCTGGGCTCAAGCGAGTCTACTGCCTCAGCCTCCCAAGTAGCTGGGACCACAGGCGCCCACCACAACACCTGGCTACTTTTTTGGTGGCAGCCGTCATTGTTGTTTGGCGGGCCCAGGCTGGATTCGAACCCGCCACCCTAAGTGTATGTGGCTGGCGCCTTAGCCATTTGAGCCACAGGCGCCAACCTGGATGTTGGGGATATTATGATGAACATGATAGACGTGGTACTTGTCCTTATTTTTTTTTTTTTTTGAGACGGAGTCTCACACTGTGCCCTGAGTAGAGTGCCTTGACATCATAGCTCACAGCAACCTCAAACTCCTGGGCTCAGGCGATTCTGTTGCCTCAGCCTCCCGAGTAGCTGGGACTACAGGTGCCCACCACAATGCTCAGCTATTTTTAGAGACAGGGTCTTGTTCTTGCTCAGGTTGGTCTCAAATTCATGAGCTCAAGCAATCCACCTGCCCAGGCCTCTCAGTGCTGGGATTATACGTATGAGCCACTGCGCCCGGACCCCCCCATCCTTATTTTATCAAGCAAGTCTTTCTTTGTAGGCTTTAGATCTAACACTAACATTTCCTGAATGGGTATTGTGCAGATAACATGTTTTACATTTTAAGACAATGCCAAATGTATATCCAAGTATGCTCAAATAGCAATCAGTTGTGGAGTATTATTCAATTGGCAATCCTACCCTTAAGTGCTGCAATAAATGAAAATAGAACTAGAGACTAAATGCCATTTACTAAGTTACATTTCTTTGCCAAACGCCCATTTTCCGTATCAGACTGTTCATATCGTACAGGCAAGGCCCATGGGTCTTGCCCTCTTGCTCACTGCTGTAATTTTAGTACAGTATCCATGCAATACATAGCTGTCAATCAAAAGATTAAATCTTCAAGGCTCAAAACAGTCTTCTAGAATATGGAAATAAATGAAATCAATTATTTTAAAATTTGAGACAGATTTGCCAAGTCCCTAAAACACAATATAAAGTTGCCATATTATTGCGAGCATGCATTTCTTTCTTACCGCAAGTGGAATGGTACAGGACCACAGAGATGGTAAGCAGCACAAGGCAGGCTCTCTCCTAAGGTTGTTACCTGACCAGCAATGACTCAAGTGCACTCACCCTTGGCCCCCACCCACTTAAGGAGAAGGCGGCCCTATCTTTTAAAGATATGTGAAAGAACACTGAATCACGTAGTATTAGTTTTCATAATCCAGTCGTGAAACACCAAGTTCTTGCTGAGCTTTGTATTTCAATTTAGAAAGCACTGTCTTTGTAAGCGAACAGGCTTTAAACATCATTAGGTCCTACCCAAGGTTGTGAGCTTCATACAAAATTAAAACAATGTTCTCACAAACTGGCAAGTAACTTCTTTAAGCAGGAAGAACAACAGTATTTTATTTTATTACAAATAATCATTTCACAAAACGTAATTGGGAATGTTTGTGTATTGTTAAGCATGACACAGAAAACATAAAGTAATAAGGTATTGGGACCTAACAGTTTCACTGAAAATCCCATGGATTTTGTCTTACACATGGTAGGTATGCAATACATATCAACTGAACTGACAAGAAACACTCTACAAGATGTGCTTGCAAAATGTGTAATGCTATAGTAGGAAAGTACAATTTTCAAATATGAGATTTGGTCTGTCAGATTTTTTAAAAGCCTTTAAAAATATGATATGCACAAGCTTGCCCTGAGGGAAAAATAAGATGGACTATAGATTACAAAATCTTTACATGTTTTCCACAATAGCATTTTGAAATTGGAAAAGAGCAAACGGTGTGGAAAAAACTGAACGAACACATTACTAAAAATTCAGTGCACTCACAGCTACCTGATGGAAAATTTGAAGCACCTTTTCTCTTGCCTTCTTACATTAGAATATGAAATGTATGAATTATAGAGGCCTTGATTTTCAGAAACTTAAGAAAACTTCAAGTTGTAAGCCAAAATGTCATCAGAAAAAGAAAAACCCGGTATAAAATTTGCTACCATAAGGCCACTGTTTCAAGTTCTTTCATGTACAGACACTATACAATTCAGATACTTTTGTTTTTGTTTTTATTACATAAGCAAAACTTTGAACATATAAACGTCTGAATATAGCTTGGTTAAGTTCTCTCTATGAAAACATGCTCAGAGAAAAATGCATCAACAAATAATGCCCTTCAAGTGATCCTTTTGAGGCTTTTTGCAAAAGAAACTATAGTCAATACAACTTTTAGGTTGAATACTGTAATTTAAAAGCAATTGTTAAGTATAAAAGAGTTGCAGCATTCCACGACTAAAAAATAAAGTTATTTTATCCAGAAAGTTACAGTATTAGTGCCTTAGTGCCACTTCTAACGCCTGACAAAAAGCGATGTTTCCAACTTTTCTCCTGTAGTGCTGCTTCCATTTGTCACTTTTCCAGGTTAGATTGCTGTGGCATTGTTTGTATATTCCTATTAAGAGAAAACAAGAGAAATAGGGACTTCAAAAGAAGTGTCAGTGATAACATCTGAGCTAGAGTTTCGTTCATACTGCAATTCTCCAAACACTTTAATTATATACTGCTTGCACCCTGAGATCCCCACAAAGGTATGTGGAATCCCAAAGACGCATAGTAACAACAGAACACATCAAAGCAGATATCAAATGATAAGTCAAAAGGACAAAGAAAACATATGGCACTAGATAGCACTGGTACTAGCAAACTGCTGAAAACAGAATTCTGCTATTTGGGTGAGTTTTTACTGGGATGTCCCTGAGCATAAAACCAAGACTCTTAAACCTTAGTGTCTCAAGAACGGAGCCTGACACTACTACACACACACACATACACACACACACACACATACACACACACGCCTCAAACGAGTATTTTTCTTTTCCATCATGTGGCTTCTCTAATTATCAAACTATATGGACTCTTCTAATTTGACTGATAACTGCAAACAAAGCTATTGGAGGGGAAGCTTTCTTGCTTTTGGATGGTTACCTACAACATAAAAACATGTCAGGCTTCAATAAATACGGGAAAAAGAATTCACAAGAATAGTAAGACTATGATTAAAGGGTAATGAAAGCGGATTCTATATTGCGCTACTATGCAAAATATAAATTACTAACCACGAACACGACGTAAGACAATGCAACTAATAAAAGAGCAAACACAGTTAAATGGCATGTTTTTAGGGATATTAAAAAATAAAAATTTATTAATACATATATCCTTACCTTTTACTAGGATCTTACATTATTAAAACTGAAAGAAATTTAAGAGTTGATTTATTGTTTTGGCATTTATATTAGTATGGAAACTTTTAATTCCAGACAAAAACAGTGCTGACAGAAAATTCGTATTCTTCTTTCTCCTTTGGTTAATGAAATGTTCAAAATACATGCACATAGAGTTTGGTCATCATCGTTCGTTTAAACAGATGTAGGCTTCATTGTATCCTACATAGTCATTATACAGTATAAAAAGTCATACAAATTTATCTTAAAATATGTTGCCTACCTATAACTTTAGAAGATAATTCTAACAGTAATTAATAATTCTAAAATAAATTTCAACTGAAATATCTCACTTATAAAAATGTATGCTTATTTTGAATTATATTTCTCAAATTAATCTCTCCATCCTTCCATTGATTTAAATACGAGCACCTCTCACTTAGGTTTATATAATTTGTCATTTAGGTCCCTGCGAATGTTTCCTTGTTGATCTTCCTGCACTTCATCTCTCCTTTGAACCTGCCTACCCACTGCTAACTTAGTGACCATCCCAAAGTCCCCTCCTTTCCAGTCCAGGAAGATGTCCTACTGCTACCACAAATGTTAAATATTCTCCCCTGCTTTCGAGGCCCTCTATAATTCACACAGCCCCATTTCTCCCCATCCTTATTATATCCTACTGTCAAACATGGATCTTTGGCTTTATCCCTTTCTATGTTCTGCTCTCATCCAGGCCTCAGCTCACAACCTACCTCCTCTGTGAAGAGCGTATCAACAAAAGTACTTAGCACACATCTCCTGACCATTCCTACCACAATGACCTTGGCTTCCCTTTAAGCACTGACTATCTGTGGAATTAAGCTCTTCAAAAATATGGTTGTACGGAAAAAAGTTAGCATAGGAGGCCTGACTGCTATCCTTCAAGGGTCCCGTTTATGAGTTGGCCCTTGGCCAGTGTCTGAGAACTTAGATTTCAGGAGTGTCCCCACCATTAACTGATGAGTGCTGAAACCACGTAAATAGTATGGTCTATGTTGAACACTTGCCTTCCTTCTGGGAGTCTGGAATTTGGTTGTACACCTACCAGGGGACACCTATGTGATCAGCCCCCAGTAAAATCCTCAGGTACTGAGTCTCTGGTGAGCTTTCTAGGCTGGCAACATTTGATAGGTTGTCACAACTCGTTGCTGAGGGGGGGTTAAGCACATCCTCTGTGATTCCACTGGGAAAGGACTCTTGGAAACTTGTACCTGGTTTCTTCTGACATTGCCCCACGTGCCTTTCTCTTTTGCTGATTTTTCTCTGTACCTTCTACTGTAATAAATCATAGCCATGAGCATGGCTATATGCTGAGTCCTCCTGGTGAACCATCAAACCTGGGGGTGGTCTTAGGGACCCCTGATACGATGGTCTTTGTTCATTAACTTAGTAAAGCATATGGATGGATAAACATGTGTGAGTATGTGTGTATGTGCATATGTGTGTGTGTGTGTGTGTATGTATATGCTTAGATTTAATCTCATTCAACAAGCATTTTCTAAAAACTGACTTATATGAAAGGCAACAGGGGAAAATATAAGACTAGTGAGGCACGTCCTACCGTCAAGAACTTGATAATCTATTTGGGGAAATAGGAAGGTAAACAGCAATAATTAGAGACCAAATGAAACAAGAGTTAAAGAAGGGGCTTTGGGGCAGTGCCTGTGGCTCAGTGAGTAGGGCGCCAGCCCCATATACCGAGGGTGGTGAGTTCAAACCCGGTCCCTGCCAAACTGCAACAAAAAAATAGTTGGGCGTTGTGGTGGGTGCCTGTAGTCCCAGCTACTTGGGAGGCTGAGGCAAGAGAATCGCCTAAGCCCAAGAGTTGGAGGTTGCTATGAGCTGTGACGCCACAGCACTCTACCCAGGGCAATAAAGTGAGACTCTGTCTCTAAAAAAAAAAAAAAAAAAAAAAAAAAAAAAAGGGCTTTGATAAGACTTTATAGTGAGTTTCAAAAGGAAAGTAGAGTTTGCTAAGAAGAGTCAGGCACAGGAGGCTATTTCCAGCCATAAAATCAGTAGGAACCAAGGATCAAATACACAAAAATACATATTATGCTTCAGAAGGCAGAGGGTTCATGGGGAAATGGGGCTAGAAAGGTAGCTTAGGGCTTGACCTGGCTATCAGGTTTGGTCTCTTTTTTTTGGTAGGCAAGAGTGCTTTGCTATAATCAGAATTTGGGAACAATGACTGTGCTAGTAGTAAAGAGAATGAGTAAACAAATCACTGGTGGCAAGAAGACAGGTTAGAATGTTCTAAAGCTTCCAAAACCAGACCAGGGATACATAAGAATATAGAATAAAGGTGGCATTTCCAATTAGCAAGGAAAGGACAAATTATACAATAAATGGTGTCAGATAAACTATCTACTGGGAAAAATTAGATCCTTAATGTTATATCATCAAAATAAATTCTAAATAGATTAAATATTTGTTAAAAATTAATCCTAAACCCACTTGAAGAAAACACAGTAAAGAATTTTTATCACTATAAGCATGACATGAAATCTAGAAGCCATAAAAGACAAAACTGACAGATTCATGAATGTCTAAAAGTTGATTTCATGAACTAACGTGAAAGCCAGCACAAACAGCTGACAAACATAAATGAACACCAGCAAAGTGGGCAACAGGTTAGTGTGCAACAGGTTAATACCATCAGCAGATCAAGTGCTCTCAGGAATCAGTAAGAATAAGTACCGCCCCGAGGCAGTGCCCGTGGCTCAGTGGGTAGGCGCCGGCCCCACATACCAAGGGTGGCAGGCCAAACTGCAAAAAAGAAAAAAAACAGCCAGGCGTTGTGATGGGCGCCTGTGGTCCCAGCTGCTTGGGAGGTTGAGGTGAGAGAATCGCCTAAACCCAGGGGTTGGAGGTTGCTGTGAGCTGTGACACCCTGGCACTCTGCCTAAGGCGACAAAGCGAGACTCTGTCTCAAAAAAAAAAAAAAAAGAATAAGTACTGCCCCCAACAGAAACACAGGCAGAGTACAGAAATAAGGAAATTAAAGAAAGAAATTCAAATGGCCAATGGACACATAAAAAGACGCTCACACCATTCATAATCAAAGAAAGGCACATGCGAGTTACTTTCTGCTGTGAGACTGACAACAAAAGGACTGATAATGTGCAGCACTGGCCAATGTGCAGGCAAACGGGGCAACACAGCAAGGTACCAAAATGTCAATGTCCCCAAGCGGTATCGGGATATGCACACCTTTAGGGGTACATAAAGACTTTCCAATGAGTATGTGAATAGAGATAGTTTGAGGAAAATAATTTCCTCATCTTCAAATTTCCAACGTTCACTCTCCAAAATTATCCCACCTGTACAACTGGTTAAGGCTGGTTCCCCACCTCCCCACCTTACATAAGAATGATCCATCTTCTTCCTATCCTGCATCTTACTATTTTGTATTACTTGGGGACCCCCCAAAAGGGGCAATTTGAAACACTGGTGTTAAAGTGAACCAACCCTAACGCTACTAACAAATAGCATATTTCGGCAAGTCAGATGGTTTCCAATTCTTTGCTTTTGTTTAATAAAATCTAAGGTATGCAAAATCAAACTGTCAGTGATAGAACATTCAAAACACTTTTTGATGACGGGTCACTAAGTGATTTTTTTGGCCTATAATTCAGAGTGAGTCCAAAGAATCGAGTGGCATTGCTATAATAGAAGTCCTTTCATTCCCATCTATATAACCATATAAACAAGGTTTCCCAGCACTTACATCTATAAAAAGAAAAAATAGAATTAGAATAGATACTTGAACACTGTATTATTCTACCAGCAATAAGTAATACTTAGCTATGAATACATGAAGTAATTGAAAAAAGAAATGCATTTGCAATAAAATTTCTTTTGTCTAATCAATACTTAACAAAATTTGTAATACATTTATGATATTTTGATCAACTGTAAAATTAATTCAATTCTGAGGAAATATTTAACATCTAATAGTCACAGAAATCTGATGTTACCTGCCAAATTAGATTTGGTGATCAATAACATATGTTCAAAGATAAAATTATATTGGGGGAGTGGAATAAAGCCTAAATTCAAGACAAAAAACGAAACAGTGTAAAGTTTCTCACTGTTAAAAGAATTTGTGTATTTTTTAAAAATGCATGATGCCGGTTATTAAATTCTTATAGTATGTAGGTTTCACTGACAGGATTTAAAAGAATGATTAACAGTTTTATTTAAGACTGTCAGTATTTATAATATGCCAGAAATTATATCCTTTGTGACAGCTTATGATAACAAAAATCAGATAACCTAAAAATGTGCAAGGAAGTACATAATGTTTTGAAATTTTAGAGTATATGAGCAAAAAGGTTTAAAGAACACCAAAAGATATAATACATCTATAGAGTGGAACAATATGCAGATGTTAAAAAAAACAAATTGAGTGGGATTATGAATGACTGATAGAAATAAGAAGACTTGGAATGGTTAAAGTTGTAAGGAGAGCTGGGAAGATTAGCAGGATCAGTTTCTAGGTTGGCTTGGCTAGCCATGATGGACCATGTGGGAAATGAGTGGCTGAGAAGTAAAACAAGTCTGATACAATTGGTAAAAGCTTTGCTGAGATGCAATTCACACCCTACACAGTTCTCCCATTCAAAGCATACAATTCAGTAGCTTTTTAGTATATCCACAAAGTTGAGCAGCCATCAATCACCACAATCACTTTTAGCATACTTTGTCACCCCAAAAAGAAACCCCATACCGTTAGCAATAACCCCATAAACCCCCTTCTCAACTTTCCCCTTGCCTCCCAGTACCTCCAAATCACGAATTCTACTATTTGTTTTTATGGATTTATCTGTTCTGGACATCACATATAAACAGAATCATATAACATGTGACCATTGGTGTCTGGCTCCTGTCACTTAGCATTATATTTTTAAGGGTCATCTGTGCTGTAGCATGTTTCAATGCAAGTTTGATTTTAAACATGCTGAATTTGCGGTACTTTTAAGACATTCATGTACATGTACCTGGGAGGCAGGTGAAAATCTGGGGGTCTGGAGACATCAACAGTGTGATGGCTGAAATTCTGGGAAGAGGTAAGGACAATGAAGACAAGTAGAAGGAATAAGAAAAGAGAATAATGAATATCATACTAGGAAATGCTTATGTTTTTAAAGAATATGTGGAGGAAGAGAAACCACCAAATAAGCCAGAGAAGCCAGAGAGGTAGGTAGTGACCCTGGAGGCTCTAGACTCTAAGTGCTTGAAGGTGATGATGCTTTTACACAGCACTTCTTTTGCACCAGGGCATACTTCCCCTTGAGGGACATGGTGAGTGTATAATAGATTCTTGTTGATTCAGCTTCTTGGTTCCTACTCTATCTTTGTACTCCAGAACTTTCAAGTGTTCTTTCAACCCCCAATGCCATGAATCCCAGTATCTAATTTCTTTTCTGCACTCTCTTTATGCCCTCTCCTCCCTTCCCTACTTATCTATGGGTAAGCTCTGGTGACACCACAATCTGGTCGACTACTGAAGAATGTGTGGTGCTAAGGAACTCCTTGCCTTCCTGACCAAATGCATAATTACTGACAGTGTTTCAGAGGTAATATTCTGAGAGGTGACTTCATGAATTCTTACTAGGTTTTTTGTCTTATTTGGGTAAACAATCTACTTTCTGGTACACTTCCGTAAAACCATCATGAGTGACATATGTGGTGGTGAAATCAGAAACCTCTCACTGAGGTATTCAGTCAAAATGGGAGGTGGGGTGGGAGAGGTTACATAAGATATTCTATTTAGCTTTAAAACCTAAAAAACAATCAGTTGCCACTTTTGTCTATCTTTTGAAAAATATTAAGTTTTACTAAAACCATTAAGCAGGTTCAGTGTAAAGGTTTCCTAATGATGAATATTTAAGGAACATTTATGACTATTAAAATTTATAAAACCAAAGTTAGATGCTAGTAATACATACATTTCTCAGAAGAAAATATTAGCCTAAAATTATGATCAAAAGTGATGCTAAAAATTGACAAACATACCTCATTTAACTGACACAATGCTATTATTCTATTTCATAGAAGTTAATTTTATGCCATATTTATGTTGCATTTTCAAATACTAACATGGCTAATTCAAATAAAAACAAGCCACAGCTAAAAGAAGGTGGTATTTAGATTATCAAGAAACTTTTTGTTAACATTAAGAGTTAGCACAGTGGACTCAACCTCAGTTTCCATCAACAGATGAATGGGTAAAGAAAATGTGGCATATAGACAATGGAATATTGTTTAGCCTTCAAAAGAAGGAAATCTGTCATTTGTGATAACATGGATGAACCTGGAGGACATTTTGTTAAGTGACATAAACCAGGCACAGACAGACAAATGCTTGCCACATAATCTCACCTATATGTGGAATCTAAAAGCCATGAACTCATAGAAACAGAGAGTGAAATGGTTATCAGAGCCTGGGAAGACTGGGGAGAAGCTGGTCAAAGTACTAACACAAAATTTCAGTTAGACAGGAGGAATTAGGTCAAGAGATATACTGTACATCATGGTGACGATAGTTAGTGACAATATATTGTATGCTTGAAAACTGCTAAGAGGATAGATTTCAAGTGCTCTCACCACAATAAAAGGTGAGCTAATGCATAGTTAAATATCTGATTTAGCCATTCTATAATGTATACATATATCAAAATATCACGTTGAACACTATAAACATGTATGCATAATTTTTACTCATCAATTAAAAACATAAAATTAATAAAGAGTTAGCATATAGTGGTGATGATTGCATAGCATTGAGAATGTATTAATGTCACTGAATTGTATCCTAAAAAATGGTTAAAATGACAAATTTTGTATTATACATATTTTTACCACAATGAAAACTACAAATGGGGGAAAAAGAAGAATCAGTATATTTTGCAATTATGTACCCTTTGTATATAGTCTGTTCAATATTTTTTTGGCACTTAGCTAATATCAGTTAAAAGCCTTTAACTAAATTTCTATTTCAAAGATTAACCATACAACATAAATTCTAAATTAACAAGTTCAAACAGCAGGTATATTCAAAATATTCAAGATATAGTAGCTGAAAGCATTTTAAGATTTGTTTCGCCACTCTGTTACTATTACTTTAAGTTTTTATTCAACTACCATGCCAAAGGAACATTTTTTAAATCGAGGTTGTTTCTTAAATAAAAATTAAATGAAAACCCACTTTATCTAATGAACATAGATAATGTAGAAGTTCAAAAGTCATTCAACATTTTTAAATGATCACAATTCAACTAACCTTTTTTTTCCTCAGTAATCTTTCTCTGTATTTATTAGTGACAAATCCCCTCGAACCAGTGAATCGCAAACGCTGATATTTAGCCTGAATGTACAAGCTCTTCTGTACCAGGCCTGATTTATACTGGGGCTGGCATCTGCCACCTCTACAGTTGCCCTGTAAAGGAAAAAAGAATTAAATGCAGAAACCACAGCTTTCAAGTCTACTCTGTCACTATCACAGATGGAAAAATGGCTGATACTTAGGGCTGCCCTTCATTCTAGGCATTATAGATATTAAAAGGGAAGGAGTTAAGGATGGCAATAAAGTACCCAAACCAGCTTCCTGGCTTATTTTATAGACTAATATATGTATTTAAAATATTAATATTTATTCTACATCAAACAAATTTTAAAAATAGTTAAAAGAACTTGAAAACCATTCATAACATTCATCCTGTTAAAAAATATAATTTTCAAAACCTCTAATGAGCTGAAATTATTCTTCTGATTCATAGTGAAACATAACAAATCCCAATGAAGGGGGAAAGACACTAAGAGTCAATACCTACTTAAGAATCAAAAACTCTTTTAACTTCATTCCTGTCAATTCCTTCAAATCAAACTTTCTTTACCACACAAAGCCCATTATACCAAATATGAGTTATATTGAAAAGAACATTTCTGGCTCGGTGCCCATAGCACAGCAGTTACAGCTCCAGCCACAAACACCAAGGCTGGTGGGTTCGAACCCACCCTGGGCCTGCTAAAAACACAACAATGACAACTGCAACAAAAAATAGCCAGGCGATGTGGCGGGCGCCTGTAGTCCCAGGTACTTGGGAGGCTATGGCAAGAGAATCGCTTAAGCCCAAGAGCTGGAGGTTGCTGTGAGCTGTGACACCACAGCACTCTACTGAGGGTGACACAGTGAGACTCTGTCTCCAAAAAAAAGAAAAAAAGAAAAAAAGAAAACATTTCCTAGCATATGTACTGCCCCGTATTATAACAGACATAAGAGGACAATGAACACTTGTGTTTCCCATGAGGTTGATAAGAGGAATGGTCACTTATTAATTAATCTACTGCTGGGAGTAGGAGAAGGAAGCCATCTTCAGTGTTGTCAGTCATGTACCAATTCTCTCCAAACCTTCCCAACAATTCTCCACACTTCCCCACCTCACTCCTCCACATTGTGCACTTTTCACGTCCACTTGCATTTCTGAGCATCCTCCCAACAAATGGAAGAAGTGGCCCGAAGTGTTCAAAGATGGAGTCTATCTCTGTCTAAGTCTTAAAACCTTGGCTACTTGCCATTCACTAGGAGAAGCTGCATTAAGTTTTTAACTACAAAAGGAATTTCTCCCCCCAAAATTATTCAATTAAATTCTTGATAGAAAATAAACATCAGCCAGGCACAGTGGCTCCTGCCTGTAATCCCAGCACATTAGGAGGCTAAGGCAAGAGGAACACATGAGACCAGAAATTCAAGACCAGCCTGAGAAATATAGCAAGACCTCATCTCTACAAAAAATAGAAACAACAGCCATGTGTGGTATAAAATCCAAATTACTCAGGAGGCTGAGGCAGCAGAATCACTTGAGTCTGGGAGTTTTGAGCTGACAGCGAGCTATGGTGATACCAGTGCATTCTAGCCTGGGTGACAGAGTGAGAAAAACCGGAGGAGGAGGAGGAGAAAGGAGGAAGAAAGGAGGAAAAGAAGGAAGAAAGAAGAAGAAGGAAGAAGGAGGGAGAAGGAGGGAAGGAGGAGGTAAGAGGAGGAGGAAGAAGAGGAAGAGAAAGAAAGAAAAGACATGTGAAGCCATATGAAGAAAAACTCTGGTGAAAATTAAACTTTTAACAAGACCAGTTCAGCACCCAAGTTGAACACTGGGAGATGTAATTCCAAGAAGTTGGGAGAAAATATGGTAGAGAAGGAAAGATTGGTGACCTGACATGTTCTTCCAGGCAGTTATAGTTAACTATAATATTGGTCTGAACTTAGTTAACAAAATCCATACCTAATATTATGTACAAGATACACAGACTAAATAAACCCACCCCTTTTCCTTTGGGGCCAACAATTTACAGCATAAGCTGGGTCTGAGCACCTGACAGGAGGCTAGTCTTTCAGATTTTGCCAACAGTCATCTCTACCAAGATCTAAGAAAAGGGCTCCCCAAGCTTGAAGAACATAAAAGAACATTTAGTTTTAATAGCACAAGCAGGAAGTCTTCTTCTTCTCTCTCTCCTTACCACTCAGGGAGGAGTTAAAGACTCAACCAGTATTTATTTACTGGGTGAGGACAAGGGTCAGACTAAAAATTGCAAATTCTATATCTTCAAGACTATATCCTTTGCATACTAAATTTATTCCCAAATGTGTTCTTTTCTTGATAAAGTTATAATTCTTCTCAGAAGATTAATATATACACATTATCAGAAATAAAGTTCATTATCTGCTGATTTGTTTCCATTTTCTCAATTTTCTTAAGCAAATCTTCACAGTAAAAAGGAAAATATGGCTCGGCGCCTGTGGCTCAAGTGGCTAAGGCGCCAGCCACATACACCTAAGGTGGCGGGTTTGAATCCAGCCCCGGCCGCCAAAACAACAATGATGGCTGCAACCAAAAAATAGCCAGGCGTTGTGGCGGGCGCCTGTGGTCCCAGCTACTTGGGAGGCTGAGGCAGGAGACTCGCTTGAGCCCAGGAGTTGGAGATTGCTGTGAGCTGTGATGCCACAGCACTCTACCCAGGGGGATAGCTTGAGGCTCTGTCTCAAAAAAAAAAAAAAGGAAAATATATTCTAGCTGTATGTAAATATTTGACTGCAGAGTTGCTCAGAGTTTTGTCTTTAAATCAAATTCTTTCTTTACTATGAATAAAAAATACCCCTGAGTCACATTCCAACTACTAAGTAACAAGGGTCCATTCAAATGGGATGAAGCCAATAGTGGCCCCTTTTAGAATATTTCCTGGGAAGAGTTTAGTATTTGTAAACTATTAAAAAAACAGAAGCTAAAATTACAAAAAATACATTTTGTTTTTAGAAAGTCAAGATCTGAATAAACCTATATACCCCTCTACAGATATCAAACAGGCAAGGTTTCCTCAATGTGAAGAGCTAAACAATGATAATTCCCCTTATCAGATTATAAGATTACACACATCCTGTTAGCCTCTAAGGAAGTCAATAAAATTGTTCACAAATACTACAATGTTTGCCTTAAATAAAAGCCCTCTCTAAATACTACTTGTTTCCCCACTGATAATAAAATTCATATTAACCAGAAACTAAGCCAATTCTAGAAGGAAAAGAGACTGAGGCTTAGTCAGGTGAGTTGTTGCTGGAGTTGCTACTTCTTTTTATGCAGAGGATGCCAATAAAATGTATATACATTTTAAGAAAGGAAAAAACTGTATGAAAATTATAATACTCAAATCATGTTTGACTTCTGCAATTACGAGAGATACAAGATACAATATACAAGATAACAAACATTATTGGTATATATTGAGTATCACCATCTTAATAGTTTTTTTCCTTTCTTAAAATGTGTATATATATTTTTGGCACCCTCTGTAGATACTTTTTTCTAATTCCTGGTTAAGTTCACATTATTTTTCCTTTTATATTAAACTTTTTTCTGCTTTTAAAATTTTCATTTTATTTATTTATTTTAATTTTTTTTTGCAGTTTTTGGCTGGGGTCGGGTTTGAACCTGCTACCTCCACTGGTGCCCTACTCCTTTCAGCCACAGGCACCGCCTTTTCTGCTTCTTTTTAAAAAAGGACACAGTTGTGAGGTTACAAAAGGGGAGGGCTGGCTACAAGAACAATTGCATTGAAAATATTAAGCTGCTAATTTAACGACAGTCATAATATGTGTGATACTGAATTATGGCTTTAAAACTATGGTCTGAGTTGGCTCGGTGCCTCTACAGGGCGCCAGCCACATACACTGGAGCTGGCAGGTTCAAATCCAGCCCTGGCCTGCCAAACAACAATGATAACTACAATAAAAAAATAGCCAGGCATTGGGTGGCGCCTATGGCTCAGTGGGTGGGGTGCTGGCCCCATGTACCAAAGGTGGCAGGTTCAAACCCAGCCCCAGTAAAACTGCAGCAAAAAAATGGCTGGGTGTTGGGGTGGGCCGCTGTGGTCCCAGCTGCTTGGGAAGCTGAGGCAGGAGAATCTCCTGGGCCCAAGAGCTGGAGGTTGCTGTGAGCTGTGATGCCACAGCACTCTACCAAGGGCAAGAAAGTGAGAGTCTGTCTCTAAAAAAAAGAAAAAATAATAATAAAATAGCCAGGCATTGTGGTGAGTGCCTGTAGTCCCAGCTACTTGGGAGGCTGAGGCAAGGGACTTGCTTAAGCCCAAGAGTTAGAGGTTGCTGTGAGCTGTGATGTCACAGCACTCTACCAAGGGTGACATAGTGAGACTCTGTCTAAAACAAAAATGAAAACAACAACAACAATGACTATGGTCTGAATAATGTTTAGACATCTAAATAGAACACAAACAATGTTTATGTTCAATAGTAATTTTCAAAGATTTGGCCATAGAAATGAATTTTAATCTATTTGAAATTTAGTGTTTGGTTTAAGTTATATCCTAAGCGCATTTAACAACAGGAAACAGACCATGGGCAACACTGGGAAAACAAGTGCACAAAGGGGTACTTCAATGCAGTAGTTATAAAAACTAAGTAGATTTCTCTTTCCACAATTATTTTAGAAATGGGCATGTCATACATGATGAAGCATCTAAGTTTATAATAAAGTATTTATGCCAAACCTATTTTTCAGTTATTTTCTTAAAGCTACGGAAAATTTCAGGTGAAACAAAATTATGATGAAACACCACAATTTTGTTAAGACTATCTGCACAAAACTGATCATCAGAGCTAATCTTGAGATTGATATGGTCCAATTCTATATACTAATAATGTGATTACTATCTGGCTTTGAATTAGTCCAATTCATATAAAAAGTAAGTTTTAACAAAACACTTCCTTTTCTTAGGAAGAATTATTTCTTCCCATTATTTTCCTATAAAGAATTAAACTTCTATGTAATCATATAACATTACACAGTAGTCAAGAGAACATTACTGCACGTATTTTGAAAAAAACATTTCTAAGAATTAACCTCAAAGAATCTTTCTTAAGGAAAAAGGGTAATAGGAGATCATCATAGAAGAATACTATAATCTGACCAAGGGGGCTCAGTGCCTGTGGCTCAAGTGGCTAAGGTGCCAGCTACATACACCTAAGGTGGTGGGTTCAAATCCAACCCAGGTCTGCCAAACAACAATAATGGCTGCAACCAAAAAATAGCTGGGCGTTATGGCGGGAGCCTGTGATCCCAGCTACTTGGGAGGCTGAGGCAGGAGAGGCTGAGGCAGGAGACTCGCTTGAGCCCAGGAGTTGGAGGTTGCTATGAGCTGTGATGCCACGGCACTCTACCCAGGGGGACAGCTTGAGGCTCTGTCTCAAAAAAAAAAAAAAAATCTGACCAAGGGGAAGAATGACATGTAGGAAGCAGTTAGATCTGAAAGCCCATCCACACCACTGTCTGTATGTTATGCAGACATCACATTTTCAGTTGACTTGATGCTTCATTACTCAAGAGATCAAAAGATGTTGTAAAACATGTTTATGTATTCTGTGGCAAGTTATTTCTGAAAACTTCACGTCACACTTTTTGTGATATACAAATTATTGGCTAAACATGTAACCCATAGAACGCCTACAAACTATATTAATGACAGTGAATAAAGCCTTCCAACATCTATAAATTCTGACTCTTGAGAAGCCAAGTATTAACAGAAGATCACTCAGCTAGCCTTCTGGTCTATGGTTTGGGGATAGTTTATGCTACTTTCCTGTTTTCACTAACTTCTTCCTAATTATTTTATCAAGGCTTCCTGCTACCTTCACACAAAAATTCAAACTCTTTCCTCTTATGGGTAGGGGGAAGAGACAACATGGAGTAACAACACAGTAACTATCATAAGCCAGGAATTCAGTCAAAATGGATTTTTTTTGAGACAGAGTCTCACTCTGTTGCCCTGGGTAGAGTGCCATGGCATCATAACTCACAGCAACCTCAAACTCTTGGGCTCAAGCGACCCTCTTGTCCCCGTTTTTCATTTTCAGTAGAGACAGGGGTCCTGCTCTTGCTCAGGCTGGTCTCAAATTCCTGAGTTCAAGTAATCCACTTGCCTTGGTCTCTTAGAGTGCTAAGATTATAGGCATGAGCCACCATGCCCGGCCTTCAAAATGGATTTTAAAAGCACTTCAACCTTTTTAAGAGCAAAGAAAGAAGAAATACATTATTTTGTACTATAATTCTTATTCCGTATGTGTGGGGGATGAGGTATTCTGGATAATCAAACATATTGGTTGATTAAAAATTATCATTTACATCCGAGATGGATGTAAAAATAATTAGAATGTGATAAAATATGTTTTAACAAAGTTTTCTGGACCAGAATCTTTCTCTGATGATCCAGAAGATCTCTGAGGATTGCAGGTCTATGGGAAGGGTTTTTTATTTTTTTGAGACAGAGTCTCAAGCTGGCACCCTGGGTAGACTGCTGTGACATCACAGCTCACAGCAACCTCAAACTCTTAGGTTTAAGTGATTCTCTTGCCTCAGCCTCCCAAGTAGCTGGGACTA
>NW_003852446.1:5334784-5346129 GCF_000181295.1 Otolemur garnettii
AAACCCAAAGCTGGATTTAAAAAGAAAACAATACTTAATACCTTAAAAGATCTTTTAAAGCCTCTTGAGTTATGATGGTTTCTCTCAACTCCAAATGGTTTGTGAAGAATGATATCTTTTGTCTGCATACTATAATTCTGCATGAAAAAAGCATTAGTATGGATTAATATAATTTCAAATTTATTTTAAAAGCTTGTTTTACCATTTAAAAAATACATGCTTAAATGTATAGGAGTAAGAACACAAAGCAGGGAGCAGGTTGCTTAGCTAGAAGAACACACACATCTGCCTTTGCGTGTGGGCAGGACCTAGTAACTTATTCCTTTCAAAAAATATATGGTATAGTGAAGAAATGTTATTTCCAAAGTTAGGTAGGTTACAAACAGACTCTGGCTTCCATCTTTCTGGTCAGATGCCAGAAATGGAAGCCAGCTGCCGTTCTGTGAGCTGCCCTATAAAAAGATAAATCTTTAAGACAGAAAGTAGATTAGTGTTGGCTGGGGGTGAGAACAATGAAACAGACATGAGGGCTCTCACTGGGTATTGAAAATATTCTAAAACTGGACTGTGGTGATGGTTACACATCTTGGTAAATTTACTAAAAATTATTAAATTGTACACCTCTTGGGGGTGGGACACAATTATAAGAGGGACTTAACCTACCAAATGCACTCAGTGTAACCTAATTCTTTGTACCTTCAAGGAATCCCAAACAATAAAAAAAAAATCTATCATCAGGAAAAATAAATAAATAAACCGTATACCTAAATGGCCAAATCTTATGATATGTAAATTGTATCCTAATAAAGCTTTCTTAAGAAAGCTTTACTATTTACTATAATAAATCCAATAAAATCCTCAACTGAGAGATGACCACAGCATCTGTCATATTAACTTTAAGCCTCTACAGAATCTTATAACACAGTGGTTCTCAACCTTTCTAATGCCACGGCCCTTTAATACAGTTCCTGTGGGTCACAACCCACAGGTTGAGAACTGCTGTTATAACATGTACTTAGTGAACACTTACAAATGTTAGGAAACACAGGGATGATCCCTATGCCTATAGACATATTTGAGAAGAATGCATAAAAATGAACATTTTGGAACTGTAATCTTACCACATAAGGTTTCCCAACAGATTTTCTAAAATTTGATTTCATAAAACGTATAGATTTTTGGAATGTATCAGCATTAATATTCACCTTTGAAAAACCAGAAGTCTGATTATTCCTAATAAAATGAAAGAGAAAATAAGAATCTTTTATTAGTTCACTTGTTTCCAAGAAATAAACAAGAAAAATCAAAAAAGCCCCTTTAGAGAAAAGTCAAGCAGCACAGCAGTAAAATATCAATGAGCTATCAGTACTAAAATTACAAATGACAGTTACCAGGGCTCATTTTTTCAACAAACATCATGTACCTAAATTGGAAGTTAGCAATAGGGGAAAACAATATTCCTTGGACCAGGGTTTTCAGTCTGTGGTCCAAGGACAGGCTTCCTGGGGGCTGTAACCCCTGAAACCATATGTGAAATGTATGTTTTCTGAGAAAGAGAATCACTGCTCTGGCGCCTTTGGCAATACCGCCCCCACCTCAGACTCTTTTTTTTTTTTTTTGCAGTTTTTGGCCGGGGCTAGGTTTGAACCCACCACCTTCAGCATATGGGGCTAGTGCCCTACTCCTTTGAGCCTCAGGCGCCACCCCCACCCCTAGACTCTTTATGGGTGGAAACACCAATTGCTCATGACACTGCCCGTTCATCAGAGGCAAGTTAGCTATGTGACTGACTCAGGGTCCCCTCACTGGTAGAGCAGAGGCCTCAATACTGCAAGGTTACAGCAGCAAACGACAGGCTCCCTTCTCCCATCACCATGAGGTCCTGAGGCCAACAAAGGCTTTTCCTAGGCAGCCTTATCTGGGAGGGAGGTCCTTCCTTGGGCTTTTCCTCTGATTCAAAGCCTCATTTCCACAGCCCCCGAGGATTCCTCTTGTCATATTCCACGTCTCTCTACAATTCTCCTTAACCTTTCCCGTGTTCTCTGCAGGCCCTGCCCTAGGCTGAATAAATCCCTCACTACCTTGGCTCTGCCTCAGTCCTTCCCATGGATTCTCCACTGGCAGGGGGATAAAATTCACACTACTCACATGTCCTCCCAGGGCGTTTCACTCTCTGGCCCTGGCTCCCTTGCTCCAGTCTTCCCAATGTACACACTGAGCTTTGGGAATATTTAACTGCATGTGGGGCCCAGCACAGCATATACCACACTCCTGTTTCTATACCTTTCCATGTGCAGTTCCTTCTGTAATCAACTTCCCTCCACTTAGATTAACTTGAGATTTAAAACCACTTGCAACTCTTCCAGGAAGGCTTTCCTAAACCCCTCTGAGGTAGAATAGGTACTCCCTGTTAAGGGAACATGTAACATTTGGGGGCCTTATCTAACTACTGATGTACTTGTCAGATTAGTAGAACAAGTTGCAATTCCTCCAGAGGAGGCCCTGCAGATGGTTCACTTTGTGGCCCCAACTCTGACCCTGGAACCTGACATGAAATAGACACTCAGGGTTTTTTAAAAGGTTAAAAACCCTCCTATTCTGTTTAAATGCTCATGATATAAGTCAAAAGAATGTCAGATTGAGGATAATTCCAATTACTTAAAACACACACATACATATTCAGAAAAAAATAAATGACAAGAAGTGTATTAAATATTAACAGTGGTCATCTCTGGTGAAATTAAGAATGCTTTATATTTTTGTTTTTACACATTATTTTATTTTTCCAAATAATTATAATTAGTGTGTATGACTACTTCCATAAACAAAACAATGAACTTTTAAAAATCCTCTTTGCAAAGCATATATCTGATAAGGGAGTAGTATACAGAATATATTAAAAATTCATACATCTCAATGATAAAAAGATTTTATTTGATTTAAAAATGGGCAACGGATTTGAATAGAAATCTCTTCAAAGAAGACAGCAATGGCCAGCATCAGTAGCCATCAAGGAAATGCAAACTAAAACCATAATGAGATATTAATTTACACCCTCGAAAAGATGACAATGCCAGTGTTCACAGTAGCACTATTCACAACACCACAAATGTCCATAAACAGAAAATAATGAATGAACAAAATGTGGTATAGTAATACAATGGAATATTATTCAGCCTTACAAAAGACTGAAATTTCTTTTTTTTTTTTTTTGAGATAGAGTTTTACTATGTCGCCCTCAGTAGAGTACTGTGGCATCACAGCTCACAGTTGTTTAGTTGGCCTGGGCTGGGTTTGAACCTGCCACCCTCAGTGTATGTGGCTGGCACTGTAACCACTGTGCTGTGGGTGCTGAGCCTGAATTTTTTTTTTTTTTAAAGGAATGAAATTCTGACGCATGATACAACATGGGCTTGGAAACATTAGGCTAAGTAAAAGCAGCCAGATACAAAAGGACAAATATTGGCTCAGCACCTGTAGCACAGTAGTTATAGCACCAGCCACATGCACTGAAGGTGGCGGGTTCGTACCCGGCCCAAACAACAATGACAATTGTAACAAAAAAAATAGCCAGGCATGTGGCAGGCGCCTATAGTCCCAGCTACTTGGGAGGCTGAGGCAGGAGAATCGCTTAAGCCCAAGAGTTTGAGGTTGCTATGAGGTTGTTTGAGGTTGCCATGGCACTCTACCAAGGGTGACATAGTGAGATTCTGTGTCAAATAAAAAAAAGGACAAATATTGTTTGATTCTACTTATATGAGATACCTAGAATAGGTAAATTCATAGAGATGAAAAGAACAGAGATTGCCAGGGGCTGCGGGGAAAGGGAGTGGCAAGTTATTGTTTAATGAGTACAGAGTTTCTGTTTGTAAAGATGAAAAAGTTCTACAAGTGAATAGTGATGATTATTGCATAATAGGAATATAATTAAGGCAAATAAATGTGCACTAAAAATAGTTAAAATGGCAAATTTTATGATATGTATATTTTAATATAATTTTAAAAATTTAAAAATTCTTTGATATTTGGGTTTTTTTCCGGCAGTTTTTGGCCGGGGCCTGGGTTTGAACCCACGACCTCCAGTATATGAGGGTGGCGCCCTCCGCCTTGAGCCACAGGCGCCACCCTGATATTTGTTTTTTGACCAGGAAAATGAATGACCAAGTGAAGAAATCTATTCTCCAGCCTCCCTGCAGCTAAGTATGGCCACAGGACTAAATCATGGTCAATAATGCTACAGCATCATATATAAATTTCACGAAGTCTTTAAAGGAAAGGCTGGAATGAGGACATGATGGCTAGAGCACAAATACCCATCTCATCTACATTTAGTCTGTGTTTAACCCACATATAAGTAGAGCAGGTAGGATTATTTTTAGTCTTCTTTTTCAAGATGAGAACAATAAAGTTCTCATAAACTGAGATGTACCACACAGTTAATCAATCACTTAATTCAAATTTCAAAGAAAAACATCTTTGAGCATGAGGTGGATGCCATGTACAGGGGACATGGGTGGAGCAAACTCTAAACAGCTTGGTGTCCTGATGTGTTCACTGTCCCATGTCACCTGATTGTGCAGACTTCCTACCTCTAATCTTTTTTTTACTTGAGAAAGAAATATTTGTCTATTCTCCATTCAGCAACCAGAATGGTCCTTTTAAAATTTAAGTGAGATTATGTCTCTTGTCTCGTTAAAACTTAACATGTTTTCTAATTTCTCCTAGAGTAAAATATAAAGCCTTCGTGTCCTTCAGTCCTTCAAAGCCCTGCATGACTTGGCCTCACCTAATAACTCTCTCCCTTTTCCATCAAGTTGCAACCCCCCACACCCCCTTTCTATTCCTTATATAGGAGTAAGAATGGTCCTGCCTCAGGGCCTTTGCATTCACTATTCCTGCTCTTGAAATAACATCCTCTCAAAGACACCTATGATTAACTTCCTTACTTAATTCATATCCCTGATAAACCTTTTCAAAAGTCCTAAGTGCACTCCAAGACTACTCTAAATAAAATCATACCACACATGTCACTCTTTCCTATTAAATTTCCTCTTTGATTTTCTCCTATCACTCCACTGACACGCATTTATTTTGTTTCTTCTATTACTAAGTTGCAAGCACCAGGAAGGCATGGGCTTTGTGTATAGGTTTTCCCTGTATCCCCAGGCCTTAGACCAGTAACTAGAACAAAGAAATTAATGCATAAATATTTGCTGAATATATGAATAAAAGATTTTTATGAAGTTCCTTATAGATTATAGATGGTTATAAAAGCAAGAATAAAAACTGATACTTTTCCATAAGCTGCCCTGCTAAAAAGAAAGTCTTGGCAGTTTGATGTCCTTTCAAAGTCCACTGATAGTACTTCTAAGCTACTTTATCATACACACTCCATACCTATATAGCATAACATCTCAACAATAATGCTAGATGGAAAAGAGAGAAACATTGTGTTAGGAGATGACATGCAGATATCATGGTTAGAGGTGAGAGCAAATACAGACAATCCCCAATTTAATGATGGTTTGACTTAAATTTTTTTACTTTAAGATGGGTTTGTTGGGATGTAGCTCCATTATAAGTTGAGGAACATCTATAGACACAGCAGGGCCGTGGAGATGAGACAACATCTCCATGTGTTAGACTTGCTTGCAAAAGCTCCTAAGGCATAGTAATCCAGATCTTAAACACATGACAACTTAAGTATCGTCTGACCTATTTACTCCTTTGGAAAGTTTTCATTCATTTGTTTGTTCATTCATTCAGTCATCAAATATGAACTGAGCTTAAGGCAGTGGGGATACATGGTGAACAAAGCACAGAGCCTGTATACAACTTTTAAGGGAAAAACATCCAGATGAGAAATCACTACATCGTATGATTTATGTATCAACTCTTCTGAAATTTCTATGGAAACTATACTCTGACTTGATTTAACTGGTTTATGTAAAAATATAATGAGGTCAATTTTGATAAACTGAGTTTCAACCCATGACATATAATTGGTGGGAACGTAAAATAGTGTAGTCATTTTGGAAAATAGTCTGGCAGATCCTCAAAAAGTTAGCTATAGTTACTATCCAACTCATCAATTCTACCCCTAGGTAGATACCAAAAAAAAATGAAAACATATGTTCACACAAAAACTTAACACACAAACATTCATAGCACCATTATTCACAACAGACAAAAACTGGAAACAACCCAAATGCTCATTAACTGATGAAAGGGTAAATGAAATATGCAATGGAATATTATTTGGCCTTATTAAGAATTCTCATGCTACAACATGGATGAATGTTGAAAACGGTACACTATATGTAAAAAGACAGTCACAAAAGGCCACATATTATATGATTGCATTTATATAAAAAGAATAGGCAAATCCATAGAGATAAAAAGTAGAAATAGTGGTTTCCACTAGTGGGGCTAGAGGAAAGGAGAAATGGAGAGTCAGGGCTAATGGGTAGAGGGTTTCCTTTTGGGAAGATGAAAAGTTTTAGAATTGATAGTGGTGATGGTTGCACAATTCTGTGACTATACTAAAAACTCCCGAATTGCTTTACTTTCAAAGGACGAATTTTAGGGTAATATCTTACTTTTTAAAAATCCTCATGGCCCCACTATGCCACACCAATCATCCAATACAAATAAAACAATCCTACAGACTAAGCAAAAACCACCTGCACAAAGACATCTTTCCATGCTACAGCACTGTCCTCAAAGTTAATGTAAATAATACTTAATGCTGACCAATTGTTCTACCTTATACTCATCACTTTACTTAATCTTAACCACCAATGTGAGGTAAGTATAATTTTTTTTTTTTTTTTTTTGCAGTTTTTGGCCAGGGCCAGGTTTGAATCCACCACCTCTGGCATATGGGGCCAGCGCCCTACTCCTTTGAGCCACAGGCACCGCCCCGTAAATATAATTTTTATCTCTACTTTACAGATGAGGAAAGAGACTAGGTAACTCGCCCAAAGTCAGTCACATAGCTAGGAGTCTAAAAGCCTGGCATTGAACCCAGGTCTTACTCTAGTGCTCACGTTCTCAATCACCTCAAAGGGTGAAGATATATATTATTTCGCATTTTATAGGAAAATTATTTTTGTTTCCTTATTTTTATTTCAATAGATTTGGGAGTACAAGAATCTTTTATTACGTGAAGGAAATGTAGATATATTCTGAAGTTACATGGTCTTTATAATATTCTGATCATCTTAAATCTTGTTTTGAAAATCCTATTTCTTAGTATTCTGGGTTTCTTACACTCACTAGCTGAGTCAAGAAAAGCATGACAGAGAGCTTGTCATTGGTCATTAAGAAGCACAGTTATGCCATGCATTAACCACATCATATTAGGAGACTGGAGTAAGAGACAATATTTTAACTATTTTATTTTCAACTCTTTTCATATGCTTTGGCACACAGTTTCACTACCTTTTAATTAGTCTCAAACTTATTGTCAGAGTCAAGTCCAGTTTTTAAATGAGGTCATGCATTTTGACTAAAACCTAGTTAGACACAGACTTGACTTAAAAAGTCTAGTCAAATGCAGTATCTTATTAATTTGACACTAAGGATAATAGAAAAACAATTAGCACTGAGCCTTCCTATTCATACATTCCCACTTTCTGAGAGATCCAAATAGTGAGGATTCTTGGCTGAACGGGAAATTTGTTCTCATTCAATTATACCACATAATCGTATGGAGTCCCAGAATTACCATGAGTTCCACGTACCTTTCTGAACTAGAGATAAACTGGGGCCAACCTAGACTACTCAGAGCCCCTAAAAAGATGTGTAAAGTTAGGAAAGAGAAATAAGGATCTATTGACAATCTATTTGCCATACATGACATAAGTACTTCACATATGCCAGATCATTTAATTTATATAACTGTCCCACATCATAAACTGGTTGTATCATTTTATAAATTGAGAGATTCCAGAGAGTAAGCAAATCTGTCCAAAATGAAAAGCTTGTAAATTGGAAGAGGTGAGAATCAAAGTTAAGTGGCCTCTGCATTTTCTACCACACTTGTCTCCATTTCGTGGACAGATATCCACGAAGAGTCTCCAAAATGAACTGTACTGACTTTGGGAAATTTTGTACTAGTCAAAGAGTACCCTAGAATCTAAAGGGTAGAATGTATTCATTTTAATCAGCTTGAACCAAATAGCCCATAAATTCGCTGGTCCTGCCTCCTGCTAATATTCGAAAAAGCTGTTGCTTTCCTTTCTAGAATTAAGAAGATCTCGAATACTTACCCACCACACAATTTTTGTTGTTTAAATCAAACCATATAGAATGACCACTGACTGGACTACTTTGAAACATTTTAAGAGATTTCATTTAAACTTATAAAAATGGATTCAAAGGGTCAAATTCCTAAGCTAAAATGAAAATTATCATCACACAAAAATTGAGTAATACATTGAAACCATAAAGCTCCCTGATAACAGGATGTGTTTTTTTATCCATTGATTACCTCTCTGCAGCACTAACAATGTGAAAAATGTGCTCTTCCTTCTGTAAGCGCTCCTTTCTCCTTCTTTCAATGTCATGTCGTAGGTCATTTGGATCTATTATTTTGACCACAGTCTGAGGAATTACGACAGAGAACAAACCATTCACATTACTGTTAGTAGCACAAAAACCATTATCTAACAAAAACTTTAATTGAAAGCCTTAAATAAGTTCTTATATTCATCCTACTAATAATAGTGTAAACTGATACAAATATTTTGAGACATAATTGACAATACATAGTCAGAAAAGTTCCTGAGATTTGAACTAGGAGTTCCACCTTTAGGACTCATGTCTCAAAGAAAAGTCCATCTACCTAAATATATTCCAAATATTATAACAACAGAAAATGGAGGCAACATAAATGTAGAAAAGAATTTTAAGGGAAAAGGAAGATTAATTAAATAAATTATGGTAAACTTAACTTTAAAAAATACTGTACAACCATTTAAATTATGGCACCTGTGGCCTAAGTGGCTAAGGCGGCAGCCACATACAGCTGAACTGGTGGGTTCGAATCCAGCCTGGGTCTGCCAAACAACGATGGCTACAACAAAAAAAATAGCTGGGTATTGTGGCGGGCGCCTGTAGTCCCAGCTACCTGGGAGGTGGATGCAGGAGAATCACTTGAGCCCAGGAGTTGGAGGTTGCTGTGAGCTGTGATGCCATAGCACTCTACCCAGGGCAACAGCTTGAGGCTCTGTCTCAAAAAAAAAAAGACTCTGTGGAAGTCAACATGGAAAAAATACTTATTGAAGAAAATTAATTAAAATTTTAAAACCTGCTCTGGGAGGCCCAGGTGGGTAGACGTCTTGAACTCAGACCAGCCTGAGCAATAGTGAGATCCTGTCTTTAAAAACTGGCCAGGTACTGGGGTGGGAGTCTGTAGTCTCCACTACTCGGGAAGCTGAGGCAGGAGGATTGCTTGAGCCCCAGAGTTTGAGGTTACTGTGAGCTATGACACCATGGCACTCTACCCAGGGCAAAAGAGGGAGACTCTGTCTCAGAAAATAAAAAAAAAAAAAAGCCTCAATCATAAAAGGTCATGGGGAATTCAGTGATTTTACATAAATGGAATGTTACTATGCATTAAGTAAAAAGGGAAAAGCATACAAACTGCATATACTATGATAGTGACTAGGTTAAAATACAAGATATAATACTACAAGAAAATAATATTTTATGTGAAGTGGTTGAATTATAGGAGATGTTTTCTAAATCCTCAAATTTCCTATAAGTCAATTACAATGCTTTCTTTTTCTTTCTTTCTTTTCTTTGAGATACAGTCCTACTATGTTATCCTCGATAGAGTGCTGTGGTATCACAGCTCACAGCAACCTCAAACTCTTGGGCTTACGCGATTCTCTTGCCTCAGCCTCCCAAAGAGCTGGGACTATAGATGCCTGCCACAACACCCGGCTATTTTTTTGTTGCAGTTGTCACTGTTGTTTAGCAGGCCCAGGCTGGGTTCAAACCTGTCAGTCCCAGTATGAGGCTGACACCCTAACCACTGAGCTACAGGTGCTGAGCCAGAATACTTTCATGATTAGAAATTATCTGAAAATATCTTGTGTTCAATAAATTAACATATCTCCATAAAGTCAATACAAATTATAATAATTTCACAAGTAAAAATTATTTATATATTCTATCAGAAAGGAATTAAAATATCTCCTCTACAAAAACTCTTTACTCTCAATGAATAAATTAGCACTTCTTTTAGAACTTAATATAATTCTTCTAAAACAAGAGCCAGTTTTCTTCCTGGCCCCCACCCTTCAGCCAAGATAGTCTTTCTAATTAGCAAAGAAATGGGAGGTAGGAGGTGAGGTATTGGGTGGCAACTATATACAACACACGACAAGAAAGAAATTGAGTATTATTTCTCTTATTTTACCAGTTCACATGCCACAGAATCTTTAATACATTCTACAGTAAACAGAAGGGCAGTATCAAATGAAACTTAGCTTCTTCGCATTCATTTCATGTGCAATTTAAAAATATTAATGCATTCCTCATGACTGCTTTGAAAACATAGCAGTCATGTTCAAACATATTGGACATAACTTTCCATAAGCTTTACAGTGTGGTATTTTTTTAAATTAAATCACAAACACATAGATCATGTATACATTAACACATTTATGGGGTATAATGTGCTGATTTCATACAGAATTAGAACGCTTACATCGCACTGGTGAATATATACCTCATCTCGTTTACTTAATTATTGTGTTAAGACATTTATACTTATGCTTAATAGATCTGACATGTACCCTTGCATTATGCACCATAGGTGTGATCCCACCATTCGCTCTTCCTCTATCTGAACTTCCTCCTCCCTTCCCATCCCCACTCTTCCCTCCTTCATATGGTGTGGAATTTTGGAATTAATATTTTTTTGAGACAGAATCTCTGTCACCCAGACTGGAGTATGGTGGCATCGCCATAGTTCATGGCAACCTCGGACTCCTGGGCTCAAGCAATCCTCCTGCCTCAGCCTCCTAAGTAGCAGGGACTACTGCCACACACTACTGTGCCTGGCTAATTTTTCTATACCATTCAGTAGAGACAGGGTCTCACTTTTGCTCAGGCTGGTCTTGAACTTCTGAGCTCAAGTGATCCTCCCAACTTGGCCTTGAAGAGTACTATAATTATAGGAGTGAGCCACCACATCCAGCTTGGAATAAATATTAAACAAAGCTGTTATCCCCAGGGATTGTCTCCCTTACAAAATAATTTTGGTTTTTGTCAGTGTTCTTTTTGAGACAGAGCCTCAAGCTGTCCCCCTGGGTAGAGTGTCATGGCTTCAC
>NW_003852446.1:5346262-5366942 GCF_000181295.1 Otolemur garnettii
CCACCTTAGGTGTATGTGGCTGGTGCCTTAGCTGCTTGAGCCACAGGCGCCGAGCCAGTGTTCTTAATCCAATCTGGTCAATAATCAGAATCACTTGGAGAGTTTTTTAAATGCAGATTCCTGGTTCTCAATCCTTCTTCATGTACTTTTAACTCCCCTTTTCACTCCTCACCAATCCCCTTTCCCATTAGTATACCAACAATAAGATAATCTCTCATCAAAAATTACATGCACTTACCTTTTCTGATTCATATATCATAGTCTGTTTACTCTGAAGTTCAGCCAAAGATATATCTATTCTCCTAAAATAATAAATGGGGTTTAATTACAATTACATTAATTATTTAATTAATTAATTAAATAATTATGTTATACACCAATACCTTGTTTCTACTACTACAGAATGGAATTGGAAATAAAGCTGGTATGTCTTGGAGGAAGCAAAAGAAACTTGCTCCCAGGTAGTTTTTTCTACATGGCAATTTCCCAGGAAATATATATATGTGTGTGTGCGTGTGTGTGTGTGTGTGTGTGTGTATCCTGTGAACATTATAGGGAAGCTTTAGGAATTCTCAAATCACTAGTATGTGCAATCTCGAACTTTACTCTGCTGATATATTACACTCTAACATTGATTCCACACAGCTCACAAGATAGGGTGTACCACATGCTCAGACAAGTGCCAGCAGAATATCACACATATTTTCATATGGCAGCCTTCAAAACAGCCGTTTGTGACTACATGAAGCAAATCATGATTTCAATGGCTTGACAACTGTCTTTCATTCTTCCAGTGATAACTTCAGTAGGCAATTACCACAGATAGCAGAATCAAAGTTAACTGGGTAAATATTTTTGAAGTTTTACACATTTAAACAATGCTAGACAATGGCTTCAATGCAGCCTATTCCATCAACATGCACTAGCCCTGTACCTGCTTGGGTTAGTCCCATTTTTATACAGGAAATTCAATTCTACAGTCTGCAGCAAGCCCAAGTGAGCAGGATCAGGAAACAGCACCTAGCCCGTTTGTTCTGAGATAGATTCCCATGAGTTAAATGAGAGTACACAGTAATCAATCATTACCTGTGAATTTTTGGATTCAAATTCAATTTAATTTCATTTACACCTGCATTGCGTGTAGCTTGCATTTTTGAGAAACGTTCATGTAGAGTAATGTTGGGTGATGGAAAATAATTTGCTGAAAAAGGAAACAGATAGTCTCAATGTAAAACTGGTTCCACTTAGAAGATTACATATATACACAGGAGCCTGTTTGCTCTTGAAAACACAGGGGATAGGGGACCTAAACTTATTTCACAGATTAATTTGTAGTGCTCACATGCTTTCCCAAGCTCAAGCAAGAGTAAAAACACCTGATTTATGAGTCCAAAGAACTTCTTCCTATAGGACATCCCTGCTTACTTGTCTTGGGGAAAAGACAATGGCTCTCTCAAAGTGAGGACCTTTCTTCTCCAAGGTAAGACCTTATTGTTTCTGGGAAGTAAAGATGGCACAGAGCTCTACACTTGAATGAGAATAAAAATTAACTCCAAAACCAAGAATGAAACATCAAAACAATTCTGAACAAATGCCAAATGTTGTATTTACATATTACAGAAGACTTTTGAAGGCTACTTTAATTAACATTAACTAAAGTTCACGAAAACATTCCAAAATCAGCTATGCAATAGGCTTTTAATAGGATAGAAAGAGTATATACTTGACCCATCAGAATGCTACTTAAGCAATCCTTTTCCCTAATTAACTGTTCCTGTTCTGACACCATCTCCTGGACTGTAATACCGGCTCCTTTTCTGCCCCAAATCACATTCCTTTGGGTGAGAGAGGCTAGAGCTGAGAATGTGAATCACTTCGGATAAACTGTGTGCTTTAAAGTAAATATATGCCTAAGTGTGAGTGGCACGGAGATAATAACTCATTTTCAAAATATGTTTCGTGAAGGTAAGAAAGACTAAGGCAAAAAGTATAAAATAAAAATTTTGAATTCTTGAAGGCCTCCAGCTTATAATACCCACAATTGCCTTATTTATGCAACATCACGGGGGAAAGTTGTTCCCCATCACTGAATTTTCCAATTAATGGAAATTTGTCAGAAGCAAAGGCAAAACAATTTAAGGCATATTTTTAAAGTATTTATTATGCAACTCCCAGTCGTGAAGAATGCCAAAACAAACTGGACTCTTTGATTGATCATTTAGCATCATCCTTAAGACACAAAATCCCAGCAATGCCACCGGGGGGCTTTAAGAATGTCCCAAAATGACCTCAGTTTCCAGATTTCTAGTTTCCAATGTGGTTTTGTTGCTTCTTCCCCTCAGATTATTGTTTCTTGCTTCTCCCTTTCTAATTTTTGGTTTCTAACCTACTAAAAGTTGAAGGTTACTGGAACTGCATTTAAAGAATAACTAAGCTTGAATGAATGCCTGATGCTCTCTCCAAAAGATTTCCTAATTCATGGCCTAACTTACAATGAAATATTAATTACTATTAAACTATATTACAGGTATTTACCTGTATCTCATGAAAAGCCAAGATATTATTTTTGTGTTATCCCTAATGTATGTGTAAAATATACCAACCTTTAACTTGATGAATTATTGTTATGATTTCCTGAGCAAATTCTCCTGTAGGTTTGTTTTCAGTGTTCTGAGTTGAGTCAAGATGTTCAAACACTGGATGAAAGTTTTCACTTTTCCTGCCAACAGCAACCAAATCATGTGACATCTGTCTCTCTGTGGAATAGCTAGAAGCAACCCTAGAATAATTCGCAAATGTTTAACTAAATTTGAAACTGTTCTGCTAAGAAAAGAACTTATTAAAAATTTAAGTATCTATAAAACTAAAAAGATGTTTATCTTTTCTTATAATTAAGGCACTAATTTATATGCCATAAACATGTACAATAGCAAGTAGCAGAAAACAGCTACAGATATAGGCTCTGAGTTCTGTAAGTCAGATGTCATTAAATATTTGCCACTTTAATCATAAAATCCTTGAAATTCTAAGTGAGACAATTTTTATTTCAAAAAATACAAGGAATTAAAGACACTATGCAAAAAAAATTAATTAGATTATTTTCTATTCCCAAATGGCCAAACATTGTAAATTCAGCAAGATTATACTATCTTGAAATACTACCACACTTTAAAAGTGGATATCAGATATATGAACCTCTCTGACTTCATAAAAATCCTTACATCTCTATATAAGTACTTAACAGCTTAGAATAGTATTTTTAAATCAAATTCTGTTAAGAGATAAATTCAATTACAGAGTCTCACTAAATTCTCAGAAAATAATCTTAATTGTTAGCAAAGTTATAATCATTAACACCAATTACAGTGTTTACCTTCAATGTATCCTTAAGGAAATGCTACCATTTATTATATAACCCCAGCTATCTTACCACTTTAATGCCTTCTGAATCTTTATAACTTTCATTAGGAATTCTCCTGACCTCTAAGTACATTTATGAACTGATGATGAGGATAGATATCTAACAATCATAGATAGCTAAACATGGGAGCTTACAGCTAACCAACATTATCTCTCTTAATCTTTACAATAGCCCTATAGGGAAGGCACCATGACACTGAGAAAATGGATGTTTTGCTTTACATCCCATAAGTTGAGTACTCAAATGAACATCAGTCTTCCAAGTATCATAATAGAAAACTACATTTGAGTCCAAGAACACTGCTCCTGCTTAAAACTCTTAAATTCTTCATCTGGAGGCAGTTTATGTACCACTGCAGAAAACATTTCATTATCTTATATTTAAATCTCATTTTGGACTCAAAATGGCACTAATCAGCTTATACTCATCTTATTCCTCTATACTTAACACTAAATTGCTTTTGGCTTTTCCCAAAAATCAAGTTTATTGTCTAAAGAATTGAGGTTTACGACTGTTGGAGTTCTTTATTGAGTACGTTACAGGCTCTGAAGATAAACCTGAAAGAGAGTTTTGAAGTGTGTTTTAAATAAGAGCAGCACCACTAGAATAAATATCTCATCATATTAACAAAAAGCAATCACGGATACTTTTGGGGTGCGGGTGCATGTGTGCACATATTTATTATTGATCTAAATCACTTAATAGCCATATATCCAAAACTGCTCCAGGGTTAATAAGCAGCTTACAGATATCTTTTAAATATTTAAACTCCTCTAACAAGATTGTTTTGTCCATATTCATACTGGAGGAAAGGCTTCCATCTGACTTTCCACGCTCCCTGCTCTCAGGCCAGCACTGTCAGTGACAACTTTCTATCATGGCAGAAACACAGTAAAGTGATTATCCACCAGGTCCATGCCACTGCAGTGGTTTTCTTGATTCATTAGAAGTACTTTCATTAAAAGGCCCGTTTCCCTTTTTTCTTCCTAATTTGCTTCAAGCTTCCCACTGTGTATCTGATAACTAGCTAAGAGACATTTACTGGTAAATGCTAGCATGCCCTAACTCCCACTAACAAAAAATTACAAATGCTCTTTGTTTAAAGGGGTTCAACATCACAAAAATACTCTGTTCCATACTCCCCAAAAGAGAGCTTTTAGAAACAATTTATGTAAGAAAAATAAGATATTTAAATAGAACTATAAAAAAATCCATCCACAAGGGGAAATCAGTTGATAAAATTTTTCTTTCTTTTTTTCTTTTTTTTTTTGCAGCCTTGGTTTCTCCCAAGAGGAAATCAGCCAACAAAGATTTCAAATTCTTCAGTGGGTAATTATTAACATTTACTTGTAATTTCTTATACATTATTGGCATAATTCTTGTCCCCACTCCATGATCAACCCTCAATCCATAGGAGTGCTGTGGTATACTTTGAAGCTATATTTAATGCCTGACATTTTAGTGTTTAAACTTGTCATCAGTTAAAATTTACCACAGAGTTTCTCCACTACAGGGTTTTTAGTAAAAAATATTAAAATTATAATTTTCTAGAAAATATACATTAAAATATTCAGTCTTAATATTAAAAACAATTGTGACACTTCTGCTTCAAAAGAAAAACTCTGTTTCTTATTTTTATTTTTTTTTTAAGGACAGAGTCTCACTTTGGTTGCTCTCAGTACAGTGCCATGGTGTCACAGCTCACAGCAACCTCCAACTCTTGGGCTTAGGCGATTCTCTTGCCTCAGCCTCCCAAGTAGCTGGGACTATAGGTGCTCACCACAATGCCCAGCTATTTCTTGTTACAGTTTGGCCAGGGCCAGGTTTGAACCCACCACCCTCAGTATATGGGGCTGGTGCCCTACTCACTAAGCCATAGGCACCACCCGAAAAACCCTCTTTAGACTTGAAAATGGAAACTGTTCTAAGTATTTACATGTATAAATTTAATCATTACATTTTCCTTTTTACTATTTCCTATGACATAGATTGATTAACAAGTTAATAATCTCTGGAAATATTCTCAAAACAAGTAGTTAAGCTAAAAAGACCAAATGTTCTCATTTTGAGATACATTTTAGACAGTTTTTTAAATTAAAATACAGTCAAAAACCTGTACTCTAATGCTATTTCTGGTACTGGTCTCATTAAATCTTCCAAGTTCCTCGGTTAACTGCCTGCCCTCTCCCCATTTATTCCTCTGCTTATGGAAACTTGCACTAATGTTGTCCCTGAGTGTTGTACATAACAACTAAGAAAACATAAAAAGCTACATTAAACCTTAATTTCCTATTGTGTGCACTTGGGACTCACCATAAAAACCAACTGCATGGCAAAACAACAATAACAAAAAAACCCAACAACCTAAACCAGTAGATTCCCCTGCCCTCTGGAAGCTCATAGTATATAAGAAAATCCATTTGACACAAGAAAGTTTTCCTTTTTGTCTTCTTTTAGCTAATAATTAACATTTTGTATGGCATCCTACAGTTCATAAGGCACTTTCCTAATTGCATAACAACATTTTTTCATCAATGACGGACCACATATAGGTGGTAGTTTCATACAATAGCATGTTTTTACTGCACTTTTTCTATATTTTGCCCTGTTTAGATATACAAATAGTTACCTTTGTGTTATAACTGCCTACAGTATTCAATACTGTCAGGTGTGTGGCCTAGACTGTACCATAAGGCTTAGGGGTGTAGTAGGCTGAACCATCTAAAGGTTTGTGTAAGGACATTCTATGCTGTTCACACATGGACAATATCGCCTAATGATACATTTCTCAGAACATAACTCTGTCATTAAGTGATGCATGACTCTATAGTATTTGCTTCTGTCTTCTTAAGAACACATTTGGAAATTTTAGAGTTGAGGGAAAAGGATCACAAAAGTCCTCTAAAAAGGCCTCACGAGCCCCAACACTCATCCCATTCACTTCATAGGTGGCAACTGTCTGGCAGCCAGGACTGGGCCACCTGCCCTCTCCCACTGGCTAATAATGTCAAACCAGGCTGACTGTCACTGCATTCTTACTTTCCCATTCTCATTTCCCTCTATTCCTTTTCACCACATGGTTCAAAGTTCCCATGTTATGAGTTTTTGCTTTTTTTTGAGACAGTCTCACTCCATCACCCTTGGTAGAGTGCCATGGCATCACCGCTCACAGCAACCTCCAGCTCTTGGGCTTAGGTGATTCTCTTGCCTCAGCCTTTCAAGTAGCTGGGACTATAGATGCCCGCCACAATGCCTATTTTTTGTTGCAGTTTGGCTGGGGCAGGGTTCGAACCTGCCACCCTCAGTATATGGGGCCAATGCTCTACTCACTGAGCCACAGGTACTGCCTGATTTTTTGCCATTGTTAACCTATAAACATAAAATTTTATTTATCTCATCTCCATGTGTCTAAAACACACCAGCCTCCAAAGCCTAGCTGACATGTCAACTCCTGCACGAAGCCTTCCCTGCATCTCTTAGCTGGGTATGGCCCACACTTCTGCCGAGTTGCAGCCTACCTCACATCTCACTCTTGGCACTATGGTACTACCAGCGCTGCCCTATTTGTCAATAAAACCAAAGGAGAAGAAAGCTAATCTTATGCAGCTCAGTAGTCTCAGGGCATCCTAATAGACTGCCTCACATAGGGCAGATCCTCAAAAAACTATCCACTGAATAAATGATGAATGGAAAATGGGTTGGTCAATTTGAATGAATGTTTAGCTAAAGAGATGATGGCTTTTAATATTTTAATTGAGGCCAACTTAATTTTGGTTTTCAACTTTATTAGCTTACTTTTAATTTTTAAACTTAAGTTAGACCAATTTAAATTTAAAATATTTAATTTTTTAATAATGCAAAATCTCAAACATAAGGCCTCCATGTGTCTGTCAACTCTGCTTTAATAGTTACCAACATACGGCCAATGAAAGCAGACTCATAAAGCCAGGAGGAACTGAAGGTTAATTTGGGCCCAAAAGGCTATAACCAGGTAACTTGCCCAACGTCACAGAGCTCAGTGGCCCACAGGAAGACAAAAACCTATGCACCTCAACTGCCAACAGAATCCCTGTTCAAGGTCCCCTAAAAGACACTAAGAAAAGCCAGGGAACCTTCTGTCCATTAATTTTTGATTTAAAAAATGCATATGAGAGGGCAGCGCCTGTGGCTCAAAGTAGTAGGGCACTGGCCCCATATGCCGAAGTTGGCAGGTTCAAACCCAGCCCCAGCCAAAAACTGCAAAAAAAAAAAAATGCATATGAGAAATATGAAGAGAGATTTTAGTTTATTATGCTATATAACAGCAAGGTAGCAAGTTTAGATATCAAAATTATCTTCATCTATAGCTTATTTTGCCTCCAGCTGAACAGTGGTCATCATAGGTAAACTTGTGTATGATGAGGTTACCATCCTTCAATCTTAGTCATGGTTTTTCACCTTGTTCCCCACCAGCACAATACCCCTTTCCTCAGGGGGTCAGACTTCCAATGTCCTTTGGGACCTATCACCTACCTCACCCCTTTTAAAAAGGGGAAAAACCCAATAGGAGTAAAAAGATCCTCTCTGCATCTCTTCACTGGGAAATAAAGGATTAGACAGAAATGTGGCTAGTGTACTCAGTCTGCCATTAACTTTGATAGCTGACCATCCCCACATCCCAGGTGTTTAGCATCAGCAGCCCAGGAGATCAAAGGAGCCTCGGGTTCATCAGCTCAGTATTACCTCCTCCCTCCCACTTTCTCCTTTATCCACTTCCTTCCTGGCTTGGCCAAGTATCAGTCCCTCACCCAGCCCAACATTAAACCAACACCTCCATTCATCTGCCCTAGGACTTTCAGATGCAACAGTTCGTGTTTTGGGTATATAACAACCTTAACAGAAATTTTCGTATTGTGATTCCCTAACCTGAATTCTGAAACATAATTATGACTCACATGTAACTTCTAATAATGAAGTTTTGACAGAGTGGGTCACTAGAATACTGTCCTTGTTAATAAAAGTGTTAATTACTCAGTGAACATTCAAGCAGTGTCTACCTACTACCATTCTAGATATAAACTGGATCAAGAAACATCACTAGACAAATAACCTTGTGTTTTCAACCAACTGGAAGAACAAATGCAATACTTGGCCAAAGCTAAGAAAGTAAACAACAACAAAAAAAATTAACCACTTTGGTCTTTCCAAACAAAGTGGACAAGCTCTCTAGATTGTAACCAGCAAATAAAACTCTGTACTCTAAGACTATTTTAATCTTTTCTACTGAGAAAAATCTAATTTATGCTACTAATTGAAAACATAAATCTATGATCTATGGAAGGTATTAACCACTTTTGTTTTATGGACCTTGTATCAGTCCACACATGATTAACCTTTTGACTGTGAACAATGCAGGCGTTCAACACAAGATTTGTGTTTGTTGTGGACAACGCACATAGACACATTTCGTTTCTGACTGCTCTGCAAAGGGTTAAATTCAACCCACAAAACTCTTCCAATGGAATCATCAAAACATAAATATTTTATTAACTATGATGCTGTATCATACTGAAAAGATGCACATATTTGTTCAGTTATCAATTCAAGTCTCTGAATAGAGAAGATTTGCAGTGGAGGCTCCTTATTATACAAGCCATCCTGCAGGCCTGGTCAGGTATTCAAACACATGCTGCCAGACCCCACTGACGACAGGTCATGACATTTGACAAAATTATAGCTTATAAATTCAAAATAAAAGATGCAGCAGCTTCAATTTTGAGAAGCTTATTTTTATGACACACAAAGATTGTGCTTCAATTTCTCATATCAGATTATAAAATCAACTGCTCAGTATCTCTAATGAGGTCTATTAAAATAAAAAACCCTTCAAAACTGGTATTTCCAGCATTCTTTAAAGGTACTACAATTTATTAATTTTCTTTTAAGTATAAAACACATCAGCTAGGCACAGTGGCTCATGCCTGTAATTCTAGAACTTTGGGAGGCCAAAGCAGGAGGATCACTTGAGGTCAGGAGTTTGAAATCAGCCTGAGCAAGAAGGAGACCTGGTCTCTACTAAAAATAGAAAAAATCAGCCAGGCGTAGTGGTGGGCACCTGTATTCCCAGCTACTTGGAAGACTGAGTCAAGAGGATTGCTTGAGCCCAGGAGTTTGGGGTTGCACTAAGCTATGGTGATGCCACTGAACTCTAGCTGGGGTGACAGAGTGAGACTCCATCTCAAAAAAGAAAAAGTTTTAGATCTAGGCTGGGTGCTAGTCTATGTATGGTGGCTCATACCTATAATCCCACAACTTGGGAGGCCAGAATGGGAGGGATGCTGAGACCAGAAGTCTGCAGCCAGCCTGGGCAATATAGCAAGACTCTGTCTCTACAAAAAGTTTAATAATTAGCTGGGCATGTTGGCACACACCTATAGTCCCAGCTACTTGAGAGGCTAAGATGGGAGGATTGCTTGAACCTAGGAATTTAAGGTTATAATGAACTATGATCTTGTGAATTGCACTCCAGCCTGGGTGACAGAGCAAAGTTCTATCTCTTAAAAAAATAAAATGATAAAATAAAAAGTTAAAGATTTTGGTACATTTGATTATACGTTATATCTCAGAAGAAGAAAAGAGCTATAAACAAAATTAAATACTAAAGTATTTAAAGGGAGGTATACAGATGTTTGCAACATACTCTGAAATATATCAAAAAAGAAGATATTATAGAAGAATAGATGAGTAGATAAACATGTGACTATAAACTCTTAACTAGATAAACTCTTAACTAAAGACTGGGTGGTGGGTATAAAGGTGCTCACTGTATAATTCTTTCAACTTTTCTGCATGTTTGAAGGAAAAAAACTTAAGGTAACAATCTTAAACTTGATGCTTACAGCAATCTTTGTGTGCTTTAAGACCTAGTAGACAATCTAATAGCACAAAATTATTTAAGGCATATGAAAAAGATACAAAATTATTAATGTATTATGACATAATTCATATGTGTTATATATGTATATAGAAAAGTATATATGTATGCACATAATATACATATACATAGAAAAATAACAAAAGGAATTATCCTAAAAGCTAACAAAATTGTCCTAAGGTAGTAGGGTCATGGGTGATTTTTCCCCTTTATTTCTCTAATTTTCTGTAATATGGTCATATTTATAAATGCTTTCTGTTCACAAATAAACATATATGTATATATTTAAAAATATTTTCTGCAAGTGTAATGAATGTAAGAAAAATATGAGGCAGGGGGACTGCCATGTCTAAATTTAAGAAAAGGAACAAAAAACATTTTGTTTAAAAAAACAACTTGTGGCTTTACCTCCTCCCCTCTCCCGCCCTATCTTTTGGGTTTTGTTTTTTCTTGCTTTTAATTCAAATAAAAATGAGTTTACTGTGAATATAGAGGCACAAAATCAACATGGTCAATCACTTTTTCATTCACATGCTGGTAGTATTAAGTTCAAGAACATTATTTGGCTGGCAGAGCCAACTGTAGTGCCTTATTCTCAGGGTCCAAAAATAAAGATAATATTCATTATGGAGCAAAGCACATGAACTCATTATAAGAGAATATAACCATTACAATAGTAGTCTATTTCTTAAAAAAGAACCATTAAGAGCTAAAGCAAATATATTACAAACAGTCATCTTCCCAGATTATAATCTAATTTCCTCTACTTGGGAGAATCTAATCAATTGAGCCCCAGTCATTCTGGGGAGAATGGCAGCCAAAACCACATTAGGTCACAAGTTCCATGAGTCACAGGGAGATACGTGGATTTGAGCCCCAGCCACTTTGGCTTAGATAAGACACTTCATCTCTCAGGGCCTCACTTTCCTCCTCTATAAAATCAGGGCCTGCTAAGGTCCCTTCCAGCTCAAAATTTCTCTGAATTTCAAGCAACACGGAATACAGGCTCTATATTCTTTTCTGAGAAAGGAAAAGGTCTTCCAGAACTCTATCCAGTCAATCCCTGGATAAGAAAAACATGGCAGCATAAAAACAAGTAAATTCATGAAGAGGAACTCAATGGAATGCCCTGTACCCAAGAAGCATCTGGAGACAGGATGTAGAAAACAGGAGACATGAGATCCCCCATATGTAATAACTAACTAAACATAGGAAACACTCTCATTATAGGGCTTTTTTGGGAAAAAAATCTAAGCAATCCTTCCCCTTTGATGGACTCTAAACACTATTAATTCCATTTTTGAAGCTGCAAATAAAGATGGCAGAAACATTAAATATAACAAAGAAAAAAATAAAGGTAATACCTGAATTTGTTTACTACTTTCCTCATGTCTACTTTAACTGTAAGTGATTTCTTCTTCAGATCAATAGGTGAGAGTTTCACATCAGAATGTCTTTGGCTTTTATCCAGTTGGTTACTGGAAGGACTGCTCACTTTTCTGCGATCCCCTTCTTTCTTTATTTTTTCCTTCCGTCTGTCACTACAGTGCCTTGAATCAACATCACTTCTGTTTGAATGAGTACAGGCAGTGCAGTCTTTCTTAGATGGTCGAAAATGTTCTTTGAATTGTTCATCTTGAGTCTCTCTCCTTCTTCCAATATTAAAACAGTCTACCTCTTTATTTACAGGGCCTTTTTGAGAACTGTATTTTCTATCTTCTTCCTTAGAGTACTTCTGAATTCTCCCATCAGAGAAGTCCTGGTCCCCACCTGAGGGCTTATGACGTTTGTGGCGATAGTCATAAGATACTTTGGTTGATGAACTGGTCTCTGGGTGTTCCCTCTCGGCACGTCGAGGAGTTTGAGGTCCAGTGTTCCGCTGATCTTTCTTCTCTTGGTAAAGCGGAAGGGAATGCTCAGGCTTCCACTTTGGGTTCCTGGCAGGCTCTCTGTTTTCATACCTCTCGGTGTCTTTAGGTCTTTTTGATGTGTGTCCGTATTTTCTGAAATCACGATCCTCTGGATACCTGTGTTGACATAAAGCAGTTGCATTTAACACTTGCACTAAGAGAAGAAAGTGAGAATTTACATGTGTAGAATGTTCGGCAGCATGGCCTAAAATGCAGAATGCAGTGGCAAGTTAACCTCTAATCCCTCAAGCCAATTCCTAGAGATATAAGGCAGTTAAAGAGGAAAATACAATCTTTTCTTTATACTCTAGCCATCAGCATGATTTACTTTCAAAAGAAATACTTTACCCATAGACCATAAGTAAATTACAATGCTTTTCATCTTGTTAGATAAAAGCTTTTCAAGGCGGTTATCTTCAACCACAAAGTAAACAGACTTTTGTCACTTGAGGCTTTTTATACCAAATTACCCAGGTTTAATGTTTTCCTCTACCTCTTCTGAAAAGAGCTCCTTGTCTCCAAGTCTTCAAAGCCTCTTCTAGGTGACTGGGGATATTTTTCTTCTTGTATCCTCTGGTGCCTCAACTCATCTTCAGGCCACTTTCCTTCAAATCGGAAAGGATCTGCTACTGATCTCTGAGGCAGCTTCCCTCCTTTTCCACTTCCTCTGACTCTATGGTCATCAGGAATATACCTTCCTTGCACTTTCTGGGAATAGGAATTCCTCTCATTCTCATTGTAGGGTACACACTCTGAATATTTGGGCATATACTGAGATCTTCTGTTACCATCCTCTCTTTCAGGTGAATATCCTCGGTGAGGCTTATACGTATAAAAATTTTCTAAAGAATTTCTTCTTATGTTTGGGGAAGGTGATCTATGTTCATAAGATCGGTAATACGTATTTCCACGAGAGGGAATCCTTGGTTTACTCTGTCCGGGTTTCTCACTCTCCATTCTCCAAGTGACAGGATTTTTGGGATCCTTCCTATGTTCACAGCCAAAATGCCCATGAGAATGCCTTTGCTTGTAGTATTCAGAATTTCTAGGTTCTGGTGATAAAGATCTATGTAAGCAAACAAAGAAAAATTTAATCCATTTAAAGACAATAAACCTAAAATATTTAGTTTTCCTTTACTGCTGCTTTCACTCAAACTAAATTCATCAATTTGCTATATACGCATTTTAAATTGTACATTTAGGGGTCTGATTATGGTAACGCTCAGTTCAACAAGCATACTCTTTCCCTCTGAATAATCTATTCCCTGCACTAATATGTTTCCCGAGCGTATCAAAATGGGCTGAGCACATCTGTCCCATTGGAAGAAGACCAGTTTAGGTATACAGCAGGATCCATTTTGGATGACTGCTGACAGCAAAGTTCCCGCAGGAGATGCAGTGACTTTGAAAGGGCAGTCAGCAAAAGCTTACATCAGGTTCAATGGCCAGGTAAGAAACAAGCAGGTGAACTAGATTCACACAAATAAACGTGTAGAATAGTGTTAGAAAAACTGAACATGTTTTTCAAACTGAACATGAGATTCTAAGATTTGCCACAACCCAACCTCAGACCCAAGACTGGCTCTAGAGTTTCTCTAATTGATTGTCTATTTTCTCTGATAAGGCTATATTAAGGAGAAAATATATATATACTTAACCAGGGGAGAGAAGAGGAAAAAGAGGGTCTTAAGACTTGAAGGTCAGCCAGGCACTGAATTTAGCCTGTAATCCCTGCACTCTAGAGGCTGAAGTGGGAGTATTGCTCGAGGCCAGGAGTTTTGTTTTTTTTTTAGACAGAGCCTCAAGCTATCTCCCTGGGTAGAATGCCATGGCATCACAGCTCACAGCAACCTCCAACTCCTGGGCTCAAGCGAGTCTCCTGCTTCAGCCTCCCAAGTAGCTGGGACCACAGGCGCCTGCCACAACGCCCGGCTATTTTTTTTTTGGTTGCAGCCGTCATTGTTGTTTGGCGGGTCCGGGCTGGGGATTCGAACCCGCCACCTTAGGTGTATGTGGCTGGCGCCTTAGCCACTTAAGCCAAAGGCGCCGAGCCAAGGCCAGGAGTTTGATACCAGCCTGAGCAACATAGCAAGACTCCATCTCTATAAAAAATTAAAATTAGCTGGGCATGGTGGTGCACACTTAGAGTGAGTCCCAGCTACTCAGGAGGCTGAGGAGGAAGGATGACATGAGCCCAAGAGTTTGAGGATTCAATGAGCTACAGCCTGGTCAACAGTGCAACAGGACAAGACCCTGTCTCAAAAAAGGAAGAAAAAAAAAAAAAGACTTGACTCATATGCTTAGTTCTTCCATAAATACTTCTAACATAGAAAAGTTGCTTTTCTTTCCCAGACCTGTTCCCTTACATGACAAATGAAATGATGTTCTGTTCAAACAGAGGTGAAGGTGTGCTTTAATGCCACTGTAATACTCTGCCCAAACAACACATCCTTTCTGTAACAACGCTGTCCAGTACCTTAGCATTGCCAACATCAAGCCTTGTATTCCCACTAAGAAAGAAGGCTCCTGTAGCCAGGGAAACCAGTCTGGGTTGACTGAGAGAAGTGCCAGTATCTGGAACATGGTAAAGTTCAATTTTGCACCTGGAGACCTGTCCCACATCTGACCTGCTCAATTTCTCAATCTCCTTCCTGAGGGTTTAATGTCTTCTAATCGATGGACAAGCTATCCTTGCAGCTTTTGCTATTGTTCCTGCTCAGAAGCAGCCACTGAGTTGGAGTAATCATGAGTGAATCCCTTTCCTTTTGATGATAAGTCTGCGTCCTCCCTAAAAGAAAGAAGGCAGATCTATCTTCCTCATGTATCTTTTGAGATTTAAACTTGACAATATTGCTCTCTGGAGTCGCCAAGCTAGATACACTGGCAAATATTATCTAGCTGAAGCAAAGCTCTGCCATCCAGCTAGCTACATCTCATCACAGGATGAAGCAACTGGAACCTCTGAGGACTTCCTGGAAGATTTTCTCTTTTGCTGCTAAGGAGAAAATCTGGCGTCTAGAGACAGAGGGCTTCTAGGTTGGATGAGATCTCATTAAATACTGCTTTGACATTATATAATACGTTTTACTGTACTGCCCCTTCCATAGGCAGAAGGTTGCTATTGTTTTCAGTTCTCCTACAGGCAGGAAACAGACCCATGGGAGTCTGTTGGGAGGCAATTCTCCACAGTCTCTTGAGTTCTGCTCGCCTTGTGAGTTAGAGGCACTGACAGGGTTTGTTGTAAGGCAAACAGCCTTGGAAGATACAGACAGGGTTTCCCTCAGGTAGAAAGAGCCAATTTGTTTGCTGTCCAGGATAATCTGATAAGATCTCCTCCAAGGCAAAGGCTGAGCAGGTTTGTTTGCAGCCCCTGATAAGGGACTCAGGTGCCTCACATGTCATAACTCCTCTCTGCCTGTGCCATAACCTACAGCATCCACCCAGCAGGCCACCCTGCAGTGCTGGCCCTCAGGAGACCTAGAAGGTAAGGTGAACAACAGGAACATGAAGCGCAAGCTGCCTGCTGTACTATGAGTAATAACTGCCTTTGTCTCTGACCCAGGAGTGCCCTGTAGCAGCTAATGTGTTAGTTTGCAATGAGGATAAAATATCAGACCCTTTATAGTTCTTGACAAAGAAACCTGAGAAGGAACCCGGAAATCAGGCACTAAGCTTGCCTCTCACCAAGGCCTTTTGTATTATCACAAAACAGCCTCTCTGATCCCCTTCATGCTAAAAGCAGTTGCTTTTTCACTTTCCCTTTTCTTTCTAAAGCTCCATTACAACTTTCAAATTTTACAAAATGAAAACTGTTGATGAAATGATTGATTAGTTATTGCACAACTGAAATGAACAGGCACAATGGCCAAATTACATTAACATGAAAAATCTTTGTCCTTTGTGTGAGAAATTATGGTCCTTTTTAAAGTCCTAGAACATGCTAGCTGCATTATAGCTCTGTGCCTTTGATCCTGTTCTACCTCTTAAGTGGAATAATTTTCTTCACCCTTTCTGCCTTTAGGAATTTTACCTATTCTACTTCTTCTTCTTTTTTTTTTTTTTTTGAGACAGAGTTACTCTGTTGCCCTCGGTAGAGTGCCCTGTGGAATCATCATAGCTCACAGCAACCTCAAACTCTTGGGCTCAAGTGATCCTCTTGCCTCAGCCTACCAAGTAGCTGGGACAGCAGGCGCCTGCCACAATGCCTGACTAGTTTTTTCTATTTTTTAGTAGAGACCGGGTCTCTCTCTTGCTCAGGCTGGTGTTGAAATCCTGACCTCAGCAATCCACCTGCCTCAGTCTCAAAGAGTGCTAAGATTACAGGCATGAGACACCGTCCCTGGCAGGAATTTTACCTATTCTTTTTTCTTTTTTTGGAGACAGAGTCTAACTTAGTTACCCTCAGTAGAGTGCTGTGGTATCATAGCTCATAGCAACCTCCAACTCTTGGGCTCAAGTAATTCTCCTGCCTCAGCCTCCCGAGTACCTGAGACTACAGGTGCCCTCCACAACACCTGGCTATTTTTAGAGATGAGGTCTCACTCTGGCTCAGACTGGTCTTGAACCTGTGAGCTCAGGCAATCCACCTGCCTCGGCCTCCCAGAGTGCTAGGATTACAGGCGTGAGCCACTGCGCCCAGCTATTTTACCTATTCTTAAATGCCCAGTTAAATATTTTTCATTTCCTTTTTGAAGACCTCCTTAGCATCCCCTTTTCCCCTCCATAAAAGTAGGATTATTCCCTCCCTACAGATCCAGAATATTGTGTCTCAATCAGTGGTGAAGCCTTTTACCCCCTATATCATATTTGGCTATGGTGTCAATCTCCCAGCCAATCCTGTATGTTTGCTGAGGCCACAAAAGATGGCATATTTGCCTATAGCAGTCAATACAGACTAGTTAAATTATTTCAGTCTAATCACGTCTACTTTGATACTACCAAGCAGGAAAGAGAAGAGTTAAACTACAACAAACTATTCAAAACTCTATTATTACACCATGAAGAAGAGGAGATAGAAAACTCCCTATTTTTGAATTCCAAATTTCTTTGAACATGTTGATTATTTAAAAAATAACATGAAATACACACTGAAGAGTTCCCAAGTATTCACTAATTCAAAAAATACTAAACTCTCAACAATGTTTCTCATTCTCTCTTGCTATGGCCATTGCATTTCTTTTTATTATGGATTAATTCTAGCTGCCAGCAATAATTAAATAAAGCTGCTGACTCCTAGAATCTAGAAACACAACCTCTGTGCACCTACTGTGCACAACTAGGCCCCACCAACTTGTTAAAGTAAGTTTTTACCAGCATGGATGAATTTGAAAGCTATAGCACATCCCAAATCCAAGTTTATTCTGCTAAGTAAGAACGCTCACCTCTGTTTCCACCTGGGTGATCTAGATCGTGACCGGGCCATCCTTTGACACGTGAGCCACTTTTTACACTGTAAAGAAACGCACTATTAGCAGATTTCTAGAAAGAGCCTGCAATTTGCTCTAAAATACAGTGAATGCCACCAAGAAAAGGTTACTTAACCCCTCTGTGCCACAGTTGCCTCATCTGTAAAATGGGAACAACAATAATAGCACTACTCTTATTGCAATATCATCAGGATAAAATGAATTAAACCAGGGATCAGCAAACTTTTCCTATAAAGGGCCAAATGGTAACCATTTTAGACTTTGCAGACCATATAAGGTCTCTGTCCTATCTGTTTCTTCTCTTTAAACAACTCTTTAAAAATGTAAAAATATGGCTAGGCTGCACTGAGATATACTATAAGCCATGAAAAGAGGTTAGTGGTGTCTGGTAAATAGCAACTGCTACATAAGTATTTCAAAAAGAGAAAAAATTTACCCAGAATCCCTCTACTTGAACACTACCACTACTACTTTTTGTTTTTTTACCATGTACTGAAACACTTCATATAATCACAGTCCAGATATTTAGGAATACATGATGGTGTACCTTACTTTTCAAATTGTTGGATTATAAGAATTGTAATTCCTAATTATAATATTCAATTGCTGCCTAACTTCCCCCAGTAAATATCCCCCAAATTTAATTAATCACTACTAGACATTTAGTTTGCTTCTGATTTTTAGCTGACAAACAAGTAAACTTTAAGGGGCATTTATAAACTTAATTTTTAAAATATTATTTAGTCTTTTTTTTTTTTTTTTTGAGACAGAGCCTCAAGCTGTCCCCCTGGGTAGAGTGCCATGGTTTCACTGCTTACAGCAACCTCCAACTCCTGGGCTCAAGCGAGTCTCCTGCCTCAGCCTCCCAAGTAGCTGGGACCACAGGCTCCCATCACAACACCTAGCTATTTTTTGGTTGTAGCCGTCATTGTTGTTTGGCGGGTCCAGGCTAGATTCAAACCCGCCACCTTAGGTGTATGTGGCTGGCGTCTTAGCCACTTGAGCCACAGGCACCGAGCCTATTATTTAGTCTTTAAAAGAAACTGATAGCTTGGCTCGGCACCTGTGGCTCAGGTGGCTAAGGTGCCAGCCACATACACCTAAGGTGGTGGGTTCGAATCCAGCCTGGGCCCGTCAAACAACAATTATGGTTGCAACAAAAAAACAGCCAGGCATTGTGGCAGGCGCCTGTGGTCCCAGCTACTTGGGAGGCTGAGACAGGAGACTCGCTTGAGCCCAGGAGTTGGAGGTTGCTGTGAGCAGTGAAGCCATGGCACTCTACCCAGGGGGACAGCTTGAGGCTCTGTCTCAAAAAAAAAAAAAAAACCAAAAACAAAAACAAAAACTGATAGCTTTAGGAAATAAATTTTTAAAAGACATAATTAGGGTATAATCGTCTATACTAGCTATTATTTACATCTCAGTAGGCCTCCTCAGTTCTGATACTACCATTAAGTAGTTCCCAACTTACTGGCTCCAAACCCCTGGTGGCTTTTAATATTGCCGTGGGGTCATGAATAATCACAGAGCCATCATGCACAGACTACAGAATGAATAAGTATATTTCTCATATATTATACACTTCACTTTTAGAAATTTCTGAAGATACTCTGATAATTACTAAAATATAAATGGTTCTTGCCACTATGCAGTTTTTCTTCCTGTAAATACAAAACAAAATTTATCATTAAGCAGTCATCAATTTAAAAGGGGTCCTCATACTCAAACATTTGCAAACTACTATTATCACAAATTTCAGAAGGAAAGTAAAAGCAGCTAAGGTCAAAGGACTTGAATGAACTAGATCACTCACCATAGGAAATACAATTAATTCAATTCATTTAGTTGTACACCACCTCTTTTCAAAAGGAATTTAAAGCTAGGAAGAACAAATAATTTAAAAGTATTATGAAATTAAAACACTAAACAAAAATGTTGTTTATTTAGTGACCAAAAATAGCAAAATGTATTCATTTAACAAATTTTACTGAGTACCTATTATTTGCCAGGTACTGTTCCAGGGATATAGCAGTAAATAAAGAAAGGCAAAAAATCCTGCCATGATAGAGATTATATTCTATCAGGGAGTTTCTAATTTAACTAAAGAAACTTTGGGTATCAGTTCATATCTATTAAATTTAACAAAAATAATAAACCCAAAGGTTATGTGTGTGGAGGGGGAGACAGAAAATATTCCTGGTGATGAAAAAGCAAAATTTTTCTGGAAAGCAATCTTTTTTTTCTTTTTATTTACAAAACAGATTGAGATATAATTCACATGCCATACAATTCACCCATTTGAAGTGTACAATTCAATGATTTCTTAGTATATTCACAGTAAAGTACAATCATACTATAGTTTAATTTTAGAACATTCTCTTTACCTTCAAAAGAAACCCCATGGCTTCTCACTCCTCTCCTTTCCCACTTAGCTCCTGGCAACCACTAACCTACTTTCTGTTTCTATGGATTTGCCTATTCTGGACATTTCACGGAAATGGGATCATACAATATGTGGTCTTTCATGACTGGCTTCTCTCACTTAGCCCAATGTTTTCAAAGTCCATCCATGTTGCAGTCTCCTTCCTTAGACCACAATCCTTTTTGTAGTCAAATAATACATATTACTTTGTATGGGTATGCTATATTTTGTTCATTCTTCTCGCAATGAACATTTGAGTTGTTTCTACCTATTGGCTATTATGAATAATGCTCCTATGAACATGTGTGTGCAAGTTTTTATGTGAACATATGTTTTCATTTATTGTGGATCTATATCTAGGAATGGAACAGTTGGGTCATATGGTAACTCCATGTTTAACTTTTTGAAGAACTGCCAAACTTTTCCAAAGTAACTGCACCATTCCCACCAGCAGCATGTGAGGATTCCAATATCTCTACATTTTTGAAACACTTATTATCTGTCTTTTTCTTTTTTTTTGAGACAGAGTCTCAAGCTGTCACCCTGGGTAGAGTTCTTTTTTTTTTTTTTTTGAGACACAGCCTCAAG
>NW_003852446.1:5367098-5391123 GCF_000181295.1 Otolemur garnettii
CCAGGCTGGATTCGAACCCGCCACCTTAGGTGTATGTGGCTGGCGCTTTAGCTGCTTGAGCCACAGGCGCCGAGCCTGGGTAGAGTTCTGTGGCGTCACAGGTCACAGCAACCTCCAACTCTTGGGCTTAAGCGATTCTCTTGCCTCAGCCTCCCAAGTAGCTGGGACTATAGGTGCCCGCCACAACGTCCAGCTATTATCTGTCTTTTTGATTCCAGCCATCCTAGTGAGTATGAAGTGGTTTTGATCTGCATTTCCCTCATGACTAATGAAGGGTAACAACTGAAACATGTAAGAAACTATGAAACTAATCATGCCTCCTTTCCTTTAATCTAGTAATTTCAGCTTAAACTTATTTATTTTTTTTTTTTGCACTTTTTGGCCAGGGCCAGATTTGAACCCACCACCTCCTGTAATGGGGTCTACTCCTTTGAACCACAGGCACCACCCTTCAGCTTAAACTTATTAAGAAAATAATTTAAAAGGAAAAAGGCAGCTGTATGTATTATTTGTATCAGCCTTATTTATAACAGGAAAGAAAATAACCCAGCAAAAATAGTTATAATAACCCAAATGCTCAACAATCATAAAATACTAAATAAATGTAAAACACACACATTTTTCTCTTAGACTTATGTGTGTCTTTTCCTCCATATACCCTGTTAATCCACCATACCACACTACTTGCTTTCCTTGCTCAGGCCACGCTGTTCCTACCACATAGATGGCTGTCCCTCAGTTGGCCAGAGCCCCGAGACTCTTCTATTGGCTTTCTTTCCCTTCCCACTGACCCAGTTTCTTCCTCCTTGGGAATTCTGGGTTTATTTTGCAATTATTCTAACATAGTATGAGTATCTATTTACATAACTGTAATTATTTCAATAGGCAAGAGACTCCAAATAGTATATCACAGAACACAAAACTCAAGTGACCTACGAACATCTGAGATGTTCAAAATCATTAGTAATTGGGAATATGCAAATTAAGATCATAACCATTTCATACCCATTCAAACTGACAAACAATTAAGTTGTGTATTCCAGAGTGTTGGCAAAGATGTAGAATGACAGGAACTCTCACATACTGCTAGATGAAGTACATGAGTACAGTATAACCAGTCAGAAAGTATGGTCATCCCTCAATATACTCAGGATTGGTTCCAGGACCCCTGTGTGTACCAATATCCACACATACTCAAGCCCCAGAATCAGAACTTGCATAGCCAAAAAGCCAGTCCCCTAAATAGACAGGTTTTGCATCCTCATGGGATTATTCATATACTCTATTTTTCATTCCCATTTGGTGGAAAAAAATCCACATATAAATGGACCCACAAAGTTCAAAGGTCAGTCATAGTTTGGTGGTACCCAATAAAGTTGAACATGTCCAGATTTACAGCCCAGCAATTCCATGCAGGGATGTAGCTTGGAGCAGTGGTTCTCAAACTTAGTGTACTTGGAATCACCTGGAGGACTTGTTAGAACACAAATTTCTGGGCCCTACTCCTGATATGGACCCCACTTCTGGCAAGTTCCCAGGTGATACAGATGATTAGTTAATAATGAAAATGTTCTAAAATTAGAGTAGATATTATGGAGATGGTTACATAACTCTGCAAACATACTAAAAACCATTGAGTTGCACACTTTAAACCAGTAAATTATATCTCAACAAAGCTTTTTTTTATTAAAAGTTAACTTTGTTTGCAAGTGCTTAGTTTGCATGATCAGGTTAAGGAAAAGAACTGGTTTAGGGGCTTAATCAGTAAGAGAGGAGGGTTAATTTAAGCATATAATCTGAGCTAAGAAAGGTTTTTACATTTTTTAAGGGTTGTAAAAAATATATACAACAGAGATTGTAGAGATTGTATGTGGACCACAAAGCCTAAAATATTTACTATCTGGTTATTTACAGGAAAAGTTTGCTGATCTCTGATTTAAACTTGCCAACTTGTTACTAGTAAAGGTAATCAAGGGGACCAGAGCTCTAGGAGAGAGCAAGAGACAAGACTAATACACTAATAGGGTTTGTGACTAGGAGAAGATGCCTGTAACAGAAGATAAATTTGTTTATATTGCTGCCTCAGAGTAAACTGTGAAGGGCCTGGAGCAGTGAATGAACCTGTCTGTCCCTGAACATAAAAAGGAGATGACTGAATAGCAGGGTCCTCTACTCCCAGGAGGATATGCTAAAGAGGATGCTGGTGCTGAGAGGCCAGCCTCACCAGGACAGCATTAGAAACACCCCCTCACCCAGCAGAAGGACCTGGCTCCAGCAAGTCTCTTTCCCATCACCATACAACTGGGCATCATTTTCCCCTCTCTCTGGAACCACATCTCCCCCCCTGGGGGTAATATCCTAGCTCTCCTTTTACAACCAAATTCTTCAATAGAGTTATCTGCACCCCACAGTCATTATCCTCAATTTTTCTCACATTCTCGTTTGACTGCTCAGCAACCTGGCTTCCCACCCCACCACTGCATCGAACTGCTCCAGCCAGAATCACTAATGAAATCCATGTTGCTAAATCCAAGGGTCAGTTCTCTTCTTCTTCATTTTGCCAGTGGCATCTCATACATCTCTTGGTGGAAATACCTTGAATTCCAGAATACTATACTTTCCTGGTTGTCCCCCTACCTCTATAACAACTCTTTCTGTTTCCTTTGCTGGTTTCTCCTCAATTCTCCCCCCACCACCTTGACCCTCAACTGTGAAGCCAGTCTTCCTCACAGTGACTTCAGTCTTTGGATTTCTCACTCATTTAGTCTCATGCCTTTAAATAGTCTCTATAAACCAACAACCCCCAAATTTATATTTCCCACTTACATCTATCCTATACTCTCCACTCTTGTGTATTTAACAGCCCAAGGGAAGCTGTAAACATGTCCAAGAGCACACTCCTGATCTCCCTCCAAATCTGAAGGGAAACGCAGCTCCATTCTTCCAGTTTTCAAAAGAAAGCAACACAAATGTCCAATAAACATGAAAAAATACTCAACCCCACTAAGAATCCAGGAAATACAGGAATGAGATACTATTTCATATTCATGAGATTTGCAAAAATTTTACCATCTGACAGTGCTCATGTGTTGACAAGAAAGTGGAAAAAGATAACTTCTTACCTCTGGAAAATTCCTCCCCCTAAAACCAAGCAGCAGAAGAAATCTGCAAGTCTATATGAGCATACCTTATTTTATTGTGCTTCACTGTACTGTACTTTGCAGATATTATAGTTTTATAAATTTAAGGTTTCAGGAAACCTTGCAAGTCTGTTACCACCATTTCTCCAACAGCAAGTGTTCACTTCATATCTCTGTGTCATGTTTTGGTAATTCTTGAAATATTTCAAACTCTTTCTTAGTATTGTATCTGTTATACTGATCTATGATCAGTGATCTTTGATATTACTACTGCAGTTGTTTTGGGACACCATGAACTGCATTCATGTGAGATGGTAAACTTAATTAATAAATGTTATATGCATTTTGCCTGCTCTACTGATGGGCCAATCCCTCATCTCACTCCATCTCCTCAGGCCTCCCTATTCCCTGACACACAACAATATTGAAATTAGGCCAATTAATAACCCTACAATAGCCTCTAAGTGTTCCAGTAAAAGGAAGAGTTGCATATCTCTCACTTAAAATTGAAAGTTAGAAATAGGGTGGCGCCTGTGGCTCAGTGGGTAGGGTGCCGGCACCATATACCCAGGGTGGAGGGTTTGAACCTGGCCCCAAGCAAACTGCAACAAAAAAAATAGCTGGGTGTTGTGGCAGGCGCCTGTAGTCCCAGCTACTCGGGAGGCTGAGGCAAGAGAATCGCCTAAGCCCAGCAGTTGGAGGATGCTGTGACACCATGGTACTCTACCGAGGCCGATAAAGTGAGACTCTGACTCTAAAAAAATAAATAAATGGAAGTTAGAAATGATTAAGCTTACTGAAAAAGGCATGTTGAAAGCCAAAACAGGCCAAAAGGTAGGCCTCTTATGCCAAACAGTTAGCTAAGTTGTGGATACAAAGAAAAAGTTCTTGAAGAAAATTAAAAGTGCTATTTCAGTGCACACATGAATAAGAAAGTGAAAGAGCCTTATTGCTGATACGGAGAAAGTTTCAGTGGTCTGGATTAGAACATCAAACCAGTCATATCATTCCCTTAAACCAAAGGTTAATCTAGAGAAAGGCCTTGATTCTCTCCAATTTTATGAAGACTGAGAGAGGTGAGGAAGCTGCAGCAAAAATCTGGATGCTAGCAGAGGATGGTTCATGAGGTTTAAAGAAAGAAGCCATCTCTATAACATAAAAGTACAAGGGGAAGCAGCAAGCACTGACATATATAGAAGGTACAGAAGATCTAGCTAAGATCTCTTATAAAGGTGGCCACACACACATACTAAACAGCTGATTTTCAACGTAGATGAAATAGCTTTCCATTGGAAGACGATGCCATCTAGGACTTTCATAGCTTTCGATGCCTGGCTTCGAAGTTTCAAAGGACAGGCTGACTCTCTTGTTAGGAGCTAATGCAGCTGGTGATTTTAAGTTGAGGCCAATGTTAACGACATTGAAAATCCTGACGACCCTGAAAATCCTACAGCCCTAAAAAATTATGCTGAATCCGGCAGCACCCATGGCTCAAAGGAGTAGGGCGCCAGCCCCATATGCTGGAGGTGGCCCAGCCCTGGCCAAAAATCGCAAAAAAAAAAAAAAAAATTATGCTGAATCTACTTTGCCTGTGCTCCACAAAGCGTAGATCAGCAGTTCTTGACCTGTGGGTCGTGACCCACAGGAACTGTATTAAAGGGCCTCAGCATTAGGAAGGGTGAGAACCACTAGCCTAGATGATAGCATATTTGCCTACAGCATGGTTTAGTAAATATTTTAAGCCCACTGTTGAGATCTACTGCTCTGAAAACCAGATTCCTTTCAAAATATTACTGCTCATTGACTGACAACGTGCCTAGTCACTTAAGGGGCCTGATGGAAATGTATAATGTTTTCATGACTGCTAACACAACTTCCATTATGCATTTCATGGATCGAGGAATCATTTTTATTTTCAAGTCTTATTATTTAAGAAATACATTTCATAAGGTTATAGTGATTCCTCTAATGATCTAGGCCAGGTCAATTGAAAACCTTCTGGAAAGCATTCACCATTCTAGATAGCATTAAAAATATTTGTGATTCGGCTCGGCGCCTATAGCTCAACTGGCTAAGGTGCCAGCCACATACACCTAAGGTGGTGGGTTTGAATCCCCAGCCCGGACCCGCCAAACAACAATGATGGCTGCAACCAAAAAATAGCCGGGTGCTGTGGCGGGCACCTGTGGTCCCAGCTACTTGGGAGGCGGAGGCAGGAGACTCGCTTGAGCCCAGGAGTTGGAGGTTGCTGTGAGCTGTAATGCCACAGCACTCTACCCAGGGGGACAGCTTGAGGCTCTGTCTCAAAAAAAAAAAAAAATATTGGTGATTCATGGGAAAAGGTCAAAATATCAACATTAACAGGAGTTTGGAGAAATAGATTCCAACCCTCATGGGTTCAAGACTTCAATGGAGGTGGTCACTGTAGATGTGGTAGAAACAGCAAGAGAACTAGAATTAGAAGTGGTGCCCAAAGATGTGACTAAATTGCTGCAATCTCATGATCAAACTTGAACTGATGAAGAGTTTCTACTTATGGATGAGCAAAGAAACTAAGTTTCTTGAGAGAGAATCTACTCTTGGTGAAGATGCTGTCCACTTTGTTGAAATGACAACAAAGCATTTAGATTACATACTTAGTTGACAGAGCAGTATCAGGGTTTGAGAGGACTGACTCCATTTTAGACAGAAGTTCTGTGGGTAAATGCTATTAAACAGCATCCATGCTACAGAGAAATTAATGAAGTCAATTGATGTAGCAAACATAATTTCTGTTTTATTTCAAGAAATTTCCATAGCCATCCCAACCTTCAACAGCCACCCTGATTAGTCAGCAGCCATCAACATCAAGGTAAGATCCTCCACCAGTAAAGAAAAAAAAATGACTTGCCGAAGGGTCATGATTATTAGCATTTTTTAGCACAAAGTGTTTTTTAAAAATAAGATGTATATACACGCATATAGGTTTTTCAGACATGTTATTACTTATTTTGGTTTTGAAACAGGGTCTCATGCTGTCACCAGGTGCAGTCATTGGCAATCCTAGTTCACTGTAGCCTCAAATTCCTGGGCTCAAGCAATCCTCCTGTATCAGTCTCCCAAGTAGCTGAGACTATAGTGTGTGCCACCATAACCAGATAATTTTTAAATTTTTTTTGTAGGATTATGGCCAAAGGAAAGATGCTATAACATAGATAAATTCAGTCGCATCTTTGGGCACTCCTAATTCTAGTTCTCTTGCTGAGGCTCATTATGTTGCCTAGGCTGGTCTCAAACTCCTGGCTGCAAGCCATCCTCTCCCATTTTAGCCTCCAAAAGTGCTGGAATTACAGGTGTGAGCTACTATGCCTAGCCTATTGCATATTATCAGAACTTTTATATGCACTGGGAAACCAAAAAAATTGTATGACTTGCTGTGTTGTAGTATTTGCTTTATTATTATGGGGAACTGAACCCTCAATATCTCTGGAGTGTGCCTGTACTCCAAACAGAATTAAATATATTCAAAAGCATTTCAGTATATTCAGAAAAAATCTATCTTGAATCAGAAATTCACAACTAAGAATAGAAATACACCAGAAATAAACAAACAAAAATAAATGTGAAAGAGGCTTGGCACTGGTAGCACAGTGGTTACAGCGCCAGCCACATACACCGAGGCTGGCAGGTTCAAACCTAGCCTGAGCCAGCTAAACAACAATGACAACTGCAACAAGAACAAAAAATAGCTGGGCATTGTGGCAGGTGCCTGTAGTCCCAGCTACTGGGGAGGCTGTGGCAAAAGAATCACTTAGGCCTAAGAGTTAGAGGTTGCTGTGAGCTGTGATGCAAAGGTACTCTACCGAGGGTGACATAGCTAGACTCTGCCTCAAAATAAATAAATAAATAAGAAAAACAGTTACTTGAACTCAAGGAAAAAAATAGGAGGGAAAGATTAAATTATTTCAAAAGTAAGAATAAATTATAAGGTGCCTAAGGGAGAATAAACTCAAATGAAAATTTACTAAGGGATATTGAAAGAAGGCAAGAACATTGCCAAGAAATTAAAAATGACATTCAAAGACAGAGACAGAGGGAGAGAGAGAGAGCAGGCAAAAGAGAAGGAGGAGAGAGAGAGGACAGGCCAGAATGAATCAGAGAGAAAGCAGTGGAGACAGAAGTTAGGTAAAGAAGGAATAATATTTGCTTTTTTATTTTTTTGAGACAGAGTCTCACTCTGTCCCCCTGGGTAGAGTGTCATGGTGTCATCATAGCTCATAGCAACCTTAAACTCTTGGGCCCAAGAGTTCCTCTTGCCTCAGCCTCCCCAGTAGCTGGGATTACAGGCGCCTGCCACAATGCCTAGCTATTTTTCTGTTGTTGTTGCAGTTGTCATTGTTGTTTAGCTGGCCCAGACTAGGTTTGAACCTGCCAGCCTTGGTGTATGTGGCTGGCACTGTAGCCACTGTGCTACCAGTGCCAAGTCTCTTTCACATTTATTTTTGTTTATTTATTTCTGGTGTATTTCTATTCTTAGCTGTGAATTTCTGATTCAAGATAGATTTTTCTGAATATACTGAAATGCTTTTGGTGCATCATGGTATAGGTGTCTGCCATTATGCCTGGCTAGTTTTTTTCTATTTTTAATAGAGATGGGGTCTCACTCTTGCTCAGGCTGGTCTCAAACTCCTGAGCTTAAGCAATTTACCCAGAGTGCTAGGATTATAGGTGTAAGCCACAGCATTCAGCCTAATATTCGTTTAATTGTAGTTCCTAAGAAAGAAAAGCCAAACACTAGAACTGAACTAATATTTAAAAATATAATTTAAGGAAATCTTTCAGAAATGAAAGAATACCTGAAATATATCAAGCTACACATTTAAGGGCTCATCAGATACTTAGGAAAATTATTCTAGAAGAATCAACTCTGAAACACAGCCTAGTAGAAACTATTTTATTTCAATGATAAAGACAAAATCCTCAAAACTTGTAGGCAAAATAATAATAATAATAACCTAAAAATCCAAAAGAATTAGACGAGCCTCAGACTATCAGATTTTCAAAAACCAAATTACAAAGCAAGGTGAAAAGGAAAGCAGCATTAAAAATAACAATCAGTGAAAGTAAGTGTGAACCAAGGATTTTATATCAGTCAAGGTGTCCCTCAAATATTAAAGCAACACAAAAACAGTTTTCAACATACAAGAGCATAGAGAATTCTGTACGTAGTAGTCCTCCTGAGAAATCTACTAGGGGATGAGCTTCATTCAACCAAATGATAACTGGGAAAATATCAGCAAAAGGACTGATGGTAAGCATTTAAGAGTATGTAAATGTACCTAAGATACTAAAAGAAAGATAAGGGTGAAGCTGGAAGATTAATGTAAAATCACTGCATATTGTGATAGATAGTAGAAAAACTGCAAATAGAAAAATGGGAAAAGAAGGGAGAATAATAGAAACACTTTCACTGTTATGGATAATGGAGAAAAAAACTAATACATCAGATATTAAGAGGTTAAACAAATCAACAGTGCTGAAACAACTGGATATCCACACACAAAGGCATAAACTTTAACCCTACCTTCCATGATATACAAAATTAACTCAAAATGGATCAAAGACCTAAATGTCAGAGCTAGAAGAAAACACAAAAACAAATAATCTTTGTGACCTTGGATATGTCAGTGGTTCTCAACCTTCTTAATGCTACAACCCTTTAATACAGCTTTTCATGTGGTGGTGACCCCTAACGAAAATAATTTTATGGTTGGGGGTCACCACCACATGAGGAACTGTATTAAAGGGTTGCAGAATTAGGAAGGTTGAGAATCACTGGATTAGGCAATGGTTTCTAAGATAGGACACCAAAAACAAAAGAAAAAATAGATAAGTTGGACATCATCAAAATTTAAGATGTTTATGAAGGATCTCACCAAGAAAGTAAAAGAATAGGAGAAATTTGTTTGCAGATCATTTATTTGATAAAAGGTTGTATCTAGAATATATAAAGAACTTTTACAACTCAATAATAAACAATTAAGCAAGTTTAAAAATAGACAAAGGAGGGCAGTGCCTGTAGCTCAGTAGGTCAGGTGCCGGCCTCATATACCCAGGCTTGTGGGTTTGAACCAGGCCCAGGCCAGTTAAACAATGACAACTGCAACAACAACAAAAAAAATAGCCAGGCATTGTGGCAGGGGCCTGTAGTCACAGCTATTTGGGAGGCGGAGGCAAGAGAATCACTTAAGCCCAAGAATTTGAGGTTGCTGTGAGCTGTGACACCAAGGCACTCTACCAAGAGCGACATAGTGAGAATCTCTCAAAAAAAAAAAACAGACAAAGGAGATGAATAGACCTCCAAAGAAGATACACAAATGGCTAATAAGCACATAACATTATTAATCATTAGGGAAATGCAAAGCAAAGCCAAAATGGATGGCAATTCACACCAATAAGAATGGCTGCAATCAAAAACACTGACAATATAAGTATTTCACAGATGTAGAAATATTAGAATCCTCATATACTGCTGGTGGGAATATAAAATGGTATAGCCACTTTGGAAAAAATGTGGCAGTTCTTCAAAAAGTTAAACATAGAGTTACCATATGACCCAACTATTCCACTCCTGAATATAGGCTGAAGATGAATGAAAACGTATGTCCATACAAAAACCTGTACAGAAATGTCCATAGGAGCATATTCATAACAGCCAGATGGAAATAACCCAAATGTGCATTGAGAGATGAATGAATGAACAAAATGTAGTATGCCCATATAAAGGAATATGTATTATTTGATCACAAAAGAGGATTATGGTCAAAGGAAAGATGCTATAACATGGATAAATTTTGAAAATATGCCAAATGAAAGAAATCAAGTCACGAAAGACCACATATTAGATGATCCCATTTATGTGCAATGTACAGAATAGGCAAATTCATAGAAAGTACACTCGTGGTTGTTTGGGTGGAGAAGGGGCGGGGGGAGGGCAAGTGAAGGCTAATGGGCAGAGTTTCTTTTAGGGGTGAAGAAACTGTTCTAAAATTAGATGGTGGTGCTGTTATACAACTCTATACTAAAAACCACTGAATTGTATACTTCAAATGGGTGAATCTTGTGGTATGTTAATTCTATCTCAATAAAGCTGTTACAAAAAAGCAGGTCAACTGATAGAGATTCCACACTAAATGTAAATCGAGCATTCACAAATGCAAAGAATAAAAATTTCCCAGGGAAGCCTTTCCAACAAAGAAGCCACACTCCCATCACAGAACTGCACCAAATCAGAGTCCACAGAACAATGAAGTAATCATAGAAAGAAGAGGAAACCAGACCCGAGGAGATCAAAGCATGGATCATTCTCTTGGCCATAGCAGCCAGGTGTTATCACCAGTTCTTCAGTAAGGAAGAGACGTGATTTGATGCACAGGCCCACTGATACCTATCCTTATCCTACTTTGATTGCATGGATGCAACGTGCTTCTCACACATACACACAAAGATAAATAAACAGATGAAGGTGTAAGGTCATTTTAAAGGAATAAATAATTAGAACAAAAATATAAACCTTTCTAAATACCCACACGTACCCCCAACTTTTTAAAATAAAAGAGCAAAATATACACCTCCCATTGAGAAAGGAATGGCAAATGTTACAAAATACACATAATTATATAGGCCAAATGTAGGACTCCTAACACTAAATGTGAACGGATTAATTCATCTATTACAATAAAAAGTTTCAATATGGCTTACAAAACAGAGTTTTACAAAAGACATATTATGATAAAGGGGTTCCAAAAGCTTAAAGATAAAAGGCTGGACAAAGTATTCCAGGCAAATGGAAACAAAAATAGAGTAGGGCTGGCAATTGTGATTATAAAACAGAATTCATGGGTGGTACCTGTGGCTCAAAGGAGTGGGGTGCCGGCTCCATATGCCAGAGATAGCTGGTTCAAACCTAGCCCCGGCCAAAAAAAACCCTGCCAACCACCCCCTAAAAAAAACAGAATTTATATTACAAAGCATTAACCATGATACAGAAGATACCTTTTAATCCTAAAAGCCACATTTCACAATAAAGATATAACACATAAAAATATCCATATTTATATTAATATAACATAGCCATCATCTTCATGAAACAAACCCCACAAGAGGTGCAAGGAGACATAGAAACACACTAATGGGGATTAGGCGCAGCACTTTGGGAGGCCAAGGAGGGAGGATCACTTGAGGTCAGGAGTTTGAGACCACCCTGGGCAACATAGCAAGACCCCATCTCTTAAAAAAAAATTAGCCAGGCATGCACGCCTGTAGTAAACCAACTACTTGAGAGGGTAAGGTAGAAAGATCACTTGAGTCCAAGAGATCAAGGCTACAGTGAGCTGTGATCACACCACTTTACTCTAGCCTGGGAAAAAGAGACCCCCATCTCTAAAAAATAAAAATATAAGTAAAAAAAAAGGAAACACACCAATAATAGGAGACTTTAATACACTACTGATGGTATAAGACATATTAAGTGAACCCAGAATAAGGAGATAGAGATCTAACTAAATTGGTAGAGTAAATCTTACAGATATTTATTAAACTCTGTACCCTGAGAAAAGTACAGTGCCAACACCACATTCACCCAAATAATCATATATTAGGTCACAAAGAAAACTCAGTCATGGGCAGCGCCTGTGGCTCAAAGGAGCCACTACCATAAAGTGGAAATATTACAAAAAATACTGTCTGATTATAATGCAATAAAACTAGAATTTACTAATAAAGAAAATCGGAAAGTCCTTCTACCTAAAAATTTAAGTATCCATTTTTCCAAAATTTTAACGCTCAGGGAATGGATTTAAAATTTATCATGCTTGAAGACTTTTCAACTTTCAGGCTACCCAAAAACACGGTGGGAGGGGGAAGTCAAATATAGGACTCTTGGAAGTATTTACTGAAACCGTGAACCAAAAGGAAGTATCAGACAACCCTTTATCAATTAAGATACAGATTCACCTCTATGGTTTATCTTACAAGGGTACAAATGAATCTTTCTAAAAGTGGAATATAAATGTCTTAACACAATAACTAAGAAAATGACATAAAGGCTATGTTTCCCAGTTTGATGAAAATATTTCAAATTGTATATGAAAACACCACACTGTACCCCATGATTGCATTAATGTAAACAGTTATCATTTAATAATAAAAAAAATACAGATTTTTGTTTGGGGCAAATACACACATTTTAACCTTTCTGTTCACCATGACCTAGCTGCTGGTTAGGAACAACGAACCACGCAAACGCCCAGAACAGATTCCCAAAGCCCTCGCCCAAGTGCCTGTGACTCTCTAATTTGGGGAAGGGGACGACCTGGGAGACTGTACCTGCCGGGTGTGGGCCTAGGGAACCATGCTCCACGTCCCCGCTGGGGGTTGTAGTCTGGGTTGAGGCAAGCACCCTGGGCTGGGATCCAGCTGGACTGACGGCAGGGGTCTGGGCTGTGGTCATGGGGGGCAGAGGAGAAGCTTGAGGGGGTGGGTCTTGGGTGGGACCGGGTCTAGTTCCGCTCCACCTAGAGTCGGGCTCTGGGTCCTGGCAGGTGCGGAGAACGGTCTAATTCCTCCCGGCCACCGGTCTGGGCGGGGGGCGGGGGTGGAGTCTTGTGAGTCCAGACCGGGAGTGGGGCCTGGGTCTGGTCCCAGTTGTGGCGGGACACTCGGTGTGTGAGTCGGGAGTCGTGCCATGAGCCCTGACAACGACTCGGCGGGGAGCGTGTGGTTCGAGTCCCACGTAAAAATTTAAAAGCCTCCTATTAAACAACTCCTGGGTATTCTACAACTGATATATAGATTTTTAAAGTAATAATGACAATGAAAATGCCACATATAAGATTCTATGGGATAAAAAAAAAAAAAAGATTCTATGGGATGCATTTAAGGCAATGATCAGAAGAAAATTCATTGCACTAAACTTATCAATAAAAATGGAAGAATAAAAATAAACTGATTTGGCCAGGTACAGTGGCTCACACTTGTAATCCTAGCACTCCAGAAGTCTGGGTGGTAGGACTGCTTGAGGTCAGGAGTTTAAGACCAGTCTGGGCAAGAGCAAGACCCTGTCTGTACAAAAAATAGAAAAAAAAATTAGCTGGGTATGGTGGTGGGTGCCTGTGTCCCAGCTACTCAGGACACTAAGGCAGGAAGATCGCTTGAGTCCTAGAGTTTGAGGTTGCTGTTAACCAGGCTGACACTATGGCACTCTAGCCTGGGTGGCTGAGGGAGACTGTCTCAAAAAAAATTTTTAGGGGGTGCAGCACCTGTGGCTCAATGAGTGGGGTGCTGGCCCCATAAACCGAGGGTGGCGGGTTCAAACAAAAAAATAGCTGGATGTTGTGGCGGCTGCCTGTAGTCCCAGCTACTGGGGAGGCTGAGGCAAGAGAATCGCCTAAGCCCAAGAGCTGCAGGTTGCTGTTAGCTGTGATGCCACAGCACTCTACCAACGGTGACAAGGTGAGACTCTGTTTCTTAAAAAAAAAAAATTTGTAGATTTTGAAAAAATTAACAAAATAGGTAACTTGATAACCACCAGATCACTTCATTAAGAAGAAAGAGAAAGCACAAATATAAAAAATGACAAATGGTATGAAGGAAATAATTAAAAGAAAAAAATTATAAATCATAGGAGATTATTTTGAAGACCTCTACCAAATAAATTTGAAAACCCAGAGGAAAGAGAGAATTTTCTAGAAAAACACAGATCACCAACATTTCCATAGATGAAATAAAGAAAAAAATCACACGAAAAACCAGCAGGCCCAGATGGTTTCACAGGGAATTCTACCAAACCATGAAACACCAGACAGTTGTGAGGCTCTACAAATTATCCCAGAGCCAGCACAGCACAAGAAAAATCAAGCCTACAGGAACATCAACCTTTGGAAGAAAAGAAAGACTGAAAAGAAACTTGGTGTGAGAAATGAGGTAACCCTACAATGGAGAATCCCAGAAACTAAAGAAGGATGTCAAGAAGGGAGACTTTTATGGCAAATGCTACACAGAGATCAAATAAAAGGAATGAAAAGTAATTAGCACATGGCTTGAGGACTAAGTGGGATGGTCAAGAGACTGAGAAAGGCAATTATTAACAACTCTTTCAAACAATCTGGCTGGAAAGGGGAGGAGAGAAACTGGGTAATGGTGGGTGATTAGGGGTCTAGGAAGGAGGTTTATTCTTGATGAGGGACTATTTGCCTAGTATTAGGGATCTAAAGTAGAATAACAGTCATAGTAGAAATTAGTTCAGGTCTGATTAGTTTAATGTTTCCTTCAATATATTAATATTAATAGATATTATATTGTCAATTTCTCCCACTATTCCATATTTATGTATTTCCTTCTTCATTAGTCCAAATTGAATTTTCAGCAGCGGTCGCATTCCATGTTATTTAGCAAATATTACTAAGTGCTAGTGATTGCCAAGGGCTAGGAATATGAAGTTGGAAGAGACCTAGTTTCTTTCCCAGAGACGATAAGTTCTAGTGGGTAAGAACGGTGACCTGAATGCCAGTACTTCCTGGTTTACTAAGGGTTGTACTCATATTATCTCATGCAATCCTCACAGCAAGCACTTGAGGAAGCTGGAATTACTTCCATATGACAGGTGAAGAAACCTAGTCTCAGGTTAACTTACCTGCCCCAAGTGAAGGACCTGAAACTAGAATCCAGATTCTTGGACTCCAATATTAACACTTCCCCACCTTGCAACTCCTACCTTCAGAAAGATGACTCTGTGTAGACTGCTCAGTCTCTTGCTCAGATGCTTGATCAGCAGAATTGGGTTTTAGCATACTCAAGAATAGTTGAGATCCTGTATCACATCTAAAATTGCTGTCTAAATTTGGAAATCAGCTTTTATGCCCTCTAGTCTCCTGGATAGTGTAGCCTGTAGGGCACAAAAGACGATGTGTTATTTATCATGAGTCCAAGCATGATATTATTTTATTTTAGCTTCCTATCTGTCCCCCTCAGCCTTTAAATATTTGCTCCTTCAATATTTGTACAGCTTCATTCATTCATTCACCTAATTTCATAACTCAGCATTTGGAACATAATCTAGGGCAGCAGTATAAAACTTCAAATTTAGGGAGCAAAAGTGTGGGGCTGAAGGGTATCACAGAATAGCTTTCTGAGTTAAAATATTTATTTTAAGAATTTATGAACCTCAAGACGCTTGTGTGCTCTGAAATTTTTACAAGACAGCAACAATAGCAATAAGGCAAAGTATGTCTAAATGTACTTTCCAGAAGTGTCTTATTTGACCCTCAAAACCACCCTGGAAGAAAGGTAAGACAAATGCATTATAATCTCTAGTTCATAGTTGAGAAAACTGTACCTTAAAAAACTGATTTGTTTGAGATAATAAGATATACTGGATTTCAAGGACGTCCTGACTTCCAATCTCGTGTCCACTCTATTTTGCCATTGCCTCACTCAGATAAACTGGTAAAGGTGCAATAAAAGATAAGAGAATGAACTGTTATCAAAAAATAAGGAAAAAAAGAGATAACTACAGATACTTGTACTTGGTAGGAGAGTACAAGTATAGCCCAAATGTGTTCCTATAGAAATCCATTAAATTTTGCCTTTTGCTAGGGTGTAAGGACACTCGCAGATTGTTGGTAGGAGTGTAAAACAGCATATTCTTTCCAGAGGGAAACTGAGCAATTCACATTAAAAAGAAACCCTTATGTGCATACTCTGCCCAACAATTCCATCATCTGGGAATGTACACTAAGGAAGTTATCGTGGATATGCAGACTTTACACTTATCCAACAACAAGTTTAAGTAGGGAAACTTGGGAATAACCAACTAAATTAATTATTACAACTATAGAATGGCATGCTACATAGTCGGGAAAAAGTGGTTATAAAAGAGAATTTACTTTAGAAAAATCCACATAGTCATCCCTGCATAGAAAAAGACTGGAGGTGTATAATTATATTCACAACGGTTACTTGGAATGGTGAAAAAGAGTATCTTCATGATGATTTTGTCTACCTGATAAATTTCATATATAAATGGCTTATTAAATGTTTTTATATATATTTACAAACGTTTCTAATAAAACTTCCAACGGTTTCTTAGCGGAGTCTGAAACATCAAAGACATCAAAAGAAAATCTTAGTAGCCATTTTTTTAACGACCATCGAAAATAAAGCATTATTATACCATTACCATTAAAATACCATTTAAAAATAAAGCATTCATTAGGAATCCATAGCAAAACCCTTTCCAAATTCCAGGCTTTCATTCGAACCTGCTCACATTTAGAAAAACGCTAAAAAGGGTGCCTGGCCAGAAGCCTGAGAAACGTTCCTGATTTCTACCTGTAGTTCGTAATTTGTTAAAGAAAAGGAATTACCTAAGAAGTAGCTCGAAAAGCTCCTCGATATGAAAATATTTAAGAGAGTAAGTTTCTCACCCATTTCTTTCCCTTGTGACCTATCGACAGGACAGTTTTGACGGTTACTGGCCCAGTTTCCTAATACATCACAGAGAAGCACACGAGATGTACCAATTTCCAGTATTTGTTTCTAAAAAGACAAGTTTTACTTCACAGTGCAGGATAAAGAGCAGCCTTCGCTACTCATTCTCAGAGGGAGATGCCGCTACGCGGCAGAAGCACCTCGTCAGGAGGACAAAGCGGGGAGGGGAGGGCTCCTCGGCTCAGGTCCCGCAAGCGACGCGTCCGTGGCTGCCTCAGGAACAAGGGCACAGTCCCTGGCCACCGCCTCCTCCTTCCCCCAAGACAAACAATCAGAACCGCGAGGACCACAGCCTGCCTGACAACGGCAGAGGATCGGGGTCGTGACGACAGGTGCCTGGGTCGCTGCGTCCGACCGAAGGTACCAGCCAAACGGCCTGATCCACGCAGAGAGCTGTTATCTAGAAGCCTGAGCTTGGCCGCCGCGCCCAAGGAACGGAGGTGCCCGAAGGACCTGGGAGGCTGAGGGGAGCTGTCCCCTTAGGAACCAGAGCCAGACCACCTCATCCTCCCCACGGCCCCATCTGCCACCCCGAGAACCGCCTCTCCCGAACAGCAGACACGCCCTGCATGCGGGCCAGGGCCTCTTCGCTCCGCCCGTCCCCAGGGCCGCTCACCCGGGCGGGAAGTCCCCGCCGCTGTCGCCGCCGCCGCCGGCCCCTCGGGCCTCGCCCCTCTCACGGCCGCCGCCTACCAGGACAGCGGCACCGAAACTGCCACTGTCTGGCCTCGAGACCCGGAACCACTTCCTTCCGGAACCGCCTCGCCCCGCCCCCACCCTGGCCCCGCCCACTGCCCACGGCCCCGCGCTGAGCGGCTCTGCTGCCGACCCTTCTCTACTTTCCCGGCGAGGGTGCCCCTGCCTGGCGGCTCCGGCCAGAGAACCTGCGCCCTCTACCGGCCGTTCCCACCTTAACCGCTCTGTCCAGGGCGCCTGCGCCCTCTGCCACCGGCCCGCCCAGTCGAGCTAGAGCGCCTGCGCCCTCTGCCACCCTCCCGCCGGGGAGGAAGAAAACTGCTGAACTTCACAGGTTAAAGGGTCCTGGGGGTCGAGGATCAGGAATTTGATGTTACCCCTCAATCAGTGGCAGGAGCTTGGTCCCGTGGGCCTCCCAGCTTTCTGCTGGTGGACATAACAGGAGGCAGAGTTGGCGGCGGAGCACATGGGCCTCAAATGAGGCTTCCCCCGGAAAACAAAATCTCCCCTCTGGACTTCTCCAGTAGGCTGATAGTTCTAACATCTGTCCGCCATCCAATTTAAAATATTGCCTATTTCGGCTTGGCGCCTTGGCCAGTAAACAACAATAACAACTGCAACGACAACAACAAAAAATATAGCCGGGCGTGTGGCAGACACCTGTAGTCCCAGCTCCTAGGGAGGCTGAGGCAAGAGAATCGCTTAAGCCCAAGAGTCTGAGGTTGCTGTGAGCTGTGACACTACAGCACTCTACCGAGTAGAGACATAGTAAAACTCTGTCTCCAAAAAAAATGCAAACATGCATAGAATATTGTGGTGATTATTTTATTTTGGGAAAATATAGTAATCGAATGATTTTACATGTCTTAATTCTTGTGTATCTCGAAACTTTCAAAATGTTTATTTTGGCCCACAATCCTCATCCTTCCTGTACTGCTTCTCCCTAAGTCCCAATATACTTGTTCTTCAAAGACCACAGAGATCTCGCATCCCCTGAGCCTCTCACCCAACTCAAACCCATGGCCTTCTAACTTCAGCCATTCTAGTAAGCAGAGCCCCCTGCTTTGCCCTCTGACACATTCTAACGTGAAAGCACTATCTTACTTTTTTTTTTTTTTTTTGGAGACAGTCTCACTTTGTTGACCTGGGTAGAGTGCTGTGGCTCACAGCAACCTCAAACTCTTGGGCTCAAGTGATCCTTTTGCCTCAGCCTTCTGAGTAGCTGGGACTACAGGTGCTGGCCACAACACCCAGCTAATTTTTAGAGATGGGGTCTTGCTCTTGCTCAGGCTGGTCGGAAACTCCTGAGCTCAATCAATCCACCTGCTTCAGCCTCCCCGAGTGCTAGCATGAGCCACTGCTCTGGGCTGAAACCACCATCTTAAAACACTCCAGTTATCTGCATTTTCCATTCCTACATCTGCATTTCTGAATAGTGCTGGGGGAGGGGAGCCACACAACTATAAACTAATGATGCCCCTACAGATTTATGGGCACCCTCCCCCCACCACCACCAGTGGAGAACCTGGTGCCTCTTAGTAATCCATTTATGTGACCCTTTTCTGTGATTTCTCCGTTTTCCAATAATTGCTGTTACAAACCCTGACCACTCTTTTAACCTTAAATCAATGATCCTTTTCCTCTTTTCATACACGACTTTGCTTCCTGTTTTGCAGAGAAAAATCTTCAGTACACCATTTAAGGCTTTTCATTATCTGGTCCATGCTTACATCTCTACTCTTTTCCTGTCATACATAATGCTGTGTCCAAACTGAAGGATTTGCAATGTAAGAATAAAGCTTTTTCTGGTTGGCGCCTGTGGCTCAAAGGAGTAGGGTGCTGGCCCCATATGCCGGAGGTGGTGGGTTCAAACCCAGCCCCAGCCAAAAAACCAAAAAAAAAAAAACTGCAAAAAAAAGAATACAGCTTTTTCTGGCTAGGGGGTGCAAGTTATTTTTATCTGCATATAAATGGCTTTAATTCATGTAGGTTTTCTTCCATTCTATCTTTAAGAATTATTTCTGCTCTATTTGCTCTGATCTTTTAGGAAGAACAATTATCTGTGGCAGTTTTCTGTCAAGTGTGCTAATATATTGATACTGATATGGCTTCCCAAAGCAGTATTTGTGGTCTCAAATTTTATCATTGAGATTTTGTTTGTTTGTATCCTTCCCCTCCTTTTCTCTCTTGACACCCTATTGATCTCCATCTCATCCTTTCATGTCCTTGTGGATTTCTGTTGTGATTTTATAGAAAACCTATCATATTTCAAAACAATGCTAAACTGGTCATAAAATTTTTCTTTTAGATTTTATAGTCAATCCTTTTCAGAAGTATACTCTTCTTTCTCTCCCATGGTTGGTTTGTGTGGGTTAGAGTTTAGTGCAGGCGATATTCCTGAGGATCTGCTGGCAACAGCCTGGATTCCTCAACCCATGCCTTGTACTGAACACAGTACCTGTGGGACACTGACAAGGGGTCAGGAGTGTTTAGCAGGTTCAATATAGATCTGTGGGTTACATACTGGAAAAGGCTCAAAGGTTGAAATTACTTAAGGGTTAAGGTATAGATTAACAGCATAGATTAGGGTAGTTAAAGTTTACCCCTGAAACATTGGAACCATTTCTTTTTTCCTTTATAATCTCATAATAATCTCTTCTGTTTTTCTTTCTATTGTTTCCTCAATTCACTGATGTTGCAAACTTTTGTTTTTTGGCAATGTAGTTAGAAGATTCTTTCCATTTATAACTAACTTTGTATGTTCCCTCTTTCATGTATGCATTTTTTCCTGGTTCAATAAAAGATCCTTGAGGTTTTAGTTCAGGGCAGTACTACCTTGCTACCTGCTTGGCATGTGAAGGTGCTTGCCTCTCCGAGCCTTAAAAAAAAAAGAAAAGAAAATAACTAAATCTGAGAGTTTATTTTCCATGCCATGTCCTTGCCATTTGATCCTAAGGAGCTGAATAACAACAGGTTTTTTGTATAGATGTATAGATATATAGCACATGTCTATATTAATGCATATGTGTGTATATATGTGTATATATATATATGAATGTATGTGGATATATGTATGTATATATATATTTTTTATAGAAGCATTCTTTTTTATTTATTTATTTATTTATTTTGCAGTTTTTGACCAGGGCCGGGTTTGAACCCACTACCTCCAGTATATAGGGCTGGCGCCCTACTCCCTGAGCCACAGGCACTGCCCTATTTATTTATTTATTTATTTTTTATTTTTATTAAATCATAGTTGTGCACATTAATGTAATCATGGGGTACAATGTGCTGGTTTTATATACAATTTGAAATATTTTCATCAAACTGGTTAACATAGCCTTCATGGCATTTTCTTAGTTATTGTGTTTAGACATTTATATTCTACACCTACTAAATTTCACATGTACCCTTGTAAGATGTACCGCAGGTGTGGTCCCATCAATTACCCTTTGACTCATTTTTTAACAAGTGGTCTTTGTCCAGACTGATGGTTGGTTAAGAAACAGTGTAAGTAGATGGCCCTTGGCCCTATTTGCTGTCTACTTGTGTGGACAAAGGGGTTAAATAGTTTGCACACAGCTCTGGGGTCTACACAAATAACACATGTACCCAGCGCAAGCCTAAGAGAAATGGACTATTATTTGCCTTTCCATTTCTTATACTTTTCCTTTGGTTTCCACGTGAAGCCAAATCTGCTAGAGAATGCCAGCTCTGCTTAATATGCTACAATAACAATCCCCAAGTCTTAGTGGCTCATAACAATGAATGTTTAATTCTCACTTATATTACACATTTATTATGAGTAAGCTTTGGTCCTTTTGTCTGGAACCCAGACTGAAGGAATAAACCCTAGCTGAGTCCTCACTGGTGTCCTATCAGAAGAAAATGAGCAAGGGTGAAACCATGTGCTAGGTAGTAAAGCCTCTGCTAAAATATACCGAATCAGAAGCTGTGGGAGTGGAGCCAGCAAACTGTGTTTCAACCAAGCCTCCAAGTGACTTGGACACAACCTGCTCTATCACTTGGTGTTCCCTGCAAACCAGAACAAGAACATAGATGCTTGGTGAAAGTTAGGCTAGTTTTTAATTTCTTTCTTTTATTTTTATTTCGGGTCCAATGTATTTTATTACAGACCAATCATGGTAACAATCCTGGGCATCAGCTGGTACCCCTGGAGTTGCAGGTGGGGCAGTCAGTCCCTCCACAGGTTGTTGAGCGGCTCCTCTAGGTCTGCATCAGCATCAGTCAGGGCTGAGGCTATAGCTTCTGCTTGTTTCCCACCAGCAGCCACACTGAGTGAGCCTCCAGTTGAGGGGAGGATTGACAGCTCATCTGTCAGGCTCAGTCCCAGCTCATCCAGGACCTGGGATACAACAGCACCACTCTCCTCTTCATCTTCTTTATCACCCATGGCATCATCTATGGCATCATTCATCATCTCCTCCTTCATGTCCATGATCTCTGCTTGCCACTCAAACCCCATCACGATCTTCTAAATCTGGGGCAATTTCAGCTGTCTGTTCATGGTGCCCATGGCCTTGGTGACACCTTTCGTGGCTTGTGCCATTGAGTTGTTGGACTTGAGTATCTGGATCTTGAGGGACACAGCCTGGATGTTGGCCCACATCAACACAAACTCACCCACATAGTGCCGAGTGCGAACATGCGAATGAGGTCTTTTGCCATAATTCACACAACATCCATCCAGCTCTGCTTAGCCATCTTGATGTCCGCAATGATTTTCTTTTCCTGGATGTCTAGTTTTTGTCACTCGCAGTCCAGCCCGCGCACGGCGCCCATCAGGGCCCTCTGGTTCTGCCGCAAGGCTCCTCTGGCGTCTTTCGGCTCCCGAACAAAAAGTCCATGAGCCCACTGACAGACCTGAGACAGATGTGAGGCTTAGCTGTGGGGTGTAGGGGGCAGAGACGGGACGAGGGACTCACTTCTACTTCTAGGTCATGTTCCTCTTTCTGGAACACGTGGCGCCCCCTCCCCCTCCATGAAGTCCCTTAAAATCTGTAGCCTCCGCTGCCAGTGCTATGTCCCCACTAAGTATTTAATTTCTTTCTTTCCTTCTTTCTTTCTTTCTTTTTTTTTTTTTGAGACAGAGTCTCACTATGTCACTTTCGGTCGAGTGCCGTGGCATCACAGCACACAGCAACATCCAACTCTTGGGTTTAAGGGATTTTCTTGCCTCAGCCTCCCAAGTAGCTGTGACTACAGGCGCCCACCACAACGCCCGGCTATTAATATTATTATTATTACTTTGGTTGCAGTTGTCATTGTTGTACCCGCCAGCCTCAGTGTATGTAGCTGGCACCCTACCCACTGAGCTATGGGTGCCACTTAAGTTGTTAATTTCTTAAGCTAGGAAAAATATAATTTTTCTTAAAAGAGAAAGTCAGGCTTTCTTACAGACTTAGACAAAGTGCCTACTGCCATCATCATTTGGGGGGGGGCGAGGCAGCTTCTGGGAAAACTTACCAGTTACCTTGACATAGTCTCCCACCACCCTTCTATGTAGCTTTCTTTTTTAAATGCCGACGTGTGGCTCCGCGCCTGTGGCTCAAGCGGCTAAGGCACCAGCCACATACACCTGAGCTGGCGGATTCGAATCAACCCCAGGCCCGCCAAACAACAATGACCACTGCAACCAAAAAACAGCCGGGCGTTGTGGCAGGCGCCTGTAATCCCAGCTACTTGGGAGGCAGAGGCAGGAGACTCGCTTGAGCCCAGGAGTTGGAGGTTGCTGTGAGCTGTGATGCTACAGCACTCTACCCAGGGCGACAGCTTGAGGTTCTGTCTCTAAAATAAAATAAAATAAAATACTAATGTGTGGCAGCACCTGTTTCTCAGTGGTTAGGGTGCCTGCTGATATCGGATTTTGCTCTTCAGTAGGTTCTTGGTCTCGGATTTGAAGAATGATTCCGCGCACCACAGATCAGTGTTAGACAGGATTTATTTACCGATAAGAATATAGAAGCGCCAGAGCTCCGGGCAGGGAGAGAAAAGGGCTCTCTTTGTCTGCCAGCTTTTTGTCTAGACGGATGTATAGTCACGTGAGGCCCCCAGTAGTTACATTTAGCCCAGCGTGGTGGTTACATTTAGCGTGTCTGGGACATCTGTCTGTCTGGGTTGCAAATGAAGCCTACAATCCCTTTTAGTTCCAGGCCCAGGAAATGGGCCCTTCCCCCTCACCCTCCAGCCTGCTGGTTCCTCTGCTTGCTGCCACCGCACCAACATCGCCAAGGTGAAGGCAGCAGGTCTGCGCCCCCCAGCTCCACAAGCTGGCTGGGATACCGTTTGTCCTGTATCAACTCTCCCTCTTGGAGTAGAAACTCTAACTGCTATTAGGGAAAAGGGAGGAAGACTCGGTCTAACAGCTTCCTGCTGAGTCCACGATGATACTGACACAGGACAAGTGGTATCCCAGCCAGCTCCTGGAGCTGGGGGGCACTGACCGCTGCCTCCGCCTTGGCGATGTTGATGCGGTGGCCGCAAGCAGCGGAACCAGCAGGCTGGAGGGTGGGCAGGGGCTCCTCATTTCCTAGGCCTGAGAATAAAAGGGATTGTAGCCATTCATTTGAAATCCAGACAGACAGAGGTCCCAGGCACGCTAAATGTAACATGTTGTTCCAGACAGACAGAGGTCCCAG
>NW_003852446.1:5391280-5393234 GCF_000181295.1 Otolemur garnettii
CACGCTAAATGTAACATGTTGTTCCAGACAGACAGACGTCACAGACACGCTAAATGTAACCACCTAGACCCACTAAATGTAACTAGTGAGGGCCCCATGCGACTATACTTGACCCCTAGACAAAGAACCTAAAGGCAGACAGACAGGAGAGAGAACACTTTTCTCTCCTGACTCCAGTTTTCCGTCTGCCAGGAGGTCTGGCACTTCTGTATTCTTTTCTGTAAATAAATCCTGTCTTACCACTGATCTGTGGTCCACAGATTCATTCTTAGAATCACTGAGACCAAGAACCTACTGAAAAGCAAAATTCCGGTATCACTAGGAGGGGACAGTTAGGGTTTCTCTGGAGGGAGAGCCATCCAGGGGTCCATGATAGAATCAGGTCTTGGTCTGGAACCATCTTTACTGTGTGTGGCTTGATGATATTTCTGGAAGACACAAATCTGATTAGCACATTAAAAGGCAAGGGTAGAACAGTGAGAGGAGGGGGTTAATTATAGTGTCAGGTTAGAAGAACAAAGTCAGTGATGTTTAAAAGAAAACTATATTAACATTTTCCTTGCTGTCTCCTAAACAATAACTTTAAATTTTCTGTAGGCTCACAAGTTAGGTGGACTGTGGTTGATTCTCTTCATGGTCTGCTTCTGTAGAAGGTGGAAGGGTTCCAGAAATTTACTCATAAATGATGTATCCAGGAATCTATTCCCATAACTTTAACAGCTGTAGAAGAAGACAAGATAACAGAAAAGGGACCTTCCCAAGTTGGGGTTAGGGAAGGTGAATTAGAGGGAAGAGATTTGATCATAACTAGAACTCCAAGAGAGAAAAGCTCCTTTAGTGTTCAATGTGAAAATGTAGTTGCGAGGTTTTTAAGGATTTGTTGAAATTTAGCTAAGGAAGTAATATGTTTTACTAATTCTGTAGTTTCTTGATCTAATAATAAATGGTTAGTTTAAAAGGGTCTTCCATATAATAATTCGAATGGACTACAGCCAAGTCTCTGAGGTAAATTTTCTTATTCTAAGGAGAACAATGGAAAGCAACTTAGTCCAAGGGAGATGAGTCTCTTGAGTTAGCTTTCCTAACTGTCCTTTGATTTTATCATTCATTTTTTCCACTTTTCCCGGAGGATTGGGGCCTCGAGGAGTAGTGTAGATGATATTTTATGCCTAGGGCTTTAGATAGTCCCTATGTAACAGCTGCTTTGAAGGCCGGCCCATTATCACTCTGCAAACTCCGAGGGAGTCCAAACTTGGGAATAATCTCATGTAAAAAAGCTTTTACTTCCTGGGCCTTTTCTGTTCTACAAGGGAATGCTTCAATCCAATTAGTAAAAGTATCCACAAATACCACCAAATATTGTATACTTTAGGGAGGTGAGTGAAATCTATTTGCCAGTCTTCACCTGGATATTTACCTTGTCTTTGTATACCTGGGGGCGCTAGATGGTTTCTTTGACATGCCTCACAAGTCCTTGTTATCTGTTTTATGGTTCTAAATAAGTTTTTTCCATTAAAGAGAGCTTTAGCTATTTGATAGGTACTTTCAGTGCCAAAATGAAAAGACTAATGTAAAGTTTTAAGTATTCTTCTTTGGCTTGTGGCAGGTAATAGCAGAAGTCTACTTCTAGTTTGTAGCCAGACTGATGGAACTAATGAATAGTCTCTGGATAAAGCCCATTCCTTTTCTTTTTGGGAATACTGAGGTGCATGGTTCTCAAGTGATCCCTCCCAAATAAGGGGTGCTGCAAGGGGAATTATTCCTTTTTGTGCTGCTATTTTAGCCTCTTTATCCTGGAGGGAGCGACCCACTCTCAACTGCAGCATACTGAGTAACTACAGCATAGCCTGCTTTCGAGTTCCATGTTCTATGAAAGAACTTCCATCTGTATATAAAACCATGTCAGGATTAGATAGGGGGGTTCTTGTAAGTCTTTTTCTTTTTTTTTTTTTTT
>NW_003852446.1:5394345-5440611 GCF_000181295.1 Otolemur garnettii
CACTGCTCACAGCAACCTCCAACTCCTGGGCTCAAGCGAGTCTCCTGCCTCAGCCTCCCAAGTAGCTGGGACTACAGGTGCCCGCCACAACGCCTGGCCATTTTTTGGTTGCAGCCATCATTGTTGTTTGGCGGGCGGGGGCTGGGGATGCAAACCCGCCACCTTAGGTGTATGTGGCTGGCGCCTTAGCCACTTGAGCCACAGGCGCCGAGCCTAGAAAAATTAATAGAATTTGTGTAGCTGTGTGGCATTCCTCTGCATCTGGTGCTCCGAAAAGAATGTCATCTACATACTGAATAAGAGTTGCTATAGGATATGAAAAATGACTGAATTCTTTGGCTAAGGCTTATCCGAACAAGTGAGGGCTGTCCCTAAATCCCTGGGGTAACATAGACCATGTGAGCTGGGGGTTGGAGTTAGAAGGGTCTTCAAAAGCAAAAAGGTATTGGGAAATTTTGTGAAGTGAAATGTAAAAGAAGGCATCTTTTAAGGCTAGGACTGTGAATAGGCAGCCTTTTCAGGGATATGAGACAACAAAGTATACAGATTGGGAACTACAGGATGGAGAGGAATGACCACTTCATTTATAATGTGGAGGTCTTGGACTAGTCTCCAAGTTCCGTTTGGCTTTGGCACTCCTACAATAGGAGTGTTACATGGACTATTGCAAGGTATTAATAATTTCTGTCACCTTATATTCTGTATTATGGGTATTAGCCCATTCATAGTGTCTGTTTTTAGAGGATATTGTTTTTGATTGGGATAGATGGCGGGATTCTTTAATTCAATTTGGACTGGTTGAGCATATCTTGCTCTTCCCACCTGTCCCTCAGTACCCCACACTTCTGGGTTAATTTCTGTCTCTAATAAGGGAAGGCATAGTGTAGGTTCCTGTCTCATATTCATATAAATGTTTGTTCCCGCTTTAGTTAGTATGTCCCTTCCCAAAAGGGGAGCAGGACTTTCAGGCATGATTAGGAAGGCATGAGAGAACTGCCAGTCACCCTAATTGCAGCTTAAAGGCTGAGAGAAAAATTTGGTAACCGGCTTTCCAGACACCCCCTGTATAGTTACAGATTTGGGGGATAAAAGACCAGGATTAGAGAGAAGTACAGAAAAGGTTGCTCCAGTGTCCAGAAGAAATTCTATCTCCTGGCCCTCCACTATAAGGCAAACCCGGGGCTCTGGAGGGGTGATGACACAAGCCGGAGTCATGAGAATCTTCCCCGGGCACCTTCAGTCTAGTTTGGGCGCTGATGGGATCACTGTCCCCGGAGGCCTTTGCCTCTCAATACAGGCCACCCTCCAGTGGTCACCCTTGCATTCTGGACAGAGGCCAGGTGGCTTGCCCAACCGATGGTGCTGCTGGGGCAGTGCTTCCTGAAGTGGCCAGCCTGACCACATTGGCAGCACTTGTTCTGAGCTCCTCTGGCTTCCCTCTGCCCCAAAAGGTGCTCATTTATCGGAGTGCCATTACTAGAGCTGCCTTTCTTTTCATATCCCTTTTCTCTCTTTCCTCCTCTGTCTCCTGATCTCGGTTCTAAAAGACCACAGTGGCCATTTAAAGAAGATTCTCTAGGTTATGATCTGGACCTAGAGCCAGTTTCTGGAGTTTTCTTTGAATGTTTGGGGCTGCTAGAGTGATAAATTTATTTTTTAAAATAATTTGGCCCTCTCAGGAGTCAGGTGTTAACTGAGTGTGATTTCCCATCGCCTCCCTAAGCCGCTCAAGAAAGGCTGAGGGACTCTCATTTTGCTCCTGGTTAATAGTAGATAACTTAGAATAATTCATAGGCTTTTTCTTGGATCAATGTAAACCTTCCAAGATACATGTTAGAAAATGTTTACACCACCAGTCACCTTGTTTCTCAGGGTCCCATTCGGGATCCTCAAAGGGAACTGCCTGTCTTCCTGTGGGGTATCTGTCCCTTTCCTCAGGAGACATCCTGCCATCAGTATTAGACATGAACCACAAATCACCCCATTTTCTAGCTTCATCTAAGACTTCATTTTTTTCATTAAAATTTGAAGTTTGATCTAGTAGTAACATTACATCTCTCCAAGAGAGGTCAAAGCTTTGTCCTAACCCTTGGAGAACATCTATGTACTTATTGGGGTCATCAGAAAATTTTCCTAAATCAACCTTAATTTGCTTTAAATCTACCAGAGAAAATGGAGTGTATATTTGCACACTTCCCCTTTCACCACCCGCAGTCTCAACCAAGGGACACAAAGAAGGATATGGTTGCCTTCTGGGGGTCCCAGTAGGACCAGAAAAAAACTCTTGACACAGCCTCCCTCCTGGGGTTTTCTGAATGCACAGAGGAAGGTGCAGGAGAAGTAAATGTTGGGTTTGAACTAGGTTATGACAGCGTCTCCCTCGGGAATCCCTGACCATTTGGGGAAGTTACTACAGCCAGGAGAGTGAATCTATCTGACAGGTTTTACACAGTTGGGGGTTGTCTCTGAGGAAAAAGAAAGCTTGCACATAGGGCACTTCAGACCACTTTTCTTCTTGTTTACAAAAAATATCTAACTGAAAAATGGTGTCATAATTAGGAGTACCCTCTGGGGGCCATTGTTCACCAGTGGAGAGTTGATACTGAGGCCAGGCCTGGGTGCAGAAGAAAACCATACATTCTTGTTTCAGTCTGGGGATCAAACATGTCCCAGTGCTTCAGAATACAGCCCAGTGGGGTGTTCTCTTGGTGACAGAATATGTTGCCCAACTGTGGGAAAGAACAAATGTCTAGTGTCTTAATCAATCCCACCCTGTATTCCTGGGGTGTCAAAGCGTCCTCTGACCAACCCAAGAAGCCTTCCGGCCAAACAAAAGGAAGCATCCTTCCAGTGCTTGGGGAAGAAGCCCTGAGGAGAGTGGCCTCCTCAGCCCCTGCACTTGTCTGGAATTAGCCACTCTTACCAGGGTAGCGCTAAGTACACTCTGGCTCTCCTGTGCTTATAACGTGCTAGCAGCACAGCCTGAGACATCAGGTATCAGGGAGCCTGGACACACCTGATGCATATTCTGCCCCTTTCTGCCCCTTCCCCCCCTAGCTCGAGTATCAGTCAAAGTGGGGATGAACCCCGTTCTGGAGAAAATAGCTGTGCGGTGCTTGCACATTTAACTCTATATAATCTTTACAAGCTTCTTCTAAATTCCCAGTAACAAAGGAAAATAGCAGGTCTTAAATGTTTGTTTTCCAACCTCCCTTTTCTTTCCCCAAAGTTAGCCAGGCAACACTAAGTCCTTAGTGACAAATCAGAGTTTAGAGACACTTTGAAACTTTTGGATCACAATTAATTACAATTAGCAGAAGTCTTAAAGAAACCTGGAAGTCAGTATTTTAAACATTCCCATTTACACCAGTAAACCAGAAGAAACAAAATACCCAGGGTCGTTTTCATTGCCTTTCTTCATTCTTAAGAGACTGAACTGTAGCTGAGGGTTTAGGGCCATTCTTGCCTTGGGGAGTTGCCCAGGGTTTCCCTTCACAGGCCTCTAGTTGCCCAGAGAAGCCGTGTAGGGGAGTCCTTTGCCCTTTGGGGCTGACTTGTAGTTAACATGGGTTAGCCTTTTTTCTCAGACACATGAAGACACCAATTGAATTTAATTTTGCAATGAAAGGCAATAAAAAGGACCTTACAACACAGCTACAACATTTGAGGCACACTTAAAACATCCAAAAAAAATACCAGAATGAGCCCGTACAAACTTAACTAGATAAAGCAATCCTTTACCAACATTCAGACAAAGCATGCAAACTACAAGGAGAGAGAGAGAAGCTGAAGAGGTCTATAGAGATAAATAAGAAAAGTTTGGGACCATGGAAGAGAAGAGAAGATAGTAAAAGCTGGGAGCGCACGATTTTCAGAAGGCCCTCCTGTGTCCAGGGGTCAGAACCATCGCTGGGGACCCCAGGGCCTATGGGTGCTACCTCTTTGCTCAGCTCTCAACCAGAGAAAAGGAATAAACACAGACCAGTTTCAAAAGTCTTCTAACATTCTCTTCGACTCCTTTCTGGAGCCAAGGGGAATTGGAAAGTTTGTTCCCCAACAACCTCTTGCCTGTGACCTGGAGGTCAGCAGCCACACTATGCACATTTACCAGCTGATGGGCATGAAAATTCATAGTCTCCATTATTATGACTACAGAAAAAAGCAGGGTAGAGGTAAGTGGTTCCATCGCTTATCACAGCTCTTCAATCCCTGACATGAGCCCCCAAATATGATACCGGAATTTCGCTCTTCAGTAGGTTCTTGGTCTCCGTGATTCGAAGAATGAATCCGCAGAAAAGAATACAGAAGTGCCATAGCTCCTGGCAGGGAGAGAAAACCCAAATCGGGAGAGAAAAGTTCTCTCCCTCTCTGTCTCTCGGTTGGCTCTTTGTCTAGAGGTATGTATAGTCGCATGGGGCCCTCGGTAGTTACATTTAGCATGTCTAGGACATCACGTTTGGGACATGTCTGGAACAACATGTATGGGACATGTCTGGGTCGTGTCTGAGTGGCAAATGAATGGCTACAATCCCTTTCATTCCCAGGCCTAGGAAATGGGGTCCCCCTGCCCACCCTCCAGCCTGCTGGTTCCTCTGCTTGCTGCCACCGCACCAACATCACCAAGGTGGAGGCAGCAGGTCCGCACCCCCCAGCTCCAAGAGCTGGCTGGGATACCACACACACAGAAGCTGGTGGGTTCAAATCCAGCCTGGGCCAGCTAAACAACAGTGACAACTGCAACCAAAAAAATAGCCAGGTGTTGGCTCGGTGCCTGTGGCTCAAGCGTTTAAGGAACCAGCCACATACACCTGAGCTGGCGGGTTCGAATCCAGCCCAGGCTGCCAAACAACAATGACGGCTGTGACCAAAAAACAGCCGGGTGTTGTGGCGGGCGCCTGTAGTCCCAGCTACTTAGGAGGCAGAGGCAGGAGAATCGTTTGAGCTCAGGAGATGGAGGTTGCTGTGAGCTGTGATGCCACGGCACTCTACCCAGGGGCACATAGTAAGACTGTCTCAATAAACAAATACATAAATAAATAAATAAAAATAAAATGCTGATGTGAGAAAAAGGCAATGATGGAGTAGTAGGACAAACAGCTTTCTCGTCCCTGGAAACACCATTGCCCAGTTTCCCTAGAGGTTTTATATGGACTACAGTTCTATGTTCGTATTGTGCCGTGTGCACATCCATTAGCGCTTATATCCCAGGGCTGGCAGAATCACGTGAGCTTCCCCTCGCCTTAATATTTAACTTGTGTTGTGTGGCTTAGTGCTGTTAATGAAACGTGATACATAATGCTTAGCTAGTCCTGTTCCTGCTTCTCCTTTCCATCCCATGATATAAGCATTTTTTTTTTTTTTTTTGGTGGCTGTCCTTTCTTTACCTTTGCTTTTTTAATGGCTTTGTCAACAGCAGAGAGCAGACAGAAATGATTTATCTTATTTGGATGGAAATATTTTTAGACAGTCTTATGCTGCAGGTTCCTCTTTGCTCATTCTAGTCACTGCCTTTATGTCTGTTTTCCTGCTGACACAGAGGACACATTTCTAAACAAAATTTGGTAGTTGCTACCAGCCTTCTGGTCCCATAAATTATTTCTGATGAGCTCTCTTATCTTGGCATATGTGTAGGGGCTTGGCCCTGGTTCTGAAAGTCACATAATATTTGCGGTTTTCAAACAATGTCTCATGACTCAGCAATTATTTTGAAAAATTTTTGCTGTGAACAACCTATGTGAATGCAAGGCAAAAAGGAACAAAGAGGTTCGGTTTAAAAGTTAATTTTATTGCAAAATGTTTTAAGTTTGTTACTCCCCCCCCCTTTTTTTAGAGACAGAATCTCACTTTATTGCCCTTGGTAGAGTGCCATGGCATCACAGCTCACAGCAACCTCCAGCTCTTGGGCTCAGGCAATTCTCTTGCCTCAGCCTCCCTAGTAGCTGGGACTACAGGCACCTGTCACAATGCCTGGCTATTTTTTTTTTTTTTTGGTAGTTTGGTAGGGGTCAGGTTTGAACTCACCACCCTCGGTATATGGGGCTGGCGCCCTACTCACTGAGCCACAGGTACCACCTTATTCCCCTTATTTTAATGTTCAGTGCTTTATGAAATTATTTTCATTTGAGATAAAAATGTAAACCCCCCCCCAAATGTTCAGTGCTTTCCCCCTTCTAGAAGTTCTTTCCCCAAATCTTTGATAGACTCTGTTCACATGTCTCTTCCACAAGCAGTCTATTTTTGTGTCCTGGTGATATAAGACAAGTGGCATCCCAGCCACCTCGTGGAGCTGATGGGCGCAGACCGGTTGCCTCTGCCTTGGCGATGTTGGTGCAGTGGCAGCAAGCAGCTGAACCAACAGGCTGGAGGGTGGGCAGGGGGCCCCACTTCCTAGGTCTGGGAATGAAAGGGACTATAGACATGTCCCAGACAGATGTCCCAGACCCACTAAATGTAACTACCAAGCCCCACTAAATGTAACTACTGAGGGCCCCATGAGACTTATGTATACTTCTAGACAAAGAGCCTACAGACAGACAGACAGACAGACAGAGAGCTTTTCTCTCCGACTTGGGTTTTCTCTCTGTGCTGGGAGCACTGGCACTTCTGTATTCTTTTCTGTAAATAAATCCTGTCTCACTACTGATCTGTGGTCCACAGATTCATTCTTTGAATCACCGAGGCCAAGAAGCTACTGAAGAGCAAAATTCCGGTATCACTAGCACAACTCCAAAACCAATTTAAAAGTCACTCAGCACCCCATAATTTTATTTGCCTGGTTAATTTGCTTTGGTCAACTCCATATTTATTAGGTACCCCACAGTCTCCTCCTAATCCATCTAATCTTTTAATCTAATTCCCACTGGCCATTGGACTGGTAGGGAAAGAGGACATAATGGATCCTGTGGTAGATTTTACAATAAAAATTTACCATCCTTCCCTCCCCAGGCCCCCTACTAGACAATGGAAAATGCCACATGTGACTCACATTATATCCTTATGAGGTAGTCCTGATCTAAGCCAGTCATGGGCATGGCAGAGACGACTATCCACTAAAGTCCCTGTGCTCTCCCCTCCATAGCTCATAGTTAGCAGTATCTCTGGTGAGAAGCCAACCAGCCAGGGACTGTACATCTCACTGTACAACTACAGTCACAGGGACTGTAGATCCCTTGCATCTAAATGAAGCCATGTGATTCGTTTTTGTGTATAGAATGTGAGTGAGAGTAGTTCGTATCCCTCAGGGGCCAAGGCAGTTGGAAAGCAGTGTGTCCTCTCCATACTTTCTACCCCTTCTGTTGGCTTAATGTGAAAAACCCAATGAAATTGGAAGATGAGACAGCTATAAGGTGGCAGAGCCTGGTTCCTGATTCACCACTCAGAGGAGAGTTGTAACCAGGCACATATGCTTTGTACTTCACATGAGAGAGGGGAAAAATCCTATATTCAAGCCATTCTGTATTTTTTTGGGGGGGGGTGACTTTGGTATAGAAGCTGGCAATGCCTCAACCCCTCATCTCACTCCCTTTAGCCAATGATTAGCTTAGGGGTAGGTGTACGACTTCGTGGCCAATGAGAAGTAGCTCCTAGGAAATAATTTCCTCCCTGGCAAAGGAAGGAGCGATACAAGGCAGCCTGCCACTGACTTCATGCCTTTGACCATGATGATGCAAGGAAAGGGTGCTGGTGTGCAGCAACTTTCTTTTCAGAGCCAAGACAATCTAAGAGCTGCTACCCCAGAATCCTGATGTCATTGAGCTACCTTTGGAACTTGTTACATATTTCACATGACAAATACCCTTAAACCACTTTCTGCTGCGTATACTGGGACCATTCAAGCCAGTTTACTTATTGTCAATTAAAAAATCATTCAGCTTGGTGCCTGTAGCTCAGTGGTTAGGGTGCCAGCTACATACTTTGGGGCTGGTGGGTTCGAACCCAGCCCAGGCCTGCGAAACAACAATGACAACTACAATAACAACAAAAACAACAACAAAAATAGCCAGGCGTTGTGGTGGGCATCTGTAGTACCAGTTACTTGAGAGGCTGAGGCAAGAGAATTGCTTAAGCCCCAAAGTTGGAGGTTGCTGTGAGCTGTGATGCCACAGCACTCTACCAAGGGCGGCATAATGAGACTCTGTCTCAAAAAAACAAAATCGTTCACTCAACAAAGAACTATTCTGTCTACTCTGTGACAGGTGCTATTCTAGATGGTGGAAATTTGACAGCAAAAATGAAAACCAGGTCCCTGGGCCTGCCAGAAAGATATGTAGATCAGAGGCTGCAATTTTAATTAATCAGTTTTCTCAGTAACAATTTTGTTCCTTCACTCACAAATATTTACTGAAGATTTGGGTTGGGTGGTAGGAATATGATAGTCTTGCTGTCATGAGACTCACAGTAAGGGAGCTAGTTCTTAATCAAAGAATCTGACAAAGAACCTGAACTTTGTACTCATCACAATTGCAAATGATAACTTCTTCAGTGTCTACTAGAGTCCCTCTTTCCTGCTAGGCTGTAAGCTCCAGGAGGGCGGGGCCATAGCTAGTCTTCTCTGCTTCGTCTCCATCCCTAGCAAAATTCTTAGCGTGGAGCAGATATTCATTCACAGTTTCTTAATAAATGTGTGGTTATGGAATGGGTTGCCTTCTGGATGAAGAAAAAACACCTCATGGGGTGGCACCTGTGGCTCAAAGGAATAATGCACCAGTAGGGCACCCCATATGCTGGAGGTGGTGGCTTCAAACCCAGCCCCGGCCAAAAACTGCAAAAAAAAGACATTTAAAACAATGAAAAAGAAAAAACATCTCATGCCAACTCTCTGCGCTCCTGAGAGGAAGGTGCACATGTTCTGCTGGAGTGAGCAATACAAGGAAGAATTTAACACCCTCAGCAGCAGAGTCTCAAGGACTTTCAAAGTCAGCATCATCTTCTGGGACGGGAAGCTGGTTGAGGAGATTGGCTAATTTGCAAATCCAGCTAGGATGTGTAGACTGGCACGTGCCTCTAGGGACTGGGTCTGTTTGATTTGCTCAGTCAGGAACTTCGGGCCATGAGGAGGGCGAACTCAGGTGCCAAAGCAAACCTTGGGTCTGGAGCCCAGCTGTGTACTTCCTGGCTGTGTGTGACCTTGGACTTAGCCAGAGTCTCGTGTCCCTCATGGTGAAATGAGCACAGAAACAAGAACGCTGTTTGGAAGCTCAAGGGAGGTAACGTATAGAAAGCCCTTAGCACGATGTCCAGCTAGCTAAGGACATGTTCTTTGGGAAAATGAGTGTGCAGGAAGTGTGTACAGAGTGCTTGGGGCCCATGAGGCAGCAGGAGGGGGGACTTGGGCTGCAATGCAGTCCCAACAAAGCCCCTGAGTGACTGACCCCATAGAGAGCTCTGAATCTGGGCAGCCACTTCTGAGTTATCCCACTTTGATGCAAGGGTCTTTGTACACTCCAATTATCCAGTTGTTGGATAAAGGCTGCCCCTCGAGGAGGTTTAACCTTGGTGAGGCCACCTCTTTCAGCTAAGGGCAATTCCCAGAGAGGAACTCCACCAACAAGCACAGCAACTGTCCATCCAGTATCTGGAAGGAAATGTCTGGAAAGGTGAATACCTGCGTCCTAAAGAAAGGACTGTCTGGGTGGTGCACTATTGCATTTACTACATTAGCATTGAATGATTTGTCACCTGGACTGGTCTTAAATTCCTGGCCTCCAGAAACCCTCATGCCTCAGCCTCCTAAAGAGCTGGAATTACAGGGGTGAACCACCATGCCCCACCTTAATGGGAACTTCTGAAGCTATCAGTATAGCTATTTAAAATTTCCCAAATATTGCTGAAGATTTAAGTCAGGGGTCCTCAAACTTTTTAAACAGGGGGCCAGTTCACTGTCCCTCAGACTGTTGGAGGGCTAGACTGCAGGCCCCGGGACAAGTCGGCTGCTAAGCAGGACAGGCAGCAGCGGCAAAATACCCGGCAGGCTGGATAAATGTCCTAGGTGGGCTGCATGTGGCCTGTGGGCCATAGTTTGAGGATGCCTGATTTAAGGCTTCCTCATTGTCAAAGTATAACCTCTCGAAGGTTAAAAACAGGATTCTGAAGTACATATACAGTGAGCATATGTTAAAATGTATTTAATGGCCAAGGCAGGTGGATCACTCGAGCTCAGGAGTTTGAGATCTGCCTGAGAAAGAATAAGACCCCAACTCTACTAAAAATAGGAAAACTAGCCAGGAGTGGTGGCAGGCACCTATAGTCTCAGCTACCTGAGAGGCTGAGGCAGGAGGGTCGCTTAAGCCCAAGAGTTTGAGGTTGCTGTGAGCTAAGATGATTCCACAGCACTCTACCCAGGGTAATAGAGTGAGACTCTGTCTCAAAAAAAAATTTTATTTAGGGCAGTGCCAGTGGCTCAAAGGAGTAGGGCACTGGCCCCATATGCCAGAGGTGGCGGGTTCAAACCCAGCCCCGGCCAAAAACTGAAAAAAAAAAAAAAGTATTTAACTTCTGAAGGAGCAGGATGACAAAGCTGGCTCAAAGGAGTAGATGAGGATTAATTATTATGCACGCATGCATGTATATACGTAGTGGGAAAAGGAATGTGGGCATAAGAACTCAAAGATAGAGACAAAGTTTAGTGTCCTACAGGGACAAATAGACCTAACTTTTGGCCTTATCTTTTTTACAGGGCAAAATTCATCTTCAACTTTCTGTCTCCAAGTGAACACCTAACTCCAGAGACTGGGTTCTTACTCATAGCATATAGTAAGTCACAAGATTTCCGTCATCGGCGACTCAGATGACCCTTAGGGTGCCTTGTTAAGACAGAACTCTAGAGGGACTTCAAAAAGACACAAAGTTATTGTTTTGGCTTCCATACTCTGGGTTATTTCTTACTGGGGGCAAACATTGAACATGTACTAGCCACCAGGGCTGTCACCACACAGGGTGGGTCCCTGAGAACCCTTCAGAAGGCCGGATTGATTGGACAAATGGGATTCTGTTCTCCCAGTGGGACTAGTAGCTTCACTTGGTCCTAAAAACCCATGGGTCCCACTGTGGTGACTGAACTCAGTCCAACGAGCTTTACATATATCTGCTGCGTGCCACACAACCCTGTCCTACTTGTCACTTCTGTGTATCGGATAGCTCTCCTATTGTTTCAAGGATGAGCCTGCAGACACTATTAGGAAACCGTGATTAAGACAAGGACAGCCAACAAGGAGATGCTGGCTCTAATGCTAAAAGCAAGTTACCGTTTTATGCAAAGGTTCAATTCCTTGGGACTCTGTTCCTTGTATTTTGCATTTCTTGAGGTGAGGTAGGGAAAGCCTGCCTTAATCATTTCTTGGACATCCAGAAGGCTGGCAGCTTTAGACATTTCCTGGCCATCAACAATCCCTAGGTGTCAGGTGAGCTGTGGCATTGAACTGCTGCGCAGAAACCTCAGCAGGAGGTTCCTGCTTATTTAGTACAGAGCACGAAGAGAAGGGGAGGGGAGCGAATTGTCTCTCAAGGACACCTGAAACTTTCTACTCCTTCTGCCTTTTGCAAGGTGGCCCTTCAGCTCTGGGCAGGCCATTTCTTTCCATGGTGCATTGAGTGCCCACTGCCCTGGACCCTTACCTGGACCTTGGGATAAAGGACTACACTGAACACTCCCTCCACAGTGGTTAACACATGCGTCATCTGTCCCAGAAACAAAATGGCAAGTCGTGTAAGTCACCCATGCCCGATTCCATGGTTACTGTTAAAGGTGTGTCTCCGAAAGTTCAGGGTTTCAAAATGTTTTAAATTACACTGGCCCAATCCTAGGATTGGATTTAGGAGGCCCCCGCTGGGCATCGGGTGAGCCTGTGTTTGGCATTTGATCTCATATTTATGTTCCGAAGGTGGAACAACACAAATGGTCCACGTTAACTGTTCCATAAACATCGCCCTAATTGGACCTACTGGAAACGGGAGACGAGGAAATGACTGCCTCAGAGAATGCACGTAATACTATTTTTAAATCCCATGTTTTTGCTTTCGGGTACATTGAGAACTTGAACTAATGGCTGATAAAGTGAAGCTCTGCTGCTTGGAGCAGATGAATGGATAATAAGTCCTGAAAAGCACACTCAGGTAAAAATGTTCTAGAATTGGTGGCAATAGTTGCATACTTTGGGGAATATCAGAGATCAGACAATTAAGTTGACGAACTCATCCTAGAAAAATGGCTCCATCCCTCATTGCTGAATCTCACTATCACCTTCTAAGTGCTCCCCTTGGGCAGCTATGCACCGATGCCAGTACCTAGTCCACCCTTCAAAGTACTTTTCCCAGGATGCGTTCGCTAACTTAATTGTCAGCCTTGTATAACAAGAGCTTTGATGACCATTCAAAAATGCACCTGCTCTAGAAAATCATCTTTGCTGCTCTTGGGGGAAAAATAGCCTGGTAACCTCCCCTGGGGGTATCAAACCTGGGGCCCAGGAATCAAAGCCGGCTGTGCCAAGTTCCAGCTGTGTGTCTAGACCAGTGGTTCTCAATCTTCCTAACCCTGTGGCTCTTTAATACAGTTCTTGTGGGCTGCAACCCACAGGTTGAGAACCGCTGCTCTAGACATTTCCCATATTTACGTGGCACCCACATACGTCAAAGCCTGGATAAGTCTTGGAACCACTTTGCACACAGAGGAACTCAGTACATGCTATCATTATGGTCCGTTTCTGCAGGAGCCGAATGAATGAGAAGCAGAAGCCCACTGCTCCTCACCGCCTCAGAGCCTGGCATGTCCCAGGGGCACCTGGCAGTTCAAGTTCTTTGGAAGCTGTTGCCAAGCTGTGCATCTAATTTTTGTCCCTGATTTAAAACTTTGACGAGTAATTGGTATCCACATCTTGGACTCCTCTGCTGTCTTCGTTTCCTCACTGTGACTTCTATGCCCTTATCCTCACCCCATCAGAAATGTTAAACTCAGTTGACACTGAGAAGACTTGCTACCTTTCTACAGACACAACCCCACCCCCACCCCAGCATACATTAAATTCTTAAGTATCTTGGGTATTTCTGATCTCTATTGCTATTCCAAATTCTATTTTTCTAACAGAATACAGTAAATTATGGGCATTTTATGTATTATTTTTGCAGTTTTTTGGATGGGGCTGGGTTTGAACCCACCACCTCCGGCATATGGAGCCGGCACCCTACTCTTTTGAGCCACAGGTGCCGCCCAACATTTTACGTATTTTACTATTTATTAGGGGAAACTCTCCCTTTTTAAAAACTCCTAAGTTTATTACCTTTGTGGGTTTTTTCCTGAGACAGAGTCTCACTCTGTCGCCCTGGGTAGAATGCCATGGCGTCATAGCAACCTCTTACTCTTGGGCTCAAATGATCCTCTTGAAGCTGAGGCCTCCTGAGTAGCTGGGACTAAAAGCACTACAGGTGCCCGCCACTACACCCAGCTACAGACAGGATCTTGCTGTCTTGTCCAGGCTGTTCTCAAACTCCTGAGCTCAAGCAGTCCTTCTGCCTTGGCCTCCCAGAGTGCTAGAATTATAGGTGTGAGTCACTGCACCCAGCCTGTGTTCATTTTCTTACATAACGTTATATTTTCAAGTTGCCAAGAAGAAATTCTGCTGAGTAGTACAAATGTGAGTGCCACCTACCATTGACTTTCGTCATATACATTAAGTTTTGGTTTTCCCATTCAGGGGCATTCTGTGTCTTTCCATTGGCCTCTATTCTAACATTCCTTGGTCAAGTTCTAGTTTGTTATTTCTAGGAACTTTATGTTTTGTGGGGATTTATTTCCTGCTTATTGCTAATGTGTTAAGAAAACTATTGATTTGTGATAGTTGGCCCCCATGTGAAATTATTCTAATACTTTATCAGTTGTTTCCTGAAAATAAGAGTATCGGTAAAAGCAGCTTGTTTCTAATGTTTCTAAGAGTTTTCACTTCATTTTCTTACATAATTGCACTTTCCAAACAGTGCTCAGGAATAGGGGTGGAGATCCCCCTGTGCTGGGCCCTGATGTAATGAAAATAGTTCTAGAAACCAGCTCTTTATGTCTACTTTCTAAATTTAGTTTATAGGGTGGGCACAGTGGCTCATGTCTATAAGCTCAGCACTTTGGGAGGCCAAAGCAGGAGGACCACTTGAGTCCAGAAGTTTGAGATCAGCCTGGGCAACACAGCAAGACCCCATCTCTACAAAAAATAGACAAATTAGCCAGGTGTGGTAGTAGGTGCCTGAGGCAGGAAGATTGTTTGAGTCCAAGAGTTTGAGCTTGCTGTGAGCTAGGCTAACATCGCCCGTACCCCAGCTTGGGCAACAGTGAGACCCTAAAGATAAATAAATAAATAATAAAAACCAGAAACAAATTTAGTTTACAAAGCATTTGATTTGTATGTATTTTGTTTACAAAGCATATTGATTTTCCCTGTATGTACAGGGAAACCTGTACATACAGGAAAGAAGATATTAAAAATGAGAAAGTATCAAAAATGTCCCCAAACTAGAAACTGTTCTTAGGAATGACTGGCCACTAATATAGACTATATAGGCAGAGCTCATGACACAAGTTACTTCTAATGGCCCTGTCAGAGGCCTGCATGTGGAAATAGCGTCTGCTTCTGTCCTCTAACCGGGAGTTTTGTCAGAAGAGCTGAGGAGAGAAGCAGTGACGGGCCCTCTGTTCCTAATTCTAGTCCTGCTCGCCTGGCTCCTGGTCTGGCCTGGTACTGTCTCCTAGGTAGTGAACAAGCCTGTAAGACACCCCAAACAGCTATGTGCCAGGTTTTTATAGACTACAGTAAGGCCAACTGCCTTAGCTAGCCAGAGGGTCCTTGCATCTATGGTATGACGGTACAGCAACTGTACTCAGAAGTTTACCACATTTCAGGGACAGTTCACCATTTGAGTAAGCTTATTTACATAGCTGGCTCCACTGGGCACTAGTAACAGGAATTTATAATGAGTTTGACAGGGAAAGGACACCCACACTCACACAGGACTCGGGTTTTTTTTTCCCACATGGGTTTTAAAAAATTTAGTTTTAGCACCACCTTTCTTCACTGAGCTTACAGAAACAAAACACTAGCAAGCCATCAGACTCTTCAATGAAAATGTATTTCACATTAAACATGATGTATACATCATGCAAGTGAGGCATCACCGCAGTCACAATGGTGCTGTGAGGTACAACAGATCACAAAACAGACATTTAGAAAATAAAGCTGTAAGAAAGATGACAAGGCATTTTTTTGAAAGTCAGACCATGCTAGCATATTTTATGTGCTTGTCATAAAAGGGATTTCCCCCCATATTCAAGATCAATGGCACTGTATTATTTGGCGGCATATATTTTATTTAGTATATACACATACACAAACATACACAGTTTACATAATGAATAAGTTCTTAAAGTGTAGCTGGCTTTCAAAGCATATGAACAAGATTACTACTGAGCCTTCTTTATATTGCCTGATTGCAGCCCTCTCAGAATTGTGGAGCTTTCCAAACCCTAAATTATATAAGTCAAAACAACACGTTTTCAAAGAAGAAAAGGTTATTTTAATCTGAAAGTCACATTTCACCACAATAAACAAAATTAAGAAAACACACAATTATATGGCATAAAATGTGTGAAGCATACATTCTGGTGTCATTTTGTCCCCCCTTCAGATTTTTATATGTTAAAGTCTAATAAAGTGACATCTGGGGTCCAGTTTGGAGCCCCCTTGTTTCAGACACTATGATTTTCACTTTTGCCTGATTTTCTTACAGTTGGGCAAACAAGAACAAACAAAGGAAATTCCCAACATCCAATATAAAAACAATGGTGAGGACATGAAAACCAACCGCCTACACACGAGACAAGTGATTCAGACTGATCCGGTTGGAAAGCCACTTGATGGTTTGGAGTGACTACAAGTTTGGATATTTTATGGTGTGAGATCAAAGGGCCCTGGCTAGATTCAGTTGCCCATGTACACAAGAATATGCATAAGAGAATAGAAAGCATTACAAACTGTTTTTACTTCCTTACTCAACCAAACTTACTACCTTAACCCCCAAAGAGTACTGTGGGGTAATGCATTTTGCAGGTGGCAAAGCTTAACAATAATGATAAAAGGCTTCTTGCTAATACCTTCCAACAGAGAGACCCGGGGGCTGGGCGGCGGGACTCCTGAATTTCTTCTCTTTCTCAGCAAAGACAGGGAGATAAGCAGCTCAAGTTGAGTATAAGTTGAACTAGAGTTTGGGTAAATGTCTAGATTATTTAACAGGAAAAGACAGCTAAGTGTTTACATGTGCCAACTTTGGGAATAACAATGTTTGTAAAGTGAATTTCTGAGCAGAACCACTCAGCTTACTCGGAAGGTCACTATGATAATAGAGAAGTACAGGAAGTGCTTTGTCAGCGGCTGAAGCTCATAAATAGAACTGTAAAACGCAACTGTGCTAAAGCCCAACAAGGCAACAAGTCTCAAGGTTTCTACCAAGAGTGGCCAGTGTTTAACATACTACCTAGGAATACGGTTACATTCTGATCTAATAACTTGGAGCCCAGCAGTTTAGGGTGACAGAAGCTTCAGATGGCCAGCAGCCAGGGCTGACGACCAGCAGCTGCGAGGGTTCTCCAAACACCACCTGTGTCAAGTCAAAAACACAACCAGATGAGACCACTGAAAAGCACCAGGTATTCTGCCCTGTGTAGCATCTACTGCACAAAATGATCACACGCTGTGGTACTTTCTACTCTATTGACAATGACCTTTTCTTGGCTCACGCAGTATTTGTCGTGGGAAGTGCCACAGTATTTTGCACGGCTCTATTCTTATAGGTGGGTCACATTCTCCTCGTGTGGGACTTTCCCCAAACCTGCAGACATTGAGCGCCTCAAGGTTTGCCTTCCAAGTGCCTCAAGCCACTGTGACAACAAAACCCACCACCACGTTTCCAAACGCCCCCTTGTGGGGATGGTACCACCACTGAGTGAGAAGAATTTGAGAACTAGACTACATCATAATGACAAATGAAAATATATAAGCAGTGTGGATAAAATGATTTAGCCAAGATTCTTTCATCTTTTTACACAGGGGGTTAGCATGTCTTTCAGTTGGAGATGCAAGAATAAATCTGAGGACCTATGAACACTCTCATAGGTTTCGTGAATTTCTGGTCCTTATTGGATAATGAGGTTAAGTGACTGTAGGGAAGCTAGTTAAGTCAAAGTATGCTAACATAATAGAAATCCCTTAATAAATATTAAGCCATATGGATGTCAGGGAACTAGAATACTCAGGTGAATTCCGTATTTTAAGTGCCCGAGAAGGTAAGATGCTCTTCCAAGCCAGGGATACAGTTCACTCTAAAAGTGACCTGTCATGTACCTGGGAATGAAGAGAAGCAGAGTCTCAAACTTGTTGTCTGCAGGCAGGAGCTAAGGTCAGGTAGCATTAAGTACCCAGAACACAGTCACCTCAGCTGTGTGGCCTCTCCAACCTGTGTCTTCATTTGAGAATTTTAAAAGTTGGACTAAATCATCTTAGGCATCGAATTTCTGTTATAGGAGTGGAGTATCATAAAAAAAATAAAGTGGCTGAGAGAATTCTGAGAATATAAAAATGTTTTCAAAAGTCTAAAACAGGAGGAGCAATTGGAATTAAGTTACGAAAAGCTTTGGTGATAGATTCTAATTATGTTTTCGTTATTCAAAAACAAGCCCCAAAGCGAAGTAAATAAAATATGAGGTGTATATGACAACGTGCACAGACCTGCACTGAGAGTGCATGTGAGCCACAGACAGGCTTACTCAAATGAGAATAGTTTGTAGAAGTTGGGCAAGAAAAAGGCCAAACGTGGGGGGAAACCTTCAGGGCACCAACCGCAGTTCTTCTTGCCCTGAGTTGTGATCTAAGAACAGATGTCTGCTTCGAGAGCATCCAGAACAGGTCAATAGAACAGCAAATCATTTGGCCCAACGCTCAAAGTACACATTAACGATCTAGATAGAATGTGCGATGTCATTTGGTAAAACCCGAGGAGTGGATTCATTTTACTAACACCACCTCATAACACCAGCAGACCTTCCTTCTCTTGCCCCTAAAAAGGGTGCTGCTGCACAGGTAAAAACTTGCCAGTGCTTTTTAACCTTCCCATCCACACACCCCAAACAGCAGGGGCGTGGTGGGGTGTGGTGGGGCGGGGCAGGGCAGGGCAGGGCCTGGCGTTGAAGGCTTGCATGTGAAGGAATTACTTGAAATTCATCTCAGTTCTTCTATATGCTGCAGTATATGCTGTAATACATCTGTGTTTACATTTTTCAAATAAAACTGACCATCTAAGAGCTGAGTGATAATTTATCTTATCTTTACAAATCCCAGCTAAAGAGTTAAGGATTTAGAGTATCATCAAAATACTGTACCTTTCATTAAAGGGATACTGTATTTGTCAACAGAAGGTGTTCAGAGTAGTTTCTTGGCCAGGACTGTTAAATCCTTCGATAAGGTTTTTGTTACAGTCATCCAGGCTGAGATTTTCACTGGATTTCTTGGGGAATGTAGGGGGACCAGTGAAATCTAAGATATCTTGAAGTGCTCGGGCATTACCAGTTCCATTTTGGTCCAGAGACACTCCAGGAATCATTTCACTCACTGGTGAAAATTCTGGGATGGAAATAAGCTCTTCTTTTGAAACAGGACTAGATGAGAGACAGAGGCCAGGGAAAGGGTAGAGGGAGGGAGGGAGGCAAAGAGGGAAACAGGGAGAGAGAGAGAATGAGCACCAGAACGAAGCACAATATATTAATTCAATTTGCGATATTTTGTTATATTACTTTTCTAAAGAGGTGGATTTAGAGTCAGTTTGTATGTAACACATTGTAAAAAATATGAGTGTGTTCAAATCTGAGTTCAGATGGTGGACACAAGGCCCTTGCAGACTGAGCAGGGCTGTGATGGCCAAGCTCATCCTGAAGGGTGAAAGTAAAACAAACAAACAAAAAAAACAAACCCACAGGCATTAGTGCTCTACTATAAAGAAGCAAGGCAACTCCAGGACTTTCAGAATGGGACATTCAAATGGAAAGCAAATGCTCAGAGCTCAAAGCAAGCTTAGGAAGGGCCCTAAGTAACACTGGGGCTCCTGGTGCTGCCACCTTGCAGCCTCCCAGTTTCCTTCCCTTTAAAATGGGGAGAACAATCCTTTCCTCCTACCAGGGCTCCTGGGAGTGTGATCTGATCATGCAGGGATGAGTTCATGCTGAGCTACCTGAAATAGGTGCCTACTTAAGGTCGGAGGGCCCCAGTACCACCCACCTAGTCATGTGCAGTGACTCTCACCCACTGCTTGCTCTCTAAAGAGAGGGTGCCGATCCACCCTGACTAATCTATCTTCTGCCCAGCTGAGCCTAGTCTTTTTTTCTCTCTCCCCCTCGCCCTGGAGATGGAAGGAGTCTCCTCGTTGTGTGTTCTTTTCTTCCTTGATGAGAGCTTAGAGAAGAATCTAGAAAAAATAGGTGAACTGCAAAAGCTCAGAGGAGCTGTCTCTGGTGGAAACTCATCCTCCTGTGCTCCTGTGGGATCAGCTACATCCTTGCTTAGGAGCTTCCCTCCTTCCCTTTTCTCCTGCAAGATTCCTGGGAGTTCTCTCCTAATGAATTACATGCCCTAGAAACTCTGCCCCAGACTCTGCTTCTAGAGAACCCCACGCAAGACACTGGTGTTAGAGTACTGACAGCTTCACTGTAATGTCAACCAAACCTGCTTTAGAGTTTTTCTTTTGTGTGTAAAAGAACAAGAAACCAACTAAAAGACAGTGGCAGGATGTGTTACTTAGTTCAATGTAAGCATTTCACATTGTATATCAAAGCAGTACACTGAACTCCCATCAATGTACAAAGTTATGATTTAATAAAAAAAATAATAGGGCAGTGCCTGTGGCTCAGTGAGTAGGGTGTTGGTCCCATATACCAAGGGTGGCGGGTTCAAACCCGGCCCTGGCCAAACTGCAACAACAACAAAAAATAATAGCAGGGCATCGTAGTGGGCGCCTGTAGTCCCAGCTACTCGGGTGGCTGAGGCAAGAGAATTGCCTAAGCCCAAGAGCTGGAGGTTGCTGTGAACTGACACCATGGCCACTCTACCAAGGGTTACAAAGTGAGACTCTGTCTCTAAAAAAAAAAAAATAAATAATAATAATAAATAAAATAAAAGACAGTGGCAGTGTTTGGAGAAGAGATGAGGCTTAAAAAACAAAAGAAACAGACATACCTCACATCCATAGATTGAACGTCTTCAGTTGAATCATCCAGACTGTTTGATTTCCCATCAAGGGCATCCAGATGAACAAGTCCCCCAACTGGTTTAAGCCCATTAGAGAAAATGTCTTGGGGAACAGTTTCTGGGGCACTACGCCCCACATCATTAACTTCCTGGCAGGTGTTCAATCCATTGATTTCTGATTGAGAACACAAAGGCCCTTGTGTTAATCATAAAATATTCCAAATAATGAAATAACGGGACATTTAGATCAAGGGAATTAATTTAATCTTCTGCTTCACTAATAATGTAACATCTTTTGTAGAAAGACCCACAAATAACCCTATGTAATCACTTACACATAGGGGAAAAGAAAACAAATTACATTATTAGCAGGTGGGCAGAACCTCTGTAGAAGAGCAGAGTCAGGTCTTGATAAAACCTGACCAGCAGTTAGGCTCTCTTGCAAAGCATCATGAACCAGCAGACAGCATGCCACCCATACGGGGATTACTGGAGTAACCAAGGAACCCCGGGATTTCCCAAATAAAGCTGACAGACCCCTGTGCTGGAGAGACACTACCAGGGAAAGGAAACCGTACAGGCCCCTGCCAGCAGTTGCCCTCTTAGGACTTAGGTGTTTTTCTCCTGCAGGAAGTTTTATGAGCCCTTGTTGCTAAAAGGAAGAAATCAAGAAAAAGACCTCATGCTCACCTATTTTGTTGGGGACAACAGGTTTCGTCTTATTTTCCACACACACAGTAGGCTGAATCCCCACTTTGGGGTCCTCTTTCTGAAAACAAATAAGAGGGTGAATGAACAGAGGGAAAGCTGACATCAAATAGAAAAACAAGTGCTTTTTCAAAGTGAGGACATTTGGAACCCTTCTGGACCATGTGCCCGTTGTGTGGCAATTGACTCTTCACTGGTGTTTTCTTTGTTATTATGTCACCATTCTCTTTGGTTCATGGACTACTGTGCCTCTTCCTGCATCCCCACCCCACTGTTCTAAGATAATCTTTTACCCACTCTACCTCTGAAACTCCTCTTTTTTTTTCTGGCACCTATTCCCTCCTTAACCTAGAGAGAAATGAAGCAGAAGAGTCCATTTTTTCTGGCTCTTCTCCAAGATCTACAATTTCACTGACTATTTTGCTATTCTTTTCTATTCAGCACATCAACTATTAAAATGATCATCTGAATTCCTACCTTCACTTCTGGAGACACATCACTCTTCCTTGTTCTCTTCATGATTTCATCTATTCTCTGGAAACCAAAAACAAGTAAAGAGCACTGTAAGACCAAAAATGTATAAAATCAACTAGGTCTATATGCAACTTCACATTTTCTAGAAAACTCATAAGACAAATGTCAGCACAGGCTTTCTATTAGTTTTGTGGATGTATAGCTCTGGGCCTATGAACAAGGTCAATGCTTGAGAAGTGAACTAGTATGAAACTAGAATCAACATTCAGTTTATATCCCATCTTTATCCTTAGTTTCCCTATAAATCAAAAAACTCCACTCATCATTAAAGAGGACCACCCTACAGAAAGTTAGGCTGAGGTGCAGCTCAGGAGGGAAGGATACAGACTGGCCTCTGGCTCCTAAGCTGGGCCTAGAACACTGTGAGAATGAACTGTTATAATCAGCTTCCCTAAATTCATCTGTATCCATGAGTACATTAAGTGTAAATGGACTGAACAATCCAATTAAAAGACAAAGACTGTCAAATGGGATTAAAGTAACGAGTCTGATTATATGTTGTTTACAAGAAACACACTCAAAAAGAACAAACAGAGGTTCAAAGTAAAAGGATGGAAAAGGATTTACCATGCAGACACTAATGATAAAAAGGCTGCCAAAGCAGACTTTAAGATAAGAAATATTACTAGAGATAAAGAAGGGCATTTCAGGGGCGGCGCCTGTGGCTCAAAGGAGTAGGGCCCTGGCCCCATATGCCAGAGGTGGAGGGTTCAAACCCAGCCCTGACCAAAAACTGCAAAAAAAAAGAAGGGTATTTCATGATAAATAGGTCAACAGCAAAATTTAACATTAGGTTTTCAAAATATGTAAAACAAAAACTGACAGAACTAAAAGGAGAAATGGACAAATCCATAATCACAGATGGAATTTTTAACACTCTTTTTCAGTAACTGATAGAACAAGATGACAAAAAACAAAAATATTGAAGATCTGAATAGCACTATCAATGAACTTGACTTAATTGACAATCCTAAGAGCACTCTACCCTATCACTGTAAAACAGAACTGGATTCACATCCTGCTCCTATCTTACCCTAAATGCTCCTGATCCCTCATCCCTTACCTTCTTCCTCTCCAGCCGCTCCTGCTCAATCTGCAGCATGATCTGTTCTCTTTCTAGACGCATCTGTTTAGCTGCCTCCCGGGCCTTTGTTTCTGATGCTTCCTTCTGATAGAAATAGGTCAATAAAGGCACAGGTTTTCTAAGCTGAGAAAACACTTGGGTTTTGCACATGTTCCTTCGTCTAATTATCTTCTCCAAAGTTAATGCTACAAGACTCAGTGAGGATTTACACAACCTGCTCTATGACTTAGCAGATACATTTGGGACTCATTCCTACACTCTCTGTTCACCACGAAAATCACCTGCAGACAGTTATCATACGTGGCCGAGGTCTTTCTGTGGCTGTGAAATGTGCATATGGCCAGAAAATGTAGGGAGTTAATTCCTCAAGGAGAGACCTTCCACGATGAGTGGCAGGAGTTGGTAGATAAATAGTCCTGTTTCCTTATCCCTTAGAAAGAGAATTCTAAGGCATGATCCAGTCTCTCAGAAAGTCCCAATGGGACTGAGTTCCCAATGTCCACAGCAAAACACCCATCAATGAACTTACATTAGCTTTTCTCCCTGCTAGCTTCCTGGAATCCCACCCCAAAATAAAATACTGGCACCCAAATTCTTATCCCAGGGTCTCCCTCTGGGGAAACCCAAACTGACAGACAGCAAACATTACCAACTTCACTGTGACTAACTATCCCAAGTAACTTCTACTGATAAACTTAAGAAAAAAAGTCAAGTAACTATTATGAGTCATTAACATTTAACTAATTTTAGCTAATATGAATTAAGGCCCTTAAAAATGAGGAAAGTCTACATGAGGACTTATACAGTACCTGCTTTTCAATCATGGCTTTTTCTTGCTTTTCTTGTTCTTGCTTTTCTTGTTCTTGCTTTTCTTTCAATAGTAGCTCCTCCTCAGCCTTTCGCTTGGCCTCCTCGCCTGCCTTTCTTTTCTCTTCCTCTTCCTGGCGCTTCTTTTCCTCTTCCTGCCGCTTCTTTTCCTCTTCCTGCTTACGGGCTGCTTCTTCTTCTAGGCGAAGCCTTTCTTCCTCTGCCTTTCTTTTTAATTCCTCTCTCTGCAGCCTTTGGAGAACATAATCGTTATCAGAAGAAGGCATGATTGAAAGGCAAACTGCCAAAGAACTGTGTGCTGACAGCAGAGAGTAATGCTATGCACGTTAATAAATACATGCATTTGGATTAGGATCCACATACTAAAACTCACCCTTCCTGGAAATCCACTGCAGTCTGAATATTTACCAAAATACATTAACCAGGCCTGACTTTAAATCCTGTAAGACAAAGACTAATGATGTATTGACTTGTGAAGTGTACTGTAGTGAAGACACAGATGTTCCTTAGTCAATCTACAAATAACCACGTGATGGTCATTTGGCCAATCCCATCATTTTTATTTAATGACAATTCTTAAAAAAAAACCCTAAGAGAAATAAATATTTGAAACCAACTAAAGCTCAAAAAAACGAGAAGTGTCTCGATGGCCACAAATACGTCAGTCAGCAATTTACGAGCAGTGATTATGAGCTCAAAAAGTTCACTTCAGGTTCTAACTGGTATGTGACTTTTTATGTAGCAAATGGCATCTATTTTCCATTTATCTTGGCAATCTTTAAAATTTATTTTAGCTTTTGTTCTTTGCTATATGAAAACGAAGGGTTATTTAAACATTTTCCTCCATAGACAGAGGACTGATTCATGATAAAGGGCTCTAAGCAGCGAAGGAAAATTCTGTAAGGTCTAAGGGCTCATTTTAACACTTCTAATGTTCTCCCTGCTTATATATGTACATCACTTTCCTTGGTAATCACTGGCAATGTGACATATAGGCAAGACCCAAATTGTATTGATTGGGCCATTTGTTGAGCAACACTTGGAAAGTCACTCAACACTGGCACCATAAAATGGGCATCAGAAATGGGAACAGCTATACTATTACTCTAGGACATTATTATGAGAATTAAATGAAATGATACATAAGAATGCCTGGTCCTAGAAAATTCTCAATTTTTAGTTTTTTTTGCAATTTAAAATGAATCCTCCTTCTAACATCCAACATCCCCTGGGGGACATCTATAAATCTGTATATCTTTTATTTTTTTGAGGTTATTAGTTTTTAATTTTGTGTATCTTTTAGAAAATACCTTCCCTCAGAAGTACATGTCACTGACTTACTGGGGTGGTATTATATATACTGTTATAAAAAGATCAAAAATTAAAAAGATCATCCTTCCTTCCAATGGTCAGCTTCATGAATTGTGGAGGCTAACAGCCTATGTATCACCAAAGAAATATTTTAAAAGACAAAGAGATATTTAAAGATATTAGCCCAAAACTTTAACAATATGTGATACTCTACATTAGTAGAGGGCACACTGCCTAAAAGCACGGTGAAACATCTGAAATTATTAGCAGATATTCTGGAGAAGGGCATCAGAGGATCTCATCAGAAAGAAGCTCCCATTTTCTCAGATTCCTCAATGAAAGACTACATTCAACACAAGATTATCAAAAATGGACACATGTTTATAAGATTTATCCAAAGGTTAATCAAAGCACTGTTTTATTCAATATCCCTTTTTTAAGGAGCAAGTTGTAATTGTCCCAGAGAAGTTAATACACCAGGGATACACTGCTTATAAATTCATGCATAAACTACTTTATAAAGGATCTGTTACCTTCCTCTTAGGATCTGAAAATCCACTCTCTTCCATTTTTTATCATCAGGACTTCAGAAGTCCCCAGATGCACACATATAGGAATATCCCTGTGGCCTCTAAATCTCCAAAATTCTCATTATCACCTCAAACAGAAATTCTTCCTCACACGGTCAGTAGCTCCAGCTTGTCCTTTCCACAGTACCTCCATGAAAAATCTTGTCCTCTTACAAAGTTCCCTCCTTTAACTATACTTTGCTTCCCCCAAAGTATTTAAAAACTGGCAGAAATAAAAAGCTGGCTTCTCTCATATGAAACTGGATCCTTTGCAACCCTTTCCAAAGATGAGCGTTCTTTCTCTGTATAAGGAAGCAGACAGAACATGGCATTTCATCATTTTCCCCACTCATCCTCTGCTGTAGGCCATGCCTTGCCTGTTGCCCTTGCTGTCATTACTGAGTTCCCTCCAGAGTTCACCAGGCCTACATGCAGTTCTATCAATCTCCCCACTCTTGTTTCTGTTTTCACCCAAGCCTACCACCCATTTTAATCGACTATGTAGAAAATACAAGAAAACTGTGCATCACTGTCATCATTTGACATTTAATGGATGCATCCCTTGTCCCTGTCCCTGGCTATTGGTGAAGATCTTCATATCCTGGCCCCAGTCTCACCCCCTCTTCTGTCCTGCCCTGTCATACCCCACTCACATCACTGACACATGCTCAGGCTTGAATTGTTCAATCTGGTGGACAAGTATATGGGTTTCACTGTTCTCTTGTCTATTCTTACATGCTTAAAAGTTTTCATTGAAAAAAAAAAAACTTAACCTTCAATATTAACCTTCTTTGAGCTACTTTCACCCCATCATTCTATCTTCTCTCCTGCCCTGACCTGGTTAACACTGTGCACTCGACTTGGATCTATTCCCCCTTCTCTCAGTGCCTCCCAGGCCTCTAATCCCTCCGGGAGCATTTCTGAGATGTCACAGAGGTCACACTCTCTCGCCCAACTCTAGCCTGGATGGCTCCCAGGAACACTCATGTCCCTTGTGGGCCGTCAAGCACTGGTCAGAGAAGGGTAGAAGCAAGCCAGACCCATCATAAGCCCCTGGGCCCCAGGTGCTACATCCTAGCCTTTTAGCCCTCACCCCCTGGATCTGTTACGGACCACGTCCAAATTGCCATCTTTCCTCAATATTTGCCATCCTTCGTTGACAGCATCACCAACCACTTTACAGAACAGACTGCGGCCACTTGAGATGAGCTTCTTAAACATTTCTCCTCTATGGCACTACTGCTCAGACAGGTCCTCTTTTCTTCCTTTGCTTAAATGTAAGGGATCGTAAGTGCCACAAGCGGTGCTAGGAATCCCACACCCTCCCGTAGCTCCATGCTCCCCTACTAGCTCCTCTTCCTTCCCCTGCCAGTCGAGCCCTTCTACAGGCACCTTTCCAAGGCCTAAAAAATGTCCCAAGAAACCCGCTTCAGTCTTCTTTTGCCTGCTTCCCACAGGTGACAACTTAATGGTCAGCTTTCATCAGGACCTGCTTACCCCCTTAAAGTTTCCCAACACTTTCCCTCCAAACTCTGTTCATCTTCTAAATCCCACAATCAACAGCCTTTCCTCAGCCTTGACATGTCTTACAGGTATCAGTGGCATCAAAGATCTCTCCCTTTAGGCCCTCTCTACAGCTCAGGCTACGTGGCCCTGGCTTCCTCCCACCCCTCTGGCTCTCCCTTCCCCCTTGGGCTGCATGTACCCTGCTATCTCATGTCAAATGAATCCCTGTCTGTCCTAGCTCTCACCAAGACATTTTGTCACCTGGAGGCTTAACCAGTGAGAAGCCTGCAGCTTCTCAGCAGCTCTGAGGATCTCTGAGTGCTAGGGCTGGGGCTAACTCTTACTTGGATATGAGCTTTAGCCTGGTTATATGACCTTGCTTGTGGGGCTGCCTTACTGGAATATTCTTTTATGTGGGTCCCTAGTAGCTCTTTTAGTTTTTTAATATGACTTAATATAATCTATTTTCAAATACCAGTAGGAGTTCTTGCTTGCTAGTTTCTGCCAGTGCCTTCCCTGGGGTGGACACTCTTGTCCCAACTCCAAGAATCCATTTTACATTTTGGGCCCTCCACATCCCAGGGACTGGGCCCTGTTCTGGGTGGGATAGACCAGCTTTTGGCCTTCTTCTTAGAGCCTACTTGCCTCGATTCCTGGTGAGCCTTTCTATTCTGGGCAGTACCCCCACCCCTGACTTGGTGTTTCCCTTGCCAGTAAGTGACAATAATTAGACTTTCCATGGTTTGGCTCAAGTGTTTTTATTTTTGTCTATATTCTCTCATGTGGCAACCAAATTTCTGTGTGCTAAGCACAAAACAGATATGAGAGTGGTCTTATTCTAAGAGGGCATATCATTCTCACAAGGATTTAGAATGAATCCTTAGCTCCAGCTTCGAATCCATCCATTTCTTCTGAGGTGTGCAAGTCTGCAGACTCACTTTCCCAGGTCTGAGTTCACCATACCACTTTAGCCCTCGTGTTCGCTTAGCCTACTAATGTGATGGTTTCTTAGTGGGGCTTCCTCCTCCCTCTTTTCCTTTCTCATACATTTATTGAACCCAGAATACTTTTTAAGGTGCTAACGAGGTGAAAATAGGCTTGTAAACAAATGCATCTATGTTAGTCAGCCAAACAGCTAGGCTCAGTCTAGCTGAGTTCTAGGCTCAGTCAGGAGACAGAGTGGGGACTGCTGAGTTCTCAGCCAGGCATGAGTCCAGGGAGATTACAAAGAGGGATAAAGGTTTGACCTGCAATTTGAGAAAGGAAGAGGTACCTGGCAAGAAGGAACACAAGTCCACATGGGGGCAGAGCAGAAGCAAAGCTCTGAGGTGTGGAGCCGTGTGATGGAAGAACATCACTGGTATGCCGGCACTCGCAGGGAAGCAAGGGGAAGAGGGGGGTAGTGGTCAGTTCATGGGCCTTGAAGGCCTACTGGTGGGTTTAAGCAGATGCCGTGGGCAGGGAAGTCTCTGGTTTGTTAAAGGACAGGATCAGAACAATCACACTTATTTGAGAAAGGTCACTGTGGACTCAGTATGGGTAGGGGACAAGTTCCAGGAGACCTAGAGCAAGGAGATCACTTGGGATGCCACAGACAGAGGCCAGGTCAGGGCAATGGAGGCAGGAGAGGAGGGGTGGAAGGGAAGGGAGAAAACAGAGATGCTAACGGACCTGGCAAGTGATGGGATATGGAGGAGGAAGGAAAGGGAAGAGCCAAAGGTGGCACTGAACCTTTTGACTTAGGCGCCTGGGGAGATGTGAGTGCAGAGATCATGAAAGGAAAACTAAGTTGGGAGAAAGATACAAAGTTCTGCTTTGGAATTGGGCAAGGTGGCTCAAACACGGAATCCTAGCACATAGGGAAGACAAGCCAGGAGGACAGCATGAGGCCTGGAGTTGGAAATTAACCTGGGCAACATAGTAAGACCCTGTCTCTACAAAGTTAAAAAATTAGTTGGCAAAGTAGCACATATCTGTAGTCCCAGCTACTCAAGAGGCTGAGGTGGGAGGATTGCTTGAGCCCAGGAGCTTGAGGGTGTAGTGAGTTCCAGGCTTGGTTAGGAGACCAACTCCAGGCCTCCATGACCATGCTACTGCACTGTAGCCTGGGTGACAAATAGAGACCATCTCCAAAAATAAATTCTTTTTTTTTTTTTTGCAGTTTTTTGCCGGTGCTGGGTTTAAACCCGCCACCTCCAGTATATGGGGCCAGCGCTCCACTCCTTGAGCTACAGGCACCGCCCAAATTCATTTTTTTTAACGTTCTTGTTTGGAAATGCTGAATTTGAGATGCATATGGACACACGCAAATGAAAACATAAGGCAGTTGGAAGTATGGTCTCTAGGTTCTAGGTGAGCTGTCCAAAAGAACTGTGATGAGGAAAATGTTCTATAGGTTGGTGCCATCCAATACGGTAGCTACTAGCCACTGAAATGTGGTTGGTATGGTAGCCACAGGTGCCTACAGGCTATGGTACTAGACAGCAGAGCCCTAGACAGAGCCCAGGAGAAAGGCACAGTTTCAGGAGTCACCAGTACAAATATGTTATTTAGTGCCTCCCTTGTTCTGGAAAGCATGGAAGGTTTCCAAAGCCTGCTGCAATTAGCTTCGGGAACTGATAATAAAACAAGGCAGAGGGAACATGAAGTAGGAAGGAGATGAGGGCAGAGTTAATTTAACACAGCAAAGGCTCAATCTTTTTTTTTAGAGACAGAGTCTCACTTTATTGCCCTTGGTAGAGTGCTGTGGCATCATAGCTCACAGCAACCTCCAGCTCTTGGGCTTAGCCTCCGGAGTAGCTGGAACTATAGGCACCCGCCACAATGCCCGGCTATTTTTTTTGTTGCAGTTTGACTGGGGCTGGGTTTGAACCCACCACTCTCGGTATATGGGGCTGGCACTCTACTCACTGAGCCACAGGTGCTGCCCAAGGCTCAATCTTTTAAAGCCAGAGGACAGGCTTGGTGCCTGTGGCTCAAGTGGCTAAGGTACCAGCCACATACACCTGAGCTGGCGGGTTCGAATCTAGCCTGAGGCTGCCAAACAACAATGATGGCTGCAACCAAAAATAGCCAGGCATTGTGGCAGGTGCCTGTAGTCCCAGCTACTTCGGAGGTGGAGGCAGGAGAATCGCTTAAGCCCAGGAGTTGGAGGTTGCTGTGAGCTGTGATGCCACAGCACTCTACCCAGTGTGGCAGCTTGAGGCTCTGTCTCAAAAAAAAAAAAAAAAAAAGCCAGAGGACATTGGTAGCCAAGGTGGGTGGGGGTGGGGAACCTGGCAGAGCAGGAGGGAGCAATGCTGTTCAGGGAGGGCTTGTCAGATGAGAAGCTGCTCAGGGACTGAGAGCCGAGAGCCCCAGCAACATTCAAGGGGATGAGGAAGCTGTGAAAGTGAGTCCACCAGAGAAGCAAGGGCAAACTCGATGAGGTCAAGGACAACCAAGAGGCCGGGCATGGTGACTCATGTCTGTAATCCCAGCACTCTGGGAGGCCAAGGTGGGTGGTTTGCTTGAGCTCAGGAGTTTGAGATCAGCCTGAGCAACAGTGAGACCCTGTCTCTACTAAAATAGAAAAAATTAGGTGGGCATGGTGGTGCAAGCCTATAGTCCCAGCTATTCGGGAGGCTGAGGTAAGAGGATCACTGAAGCCCAAGAGTTTGAGGTTGATGTGAGCTGTGACGCCACAACACTCTACCCAGGGTGACAGAGTAATACTCTGTCTCAAAGAGAGACAAAAGACAACCAAGAAATCAATCAGGATTCCAGCAATAAAGCGGAATGCCAGGTGTGAGGTTTGAAGACTGAGTGTGAACTAAGAACATAAAGACAGGAAGTTCAATCAATTCTCTCAGGAAATAGGGGAGAAAGAGAGCGGTAGCTGGAAGGTAAAGGACTTCACCTTCCCAAGTACACAGCTATAATCATGTTACCAACTCAGAGCCTACACTGGATCTCCAGGGTCCATAATGATCAAGAACTGGCATTTAAGGTCCTACTATTCATTTGCAGCTCCTGCGACCTCCCTTCACACACCCTTGGTCCACCTGAACAAGCCCAAACGCACTGCTCAACAAAAAGCCTGTTGATATTAACCAAAAGGCTAGAAGTTGGAAAATGATCAGAGAAGTCCTGAGGTGGCGTGAGCAAGACCTTAATCCCCCCACCCCCTGGCACCACTACCCACTCTCACATCCCCTTTTAAAGAATAGATCAGAGACCACAAAGATTTACTAAGGTCACTGAAGGATCAAGAATGCTGTATTATTTATTATTTTAAATTCAGTGCTGACCTTAAAGTGCTATAGCATTGCTTGGTTTCCTGTCATGTTAATTCTCCAAACAGTACTGGAATGTACTCTTGTGATTATCCTAATAGCTTCCTTAATCAATTTAATGATAAAATCTACCTAGTTCTTTAACTTGCACTCCTCTCTAAACACAAAGATGAGAAAAGGCAGGACTGTCTGTACTGTGACAAAGTGCCCTGGCACTAACACCCGGGTTGTCCAATGTTGGTGAGCTACTGAAACAGGACAAGGCTTGGGCTCACGTATTTTCACTTTGTTCTAGGGATAATTCTGAGACCCTTCAAAGTTTAGGGACCAGTGCAATGACAACTTTTGTCCTGCTCCAGGGTGGGACTTCCACCTCTCATTGTTCATGGAGTATGAGGGTGTACCCACCCCATGTCTAGGGGACTCAAGTTAGGATAATTTGAGGGAGAAATAATTTGGGAATCAGAGGCAAGGCCTCTACATCAGAACCGTCTGTCCTCCCAAGGAGAATCTCATTCTGTAAACAAAGCTCAATACTTCCACACCATGGTCTGGTCTCTAAGTCCAAGAAGAGAATGGGAAGCTGCTTGTAGTTAGATCCAGGAGCTGTGAGTTTTCAGGTCCTCCAAAAAGAGCCATGTTCTATAGTTGTTAATTACACACAACAGAAGACGCAGTCTCCGGAATACCTTTCAAGCAGTTTAGGCATTCCAGGTCCCCACACTTCTGTTCAGCTTTTATTAATACCAAAACCATAAAAAGAAGGGCGAGCTGCTCTTTGCAGCACAGTCTTTCCATGAGATCAAGTGGGAACCGTGATCCCGGCATACCTGATTCGTTCTTCTTGCTCCTCCTGCTCCTTCTGCAGCCGGGCCCGTCTCCTCTTTTCAGCCAGGATCTTTGTAGCCTCTCCTGCATCAGTCGTGCCTGCGGTGGGCTTCCCCAAGGCTGCACCAGAGGCAAGGCCTCAAGAGGAAAAGATCAAGGGAAACAAACATAATGATTCCACCCACACAGCAGGTGCCACATGGAAATGAAAAATCCAACCCCGTGTGGTGACAGGGACACTGCCAGTGCTAGCACAATCAGCCACAGAGCAAGAGCACCCTGGATGCATTTCACAGTGGAGGGCAGTGGGAAGGTGAGGCGGACAGGTAGAGTCACTATCAAGTCCCACAGCAACCACCATCTGGTGAACTCACCCCATCATGGAAGCCTGAAGGACTAAAGGCAGCCCCTCTCCTGTGGGAAGTGCTGATGCTGGCTGCATGCAGCCTGCCTTACTCAGCACCCCCATGAGCTTCCACACCCTTGAGTGCAGTTACCCCTTGGTCTTGTTCAGGGGACCCTCAGGAACCTGGGGGAAGGACTCAGAAGCAACATAAGAGCCTGAGAAAGCTGTGCAAGGAGATGAAGTTGTCCTCAGGGAAAAACTCCTCTCCAAAGCAGAGAGAATGGCATGGGATGGGGGTCTACCTGCACCACTCTCGGCCTTCCCTCCTGCGGGGCTGTGCTTCTCACTGGCATGCTTGTCCACCACATGCTTCTCTGGGGCCTCCTCCCAGAGGGGCCCGGCGGCTTGCTGCACCAAGGCACCTTCCCTTTCCTTGTTGCTCTTCTCTTTCTCTGCCTTCTTCTTGGGTGTTTCTTGGCCAGGAAGGGTAGGACCACGGTACTTCACAGGAGATCCTGCGTATGGTGGCTTTGTCATCTTTGGAGACTGTGAAAACGCTTTCGAAGTTGTCCTGGAAAACCAAAAACATGCCATAAGATGACTACTGGGCCTGACCCTACTCTCTATTTCTAGGACAAATGGTTCCAAAGCGTTGAACAATTCATCCTTCCAGAGGAACAAATAGTGGGCTTAGCACATACTTGAAAGTCGCTAAAGCACTGTCACCCTAACATATGTTATCTATAAAATGGCCCTGGTGGAAGGGAAATATCTGAAGAAGTCCAACTGCTGACACTATGTTCTAACTTCACTTAGGTTTGACGACAATGTTGATGGAGCATTAGGCATTTTCCCACACACTCTTTTAGGTGAACATCAGGGTTGGATCTGGCTTCAGCATATGGTAATGCACAAGCTGGTTCCTTTTTATAAAAATTATGATAAAATACACATAACATAAAACTGACCATTTTAACCATTTTTTTTTTTTTTTGAGACTAGAGTCTCACTCTGTCGCCCTGGGTAGAGTGCCATGGCATCATCATAGCTCATAGCAGCCTCAAACTCCTGGGCCCAAGCGATTCTCTTGTCTTAGCCTCTAGAGTAGCTAGGACTATAGGTGCATGCCACTGTGTCAGGCTACTTTTTCTTCTATTTTAGTAAAGACAGTGGTCTCACTCTCGATCAGGCTGATCTTTAACTCCTAAGCTCAAGCAATCTTCCCACCTCAGCCTCCCAGAGTGCTAAGAGATTCCATGTGTGAGCCACCACACCTGGCCCATTTTAACCATTTTTAAGTGTACCCAGTTCGGTGGCATTAAGTACATTCACAGTGGTACACAGCCATCACTGTCATCCTGAACATAAACCCCCCACCCCACTCCTGGGCCCCTGGCATCCATCCTTCTACTTTCTGTCTCTAGAGGCACCTGTCTGCCTATTTGAGGTGCTTCATGTAAGTGGAATCAGACAGCATCTGTCCTTTTATGTAGGGCTTATTTCACTTAGCATAATGTCTTCAAGGGTCCCAGTTCCTTTTCAAATGATGAAGAACAAAGCCAACCGAGAGATAGGGACTGGGGGTGTTTTTTGGGAGGTTTTTAGGTGTAAAAGAATATCATTTCTCCCTACTGGGCAGATGCAAAAGGTGAGGACATGCCATCCAGGGAAGTGCTACTTTGTTAAAACATGGGAGCTTGAACTATGTCTGCTGGCAAAGGGTCCCCTGCAGGTGCACTGGCCTAGGCTTGGCTCTTGGTCACTGCTGGTGGTTGAGGACATAGATAAGAGCTTAGGTTGAAACGCCAAGTTTCTGCAGAGGTTACACAGGGATGCAGGCATCTGTATACAGTTCCTCTCGGAAGGATATAAAATAATCTGTATGTGTATATTAAGGATTATCACTTTCAATCCTGTAGCAGCAGATTGAACCTGCTAATATCTGTTTTGATTTATTAAAAATAGCAATGAATTTAGCAACTCAACATAATATTTAAAGCCATTTTCTCACCAGAGGCTTAAAGGATCACCTAATCAGATTTTGATGGTAAGGATAAAATAAGATCAATATTAAACTTGGTCATGAACTAGAGAATAACCCTCTAGTGGCATGTGGACTGGACAAGACATAGGCCAGTTTTCCAGTGATGGTTCTCATGTTAAAAGCCTGGGTCCTGGTGCCCAGCAGGGCACTCTCTCTCAGTCAATGCTAGATGGAGGGTCACACAGTGGTGGCAAACAGGTGATCACTTGATACAGTGAATATATCTTTAACATGATCTGAATTTCAGTTTGAAAGAGACGAAGATAGAACCTGGGCCTGGCGCGGGCAGTGGACATGGTTCCATCTTGAGCTGAAGATGGCAGTGAATGCATACTCAATGTCAGTCACCAGTGATGATTTAAGTCAACATGACATGCTGGCCTGGATCAATGAGTCTCTGCAGTTGAATCTGACCAAGATCAAACAGTTGTGCTCAGGGGCTGCCTATTGTCAGTTTATGGACATGCTGTTCCCTGGCTCCATTGCTTTGAAGAAAGTAAAATTCCAGGCTAAGCTAGAACACAAATACACCCAGAACTTCAAAATACTACCAGTGGGTTTTGAGAGAATAGGTGTTGACAAAATAATTCCTGTGGATAAATTAGTAAAAGAAAAGTTTCGGGACAATTTTGAATTTGTTCAGGGATTCAGAAAGGTTTTTAATGCAAACTATGACAGAAAAGACTATGACCCTGTGGCTGCCAGACAAGGTCAAGAGACTGCAGCGGCTCCCTCTCTTGTTGCTCCAGGTCTGAACAAACCAAAGAAATCTCTCAGCTCTAGCAGTGTAGCTCCTCAGAGGCCCATTTCAACATAGAGAACCCCAGGGTGGGCAATGGGGATGACAAAGCAGCCAAGTTGATAACAGCAGGTCAATGTATACCTTGGCCACTGGGAACTCAGAGGAAAACCCAGATTCGTGGTTGTGTCCATGTTTACCGAATGCTATCTATCCACGGCTGCTCTGCTGCCAAGTGTCCATATCCACATGCGTGTGAATGGTATGACACAGGTGCCATTATTATGGTCACTTTACAGATGAGGAAACTGGGCTTGTCGAGGGGCTAAATGACTTCCTACAGTTAACTAACTGACAGGCCTGGGGTTTGAGCCCATGCCTACCTAGCTCTCTCCTTACAGCTCTGCTCTACTCCTTGTGTGGCAATGGCTGCTAAGTCTGAGTTTGGGATCACCAAGCCTCTAAGACAGGGGTCTTCAAACTTTTTAAACAGGGGGCCAGTTCACTGTCCCTCAGAGCATTGGAGGGCTGGACTTCAGGCCCCGGGACGAGTTGGCTGCTAAGCAGGACAGGCAGCGGCGGCAAAAACACCCCGGCAGGCCAGATAAATGTCCTCGGTGGGCCGCATGTGGCCCGCGGGCTGTAGTTTGAGGACGCCTGCTCTAAGATGTTCTTTCTAGAACTAGCATACAGTAAGCAGTGAACAGCTGTTAGGTTTTGGTGTGGATTAAATCAACAATAAACTAAAAATCTGAATAATCCCCACAGACAAGAATGAACCAAAACCAGGAGGATGAACTGTACCGGGGAAACCATCACATCCTGCTTGCTCACGCAGACCAGTGGTGAGCATGGCTTTCCAATGAGCCGCAAAAACTTGCCTTAAGGTTCAAATAATCTGCACAAACATATGGCAGGAGATCTTGTGCTCAGCTACACCTTCCTTTCTTGTCACCTAGCACTGTAACAACACTGTTAAGCAGGCAGATCCCCTGTGCTGTGCCCACCCAACACTGCCCTCTCAAGCTAACAGTGACCTGCTGAGGTGAGCAGTCTCCACAGCTGTAAACGCATCACTCACTTTGCTTGTAACTACTACGAGGGTGTCTCCAGAGACTTGGTCTAATGCCAAGATCCAAGCACGCGACTTACTCCCCGGAATACCATGTGAATGCCATGCCCAGCAGAGGGGCAGGGGATGAATTTGGGATTTGGAGAGAGAGGCCATAGGACAGAAAGACTGTTATGCTGTAGTAGATGATGCAGAGGAAAACATTTTCTCCTCCCATAAGCATTTCTTCCTCGACTCACTGAAGAGGAATTTCTGGCAACAGAAGGGCCAACAAAAGGTGCCTGCTCTTCTTCCTTGCCTTCACCCTCCTCCCCCCAGAGTGAGGCCTGATTTTTCTGATTGGTGAGACCAAGCAAAGGTGCTGGGCACACACAGCCCTGCCCATTTTAGTTCTTTCCCTGGGACCTGTCTGTGAGAGGTGGGCTGTGCCCCAGGGGTCCCTGCAGCCTGCTGGTACTTCTGCCCACGAATGGGCAGATGCATGAACATGCATGCAGAGTCAGCTCTTCTGCAGACATGACTCCCGCCATGAGGGTCCCCGGGACCAGACTGGCAGGAGGAGGCCTGAGCTGGCTGCAGCCTTGGCAACTATAAAGCCAGCATGAGAATTTCATCGTGCCTGTGCGTCTGATTGAAATGGCTTGCTACCAGAAGGGAATGGACAGTGTCACACTCTCAGTTAGTGAGGCTGAAGCCTGACAGTTCTGTCAGATCCATTTAAGTAAATGGAAATGTGGGCAAAATTACAATCGTAGGGAGAACAAGCTGGATTGGCCCCAGGTTGGGGAGGTCCTGACAGCCTCAGGCTGGCACAGCTACGAATAGCCCTGTTTTAGCAGAAGAGCTCAGTTTACACCCCAGACTGTAAGGTTCTATTCTAAATAAAACTGGACCAATTACCCATGAGCACACATATAAAAATAACTTCTACCTGAGAAGGTAAGGGTAGATTATTTATTTGGGGAAAAGGTCATTAAGAAGTCTGTTTATACTCCCACACCCCAGCCCCTGCCCAATAAACACAATGCTAGAAACACACACATACACACAGAGTATGCACAAACATGACCTTCAAATGAGAGAAGTATAGGCAAGCCACAGACTATAATCTTAGAAGTTCCCAATTTTATCTATAGATCTATCAAATCTCTTGCTTACCCTGTCTTGCCAGTTGCCTACATGGACTTTGTGCCCTGCCAGCCTCCCTGGAAGAGCTGCTAAGTGCAGGCATGTGGAACAAAGCAACATTGGTCTGGCAGGCTGGCTCTCTGGCCAGCCCTGCTCACACTTCTGCAAGCCAAATGAAGTCTGGCAAAGCTATCTGTGTTTCAATTTCCTGGAAATAGGTATCTTGGCTGATGGAAGAAATTAAACATGAATTAATCAGGGGAACTCACTTGCTTGTAGAGAGCTTTATCTTGAAGTACCTTCTCATCTATTTAATAGGGTCCATTTGATCGCCACAGTAAGATACGTAGGAAATTGCTATTATCCTCATTTTAGATAAGAAAAGCAAAGTCCTAAGAGCTTAAATAGCCTTTCCCAGAGAGATGCAAATAGATGAGAGCCAAGGCTGGCACCCAACTCACTTGTTCTTTGTCTCACTTTTTTAACTCTTCTACTTTAATTTTTTAAGGTTCAATAAAAATGTAACAAGGGGGATTCATAAGGTTTCTTTGGAATGGTAAAGGTAGGCCTTCTTGGAGCATAAGGCAAAGATAGCGCCTTTGCAGTTCCATGACTGGCAGCAAATATGAACACCTCTGTAAACACAGTGGCAAGAATAACTCTCAGGAGAGGGTTGTTATGCTTCTGAATGTGAGTTGACTGCAAAGCAGAAGCCCAAAGGAGTTTTTTCCTCCACATCCTGGAATCTAATTCTATTTTCTCCCAAACCATTTGACTCCAGGCACAGGGAACATAGCCCACTCACTGGATGGGAGGGTTCTGCGGCCTTGTCAGCATAGCTTGGCCGATGTTCTGAAAAGTGTATTACTTCACAGAGAAAAAGAACAGTTTTATGCTAGAGAAATCTGTGGACACCACCTTCACCTAGTGACCAAAGTTGGCATCACCCGTAATGAAACTAACTGACATCATACCTTCCTAATATGAGGCACTGAAAAGAACCCAACAACACTCATGCCAGGGGATTCCTACCCAAAATGCACAACCTGAAGCTACTCAGCCGGAAACATCTGGCCAGCCCAATGATGGACAGTCTCCAAATAACTGGCTTATACTCTAAAAATGTCAGGATTGGCTGGGCACAGTGGCTCATGCCTGTAATCCTAGAACTTTGGGAGGCCAAGGCGAGAAGATCACTAGAGCCCAGGAGTTCAAGAAGGAGTTTGAGACCAGCCTAGGCAACAACATAGCAAGATCCTGTCTCTGCCAAAAAAAAAAAAAAAAAATTCCTTGTTAGTACAGTGGTGAGTAAAAATAAATAAAAAGAAAAAAAAAATCAGGGTTATGGAAAAGAAAGGCTGAGAAACTGTTCCAGGTTAAAGGGGACTAATGAGTTTGAGACAAATAAATGCAGTGTGGGACCCTGGGTTGGACCTTGGACCAGGAAAAAAAATGCTATTGGGACAACTGGCAAAAGTTTCATATCCGCTACAAATTAAATAACAATATCATGTCAGAGTTAGATTTTCAGAAAATCAGAAAATCCTGTCTGCAACGTACTCCCAAACGGTCCTGAGAGAGACCTGTGTGTGTGCGCACGCACGTGCGCGCGGGGCTGCAGGGATGATAAAGCAGACGTGGCTAAACAGGAACACAGGACGAAAGGTACATAAGTGGTCTTTGTTCTAATCTTGCAATTCTTTTGTAAGGTTGGAATGACTTCAAAATAAAAAGGCTTAAACAATTGGTCTAAACTCCAAGTATCCTCGGATAAGACTGGAAAAAAAATACAGGACTGTGGACTGTGTGAGTATATTAAGTACAGCTGCCAGGGAGGGGGTATCGTTTAACATCGTCAATGATCAGCTTCAAGAAAAATTTTAGATGAGAATGTAAAAATTTCATATAAGAATGTCATTCTCTATGGGAGAATGACAATGGCAAAAATGACAGCGAAACATCCCTCATAGGGAGGCCTAAACCACTGTAGATGCTCAGCTGTGGAAGGGATAACCATTCCATCATCTACCAGAGAAGCCTAGAGGAATGGCACCCGGTTAGGAGCGTTAAATGTCCTTAGCCACCAAAGGAACAGGCTGACCATGTCTAGAAGCCTTCCACAGGCCTACCATTCAGAGCAAACCAGGAGGTACTTATTTTGAACCATCCAGACAGCTTCATCTTATATTTATTTCCGACATGTGGAACATCTGTTTTGTTTCCCAGTACATAACAAAGTGAAATTTAACTAGGTACCTGGTCTCAGCTATGAGCTATCTCTGGATAGCTGAATTTTCCAAAGATGGCCACAGTATCTCCCAGCCCACATGATCTTTTTTTTTTTCCTTTTTTTTCTTTCTTTATTTTTTTGAGACAGAGTCTCATTCTGTTGTCCACCCAGGCTAGAGTGATACTGGCGTCATCAGAGCTCACTGCAACCTCCAACTTGTGGACTCAAGCAATCCTCCTGCCTCAGTCTCTCAAGTAGCTGGGACTACAAGCACACACCACAATGCCCAGCTGATTTTTTTCTATTTTTACTAGAGATAGAGTCTTGTTTTTGCTCAGGCTCATTTCAAACTTCTGGTCTCCAGCAAGCCTCCCATCATGCTAAGACGACAGGTGTGAGCCACATGACCTTTTGAGTTTATTTTTCTATCCTATTGAATCTAGGTTGGTCAGACTGCTTTGACCTATAAAATATGGCAAGAAGGTCAGACATGGCTTCTCCCAGCCACTTGAAATGTGGAGGGGGGAGGATCATTGGACCTTAGGAGCTTGAGACCAGCCTGGGCAATATCATAAGATCTCATTTCCAAAAAACAAACAAACAAAATTTGCTTCTATTTTTTACCCTAGGAGATGCTCTTAGGGGCATTCCGTGTTGGCACCCAGCCACCATGCCCTGAACAATATCGTGAGGCTACATTTAGGCATTCTGGTTGACAGCCCTGGCGGAGCCTCCAACCAACAAACCAGCATCAACTGTCAGCCAAGTGAATAGCCTATCTTGGACCTTAAGCTCAGTCACCAGATAATCACAGCCCCAGCGCACAATGGCCCACAATGGCAGGGAAGACCCTGGGTGAGAACCAGCTGGTGAATCCAAGCCAACCTACAGGGCAACTACACAAAAGACCCAAAGAGAGAATCTCTCTTGGTATGTCCAAGTTACAAAACTGTGAGAATTATTGTTTTAAGCTACTAAATTTTGGGGGTGGGTTTCTTACAGCAGCAATAGATAACCAAAACTTTAGCTATCATAATGACCAAACTGATTTAGAACACATTTCTAAGAATATAAAACCATTAGCGAATATTCACACTGAATAACTGGGAATACAAGCAGCATCAACACTTAGAAACAGAGATAGGCTGGGTAAATCCACTTGGCCACACTTGATTTCTTCTCTCTAGGTTACTGGAAGAAAGCTATGCTTTATCTATGTCTTTCAGAGCATTGCAGAATCTACTTTTCTAAAACCCAAGCAAGTACCCAGCAGGGAAAACAATGGAAATAAACTTGAACGTTTAAAAGAGCAATGCTATTAATATGCACAGCCACCCAACAGTGGCTTAATTTATCTGAGATCAGGGAAGAGAACAATGCGCTGTCAGAGCTTAGGAGGTCACAGGAAAAGGGATCATTAACCACATGACCTGTCTGGGCTTCTGAATTGGAGTTCAAAGGGGCTAACTAAGCCCCCTTTCAAAGCCACATCATTGCCAATGTGCTTTTACAATACACACTTGATTTGCACAGAGGGAATGTCAAAAATGTCAGTTTGGTTGGGGTTTGTGTGTGACACCATTTTAAAAATTAAGTGTTTCTAAAAATATTAAGTGTTTCTTTTTTATTGTCTTTAATATTGAGTGTGCAAAAGTATATGTATAAAACATGGAAGGTATGAGGAACGATAAAACAAATGCCCACACGCCCACTGCCTAATTCAAAAGAAAGACATTATCATTATGCCAGAATCTTCTGTGTCCCCTCCCACCCCATTTCTTCCCCAGTCAGAGGCCATCTTCAGCCTAAATTTTATAGTCGCCATTTTCCCACTGTTTAAAAAATCATTTCACCACATTTGTATTCTTAAAAATGTATTGTTTAGGTTTGCACATCTGGGAACTCAACATAAATGCTGAGTTTCACATAAATGGAATCATACAGTTGACATTCTTCTACAACTTTCTTTTTTCACTCAGTTCTACATTCTTGACATCCACCCAGGTGGCCGTGGTAGCTGCGATCCATCTATATATATTTTATTGCTGTATAATTTAGCTGGGTTTTCAGAATTCAATACACTTTACTTGAATTCCTATGTTCTGCAGACCTGGTTCACACCCAATATGGTTCACTCAGGGAGAGAAACTATCTTTTTTTTCTGAGCATTTTAAAATCAAGAAACATTTGCTTTTCCTTAGACCTCTCAACTTGGTGATATTGATTCAGAGGTCTCAAAGCCATTCCTATCATGAGGGAACCTCTCTTAAGGAGATGATTCTAGTAGTTTTGACAGTATATATAAAATCCCAGCTGTGTTAAAAGCTGACTGTCTTTCCTGCCTGCGTCAGAGATGGCATGTATTGTACTCTGAAAGTACAGGCCATTCCATTAACATTCCAGTAATTTCTCTTTGCTGAAGTGGCAGGAACACCCTGCTGCACAAAATAGAAGCCACGATCCTTTATCCTTTAAAAATTCCCAAGTGAAAAATAGCCCAGAGAAGAGAATGTTTAAGGAACTGACCGCAGGAGGATAAGCTGATGAATGGCCAAGAAGGGAAGAGGAGGGCAAAGGGCTGGAGTTCCTGTACAGGTTTGATGTCAGCATTTCTATGTCTGCCAGGTGACCCCATCCCTGCCCTCCAGGTTCTCCTCCCCTTTTTACTTCAACCCCACTGCTACTGTCCGAATGTCTGTGTGTCCTCAAAATTCCTACATTGAAACTATAACCTCCAAGGTACTACCAGGAGAGGGGGGCCTTGGGGTGATTAAATCATGATTTAACGAGGTCAGAGCCCTCCCTAATGACCTGGTACCCCTATGAAAGAGACCCCAGAGAGCTCCCTCACAGCTTCCCTAACTGTAAGAAATACATTTCTGCTGTTTATAAAGCTACCTAGCATATAGTATTCTGTTGTAGCAGCCTGAACAGACTAAGACAGGCACATACTGAGCACTTACTGTGCAACAATAAATCCAGACAGTCCTCATGTTCAAGGCAGTCTGGCAGGAGACTGCTAAGTGATAGTAAAATGCTAACACAGTGCAACGAGGTGCAGATCAATGAGGCCTCACCTCATGCAGTGCTCTGCTCAAACATTAGTGCCTCAGAAAAGCCTTTCCTGAATGCCTGATCTACTCCCCTCCGCACGCTGTCATCTGCCCTGGACTTCTTTCACAGTGCATATGGCCACCTCATGTTATGCATGCTGTCCACTGTCATGTAAGCTCCAAGAGAGTAGGGACTTTTGCCATATTCATTACTGCATCCTTAGCACTAGTAAGAGCAAAGTTTATAGCAAGAAGTGCGTACACCAAAAAAAGTAGAAAAGCTTCAAACAACCTACTGATGCATCTCAAAGAACTAGAAAAACAAGAGGAAACAAAACTCAAAATTAATAGAAGAAAAGAAATAATAACAATCAGGGAAAAAACAAATGAAATCGAAACAAAAAATACACAAGCTCAATGAAATGAAAAGTTGGTTTTTGAAAAGATAAAGAAAATTGACAACACTTTTAGCCAGACTAAGAAAAAGAGAAGAGTGAAATACACAAAATCAGAGATGCAAAAGGGTACTGCTGAATACAAAGGATCATTAAAGACTATTATGAGCAATAAATTGGAAAACCTAGAGGAAATAAATTACTAGAAACACACATATACAACATAGTAGAATTGAACCAGGAAGAAATCTAAAACCTGAATAAACCAGCAACAAATAATGAAAGAGAAGTAATAATAAAGTCTCTCCTCAGGGGTGGCATCTGTAGCTCAGTGAGTAGGGTGCCCAGCCTCATATATTGGAGGTGGTGGATTCAAACGTGGACCTGACCAAAAACTGCGAAAGAAAAAGAAAGAAAGGAAAGAAAGGAAAGAAAGTCTCTCCTCAAAGAAAAGTCCATGATCTAATGATTTCACTGCTGAATTCTACCAAGAATTCAAAGAACTAATACCTATCCTACTTAAACTATTCCAAAAAATTGAGGAGGAGGGGATACTCCCAAATTCATCCTATGAAATCTGTAGCACCCTGCTTCAAAACCAAAGACACAAGAAAAAAAGAAAACTATAAACCAGTATCTCTGATGAAAAAGATACAAAAATCCACAACAAAATACTAGCAAACTGAATTCCACAACATATAAGATTATTTGTTATAGTCAAGTGCGATTCATCTAAGGATGCAAAGATGGTTCAATGTATGCAAAGATATGCAATAGATATCAACAGAACAAAGGACTAAAACCATATGATCATTTCAATTGATGCTGAATAAGCCTTTGCTAAAATTCAGTATTCCTTCATGATAAAAACTCAAAAAACTGGGTATAGAAGGAACATACCTCAACACAGTAAAAGCCATATGTGACAGACTCAGCTAGTAAGTACCATACCAAATAGCTAAAACTGAAAGCCTTTCTTCCAAGGTCTGGAAACAGACAAGTATGCCCACTTTCATCACTGCTATCTAATATAATTGTGGAAGTTCTAGCAAGAGCAATGGTTCTTAACCTTCCTAATGCTGCGACCCTTTAATACACTTCCTCACGTTGTGGTAACCCCCAACCATAAAATTATTTTCATTGTTATTTCATAACTGTAATTGAGTAGCAACAAAAATAATTTTATGGTTGGGGGTCACCACAACATGAGGTATTAAAGGGTCACGGCATTAGGAAGGTTGAGAACCACTGAGCTAGAGCAATCAGATAAGGGAAAGAAATACAGGGCATCCAAATTGGAAAGGAAGAAGTCAAATTATCCTTATTTGCAGATGATATGATCTTTTTATCTAGAGAAGCCTAGAGACTCCAGAAAAAAACTATTAGAATAAACAAATACAGCAAAGTTGCAGGATACAAAATCAACAAACATCAGTAGCATTTAATATATGTCAACAGTAAACAACCTAAAAAAGAAACCAAGAAAGTAATTCCATCTATAATAGCTATAAGTAAAGTAAAGTATCTAGGAATAAAATTAATGAAAAAAGTGAAAGATCTCTACAATAAAAACTGTAACACATTAGCTGGGCACAGTGGCTCACACCTGTAATCACAGCACTCTGGGAGGTTGAAGCGGGTGGATTGCCTGAGCTCAGGAGTTCAAGACCAGCCTGAGCAGCAGTAAGACTTCCATCTCTATATAAAAAAATATATAGCCAGGCCTTGTGGCAGGTGCCTATAATCCCAGCTACTTGGGAGGCTGAGGCAAGAGGATCACCTGAGTCCAAGAGTTTGAGGTTGCTGTGAGCTATGAGAATACGGTACTCTACCGAGGGTGACAAAGTGAGACTCTGTCTTAAAGAACAAAACAAAACAAATGTTAACACACTGATGAAAAAAATTAAAGAGGACTTACACAAAACATGGAAAGATATTCCATGCTTATGTATCAGAAGAATTAATATTGCTAAAATGTCCATACTATCCGTAGCAATCTATAGATGCAATGCAATCCCTGTCAAAACCCCAATGACATTCCTCACAGCAAAAGATAAAATATTCCTAAAATTTACACAGAACCACAAAAGACCCAGGATAGCCAGAGCTATGTTGAGCAAAAAGAACAAAACTGGAGGAATCACATTAGCTCACTTAAAAATACACTACAGAACTACACTAACAAACAAGTTAGCATGAAAACAGACACATACGACCAATGGAACAGAGTGGAGAACCCAGAAACAGATCCACACATCCATAGCGAACTTCTCTTCAACACAGGTGCCAAGAACATACACTGGGAAAAAGACAATCTCTTAGACAAATGGAACCTGGAAAAGTTGATATCCATACATAGAAGAATGAAACTAGACCCTATCTCTTACCATATACAAAAATCAAATCAAAATGGATTAAAGAAAGAAATGGACTAAAGACTTAAATCTCAGACCTGAAACTATGAAACTACTAAAAAAAAACATTGGGAAAGTGCTTCAGGATATTACTCTGGGCAAGAACTTCTTGAGTAATATCCCCATAGCACAGGAAAACAAAGCAAAATTGGACAAATGGGATCATATCAAACTAAAAGCTCCTGCATAACAATCAATAAAGGGAAGAGACAACCCACAGAACGTGAGAAAATATTCACAAACTACCCATTATAACCAGAATATATAAGGAGCTCTAACAATTCAATAGGAAAAAAATTAAATAATTCAATTAAAAAATGGGCAAAGGATCTGAACAGGTATTTCTCAAAAGAAGACATGCAAATGGCCAACAGGTGTATGAAAAAATGCTCATCATCCCTAGTCTTCAGAGAAATGCAAATCATAACTATGAGATATCATCTCACCCTAGTTAAAAGGACTTTCATCCAAAAGACAGGCAATAATGCAAGCTGGTAAGGATGTGGAGAAATGGGGAACCCTTATACGCTGTTAGTGGGAATGTAAATTAGTGCAACCACTGTGGAGAACAGTATGGAGGTTCCTCAGAAAACTAAAATTAGAATTATCATACTGACACAGGACAAATGGCATCCCAGCCAGCTCATGGAGCTGGGGGGCACGGACCGGCTACCTCCGCCTTGGCAATGTTGGTGCAGTGGCAGCAAGCAGCGGAACCAGAGGGCTGGAGGGTGGGCAGGGGCTCCCCATTTCCTAGGCCTGGGAATAAAAGGGCTTGTAGCCATTCATTTATAACCCAGACATGTTTTTCCAGACATGTCCCAGACAGATGTCCCAGACCCGCTAAATGTAACTACCTAGCCCTGCTAAATGTAACTACCAAGGGCCAGGCATGCCCCAAGGACAATGTCCCAGACATGTTTTTCCAGACATGTCCCA